>NC_044061.1:16528153-16885653 GCF_902167405.1 Gadus morhua
GTGGTTCAGTCCACAGATACCCCGACCGCATCAGCACAGTCTGCAGCACCGGCACCATAACCTTCAACTTGTTCCAACATATCACTGTAAGTCGGTTCACATAAACATGCAAATACATGCTGTATATAGCTGTATGCTGTATATATTCCATCTAGATTCCACTTGGGTTTTGGATCGTTGGTGCTAAATGCTACTCGACATTGACCATCCAAAACCATTTATTCTTCTGCTTTACCTGGATGCAACAAGGATGCGTTTCATTCCCTTGCCTCTTGTGTAGGTACGCATCTCCGTCCAGCCATCGCGCTGCCATTCAGACAGCCTCCTCCTGGAGGTGCTGAGCTGCCAGCCGCACCAGAGGCCGGATCCCGTGGACCTCCCGGGGCCACAGCCCCAGGGGCGGACCCATCTGGTGCAGGAGGTGGTGCGGCTGGCTGAGGAGGCCTCCAAGCAGGCCCAGGAGAAGGCAGCACAGGGCAGCAGACCCTCCGAGGAGGAGAGAGACTTCTACCAGACCAAATGGCCCAACCTCTACTCCCTCCTTGAGGAGGTGAGGGAGCTGGCTCTGATGGACCCGCAGGCCTGTGGAGGTGGGCCGAGGCTCAGTGGGGGGGCCGGATGCACTTCAACAGCATAGAAGACACTCACCCAGGTCATATTTACTTGGTTGTACAGTTGAAAAACTCTGCTTTTTATATCAGAGTATATTAATTGGTATGAAAGTGGTCGCTTATCAGCACTATACATTTCTTTGCTATTGAACTACAGCTTTTACTATAGTTTACTATTTTTACCTATTATCCTAAATTTAAAAAGGAGTCAGTTACCAAGTTTCTGGCTATTTCAATTGTGTTTGAGATTAGTATCGGGGAAAATTTTGACTGGAGGGATTGATATTGGGCCTAGTACATTGGTATTCGGTATACATTGTAAATCTATTTTTCGATTACCTTTTGTACAAATGTTTTCATTTATTTTGTCAGAAATCCAATTTTTAAATAACATTAAAGATTAGTTTACCTAATCATGCAGAGTTTATTAACTACACCCATTTATAGAAATGAATAAAAAGGTTTCATCTTGGGAATGGAATAGCATAATGTTGCATGTTCTGTCACACTATACAAGGCAAAACAAACACTCCTTTTTTGATGTGATGACCAAATACGGATTAGCCCCAATAGGCTAATGCAGTGCTGAAACAATGACAAAATACAAATGGTGAACAAGGTACGGCAGCTGTAACAAAGGTGATGTGTGTAGAGAATCTTAAATAAGTCACAAAGCCTACAACAGGCGTCCACTTTAGTTTTAATTAAAATATAATATTTTGGAATAAATATCCAATTAAAACCAACTTTGAGAATAAGTTAGTGACTCCTGCACGTATTAACTAAGGACCACTTTAGGACACAATGTAGAGTGTGGTTTGCATGTCCAAAACAGAAGACAAGCTTTCAAATAAACCAAGAACACAATGGAGACCTGCACTGTGTAAGCGTGCACGGGACAAGTGAATGGCTGTCAAGTTTACTCCCGGGCTGGCGGGGCTCTACTCCCTCACGCTGGGTCGAGTTCGGCGTCTATTGGGGGTTCTGTGCTGGGGCCCACCTCCATGTCCTTCCTTTCCTCAAACCCAGGCACCAGTGGACAGGGTTCAGTCGGTGGTGAAATAGCTGGGGGTAGGTGTACAGAAGAGGCCTGTACACCGGCCTGGGAGGAGGCTGCCTGGGCAGAGGTGGCCTGGGAGGAGGCTGCCTGGGCAGAGGTGGCCTGGGAGGAGGCTGCCTGGGCAGAGGTGGCCTGGGAGGAGGCTGCCTGGGCAGAGGTGGCCTGGGAGGAGTCTGCCTGGGCGGAGACGGCCACCTGGGAGTCGGCCTGGGAGTCTGGTTGGTCTAGAATGGAGAAATATCAGCATTAAGGCTCCTACCCACTAGGCGCCCACCCCAGGATGAGGAGTCAGCTGACATACTCAGGGGGAGGGGGGCGATCGGAAAATGAAGTCAGATCTTATTGTCGTGTGGTGTGGGGGGGGGGGGCTGAAGGCGGGCTTTTGCTACCCCCAGTTGAGTCGGGAGGGCAAAGATCATTGGGCCTGGAGATGACTGATAGCAAGAAGATTTATGTAGTTTGTACTGCTGAAGACGGCCTGACTTAAAGTCTCCTTGAGCCTTTTCCTGTCCCAAAAATGACCCACTACACATCAATCCTAGACACAATTCAAATTCTCATTCTCACCTGTGGGGGGCCGTCTTCTGGCCAGCCTCCTCTCCAGGGCCAGCTGTCTGTTAAGCTCGATGCGCCTCTGCTGCTCCTCTGTCAGGGTGGGGGCTGGGGTGGAGGGGGCTGGGGTGGAGGGGGCTGGGGTGGAGGGGGCTGGGGTGGAGGGGGCTGGGGTGGAGGGGGCTGGGGTGGAGTGGGCTGGGCCTTGGGAGCCCAGAGGGAATCTCCCAGTGCTGCCAAAGGGTTCTGGATCCTCAAAGACATGCTGCACCGGAGTCACCTCTGTCTCCCCTGAAACAAGTTCAAATGGGTCTTATTGACTGTAACTCTTCAAACAAAACTAAAAAAGGTAAAAAGGAAAAACGCCATCCCTACCAATGAAGTCCTCATGAACCAAAGGCATGTCCAGTCGTATTCTCTTCAGGCAGGTCTATGGTGTGGGGAGGCGGGGGGGAAATTGATTCATTCAATGATTCATAAAGAGAGTGGGTCACAAAGTACAAAGAAATACCATGATGTGTACACCCTGTGCGCATGGATTTGTAAACGGTTCCCTCGGATTACAAATCTGTGCGCACAGATTTGGTTTGTTCTACAAAGCAGGGATACCCCATCAAGCATTATGACGCTGAATGAATATCTGATTCCCACCAGCATCTATACAGTATGAATGACTGAAAGTAGTGTTTATCTTTTAACAATTGACTGTACAGTTAAGTTGGCCTTACAAAAGAAGGCTCTAACATTAGAGCCGACGTAGATTCATAAACACAGCTAAATGTTTTTTCTTGTTGCATTGAAGTATCAACCAATATATTTTTGAACAGTAAGCAGGACTCAACAATCCCACCTGAACATCCTTCTTGCTTCCCAGCCTCTCCACTTTGTCCATGAAATCATCAAATTGCAGTTTCGGATACAATCTGTGGGCCCAGTTCTCCATCTTCTGCATGACTACACGCAGATCTTCTGCCTAATTTGAGAGACATGAAGAAATGACACACAAGATAATTATGACAATGTCTCGCTAACTCTACTTCTGGTGTTTGACCGTGGCCTATTGGCAATGCCTACCTCATGCCCTTTGCCTTTAAATCTGACATTGCCAAACAGGTTCCGTAGAGCTGGTAGTCCCCTCTCCGAAGTGAGCCTGGAATTGAAAGAATTAAAAAATTACAAAAGAGCATATCTAATAAGATCAAATAAGCTGGTCACAAATCATCTTCAAGGACTCATTTTCAATTCATAACAATTATTATTGACATTAGTTTTGCAAACATCCGCTGCGGCTTAGTGTTTCTGGATTCATCCGTTTTGGAACCTAGTACACCTAACCGCATTCTAATCGTCACTAGCAGCATCACAATTCTACGACAATGCCTACTGACGGCCGCTCAGCTCAACTGCTTTATAGGAGTACCTCTGGGAATCCAGTTTGGGCTGTGGCCTTTTGACCGTCCTTCGTTTAGCTGCGGGAACATCTGCTAGTTTGGAGAGGTCTCCGTCTTCCTCCCCTGAATCACACCAACCCAACAACGTTCAGTACTCGGGTGATCACAATTGCTTTGTAGATGTTAGACATCTTAAAATAAAGACGTGTGAGATACCAGTTACCATTATAAAATCACATAAGGTTTACTATATCATTCATTTTGCCTTTGGTTGAAAACAGTTTTAGCAGGTAGTTTCAGTGTACAGACAATAACGTTAGTGTTATGGAGAGGTTACCCTCACCATTACCAAACGGGTCGTCCCCTCCAAGGCCTGGGGAGAGGGGTGGTGGGAGAGGAGGAAAGCTCTCATCCTCGAACTGGTCATAGTCAGGGAGGTTAAAACGGCCACTTCCAATGGAATCAGACATTCCTGTAAGGTAGTTTCCTTTTTTATATATTTGTCTCATTGTGGCGTTTGTAAGGGTAAATTGCTTGGCAACAATATTTCTTTGATATAATCGTTCTTGTCATTACTTATATCTATATTAGAACAGACGATATTACTTTGTACTGCAAAGTGAAATTTAGAGTTAGACCTTGATATTCAATAGGACTAGAACATGCAACATGTTCGGCCAGTTATTGTCCTTCAACCTATGTTTGTTGTGTACTTGAGGATATATGAGCACTAGAACTCTACAAATTCGTTGTCAAGTTGAAAAAGCTAACCAAGTTTAGCAGTAAGGCACCCACTGTCTTTACAAGGGTTGTTTCAATAGCGATAGCGTCATGTAGGAGTCATATATATAACAAATGCTCTAGATTTTCATCGAGCAACGGAAGCATTATGTAAACGTCTGCGAGGGCAGAAAATGTTGGCATTAAAATCATTTCAGTCTATTGTCGCAACACCTTACCTTTATTAAGCGAGGAGCTCAAGCAGACGCGGCAATTTTCAGAGACTGCCGCTAAAAGAAGCCGCAGTACTTCCGGTTCCACCTCTAATTTTCCAAAATAAAGGCAAACAATACAATATTTGACTACAATTAAAAAATAACCTAATTAATTAAACACGTTCGTATAATTTGCTGATAGACACCTTAGGTTTCAGTAGGGTATGTATTGTTACTTAATGAAACATCGTGGTTTGTTGTTTATTCGTCATTTGTTGTATTCATACCATCTTATTTTGTAGCTACAGCATAGTTTTTAGATGCATACGCTACACATCATCAAACCTGGCCTCAAACACACTCAATAAGGCGTATCTGACAATATAACAATAGCCCGTATTGATGCAGTTTTGTCAGTTGTCTTTATTTATGCATTCTCTCTACGTTTTACATAATCAATATGCATTTCCCTGCTGTTATTATATAAAAGAGGGAAAAAACAAGACAATTAAAAAAAAAAAAATCTATTGGAACATGGCATGCTCATTTCACATCAGATCCCATGTTCGTAAGAATTGCACAGACCAGTATTGTCCGTGTTAATCAAGTTAAGTCTGACAATTAAAAAAAAGTAATGCCCTTAAAATAATATGAAGCTGTGATGTCTGCTGTATCATGTATTTGATCAAGACACCAAGCATAATCAAGATAAGTGTGTGTGTGTGTGTGTGTGTGTGTGTGTGTGTGTGTGTGTGTGTGTGTGTGTGTGTGTGTGTGTGTGTGTGTGTGTGTGTGTGTGTGTGTGCGGGTGTGCGGGTGTGTGTGTGTTGTTTCTTCAGAGGCGTCTGCGCAGCAGGAACATGAGGAAGACAGCACTGAGGAGAATGCTGAGGGTACACATGGTCGGAACCACAATCTCTGTCACCATCCCCATGTGGCTTATCAAGGGATCTGAAAAAACACAACAGACACATCCTCAATACACACACAATCCTCCACATCCCCCAGGACACCAGCAAACTGACTCAAACATTAACCGGTCTTTGTACCTAAACTTCATCATGAACAGGCCAAGCCTTTAGCTTTCCTGCAAGTTCCGTATTTTCCTGGGACAATCTTCTAGCTGGAGGGGCAAAACAAAGAGAATCCCTGTTAAACTTTGGATAAAGTAACAATTTGTCTTTGTTTTGGCCCCTCCTAGCTCTTCACTATAGTGAGATGTATTGGACTTACCTGCAGCAAGAAGCTGGTTACTAGAGCTGCAAGTCTCAATTGCTTTCCCCTTCCAACTCTCCAGCTGTGAAAATGAATGAATTGGAACATCAAATATTATGTTCACAATTAACTTTGTTTTAGAAAATATATGTTTAACCCTAGACTGACTGCAGCCATACAGTGACTTTACCTCTCTCTGATTGGGGAATCCATTAGAACTGATGATGCTTTTGTAGTACTGAACCGAAGCTTTTGGATAACGGGGTTTATTTTTGTCCCTGAAGTCTACGTAGTAGAGGCCAAACCTCTCAGAGTAGCCCTCATCCCACTCAAACTTGTCAAGCAGTGACCAAGCAGTATACGCCTTGATGTTCACCCCATCCTTTATTGCTGCAGTTCAAAGAAGGAGAAAATTATCGAATGAGTTTTTATTGAACGCAAAAAAATATCCAAATGATGGTGCCAAATGAGACACTACGTCCCCCTGAAACATTAAAGTGATGAATGTATAGACCGTGGTCTGCTCATACCTTTTAACATTTCATTAATGTAGTCCTTAAAGTACTGCATTCTCCAGTCATCGCAGAGATCCGTGCACATCATCTTCTCAGATACCCCATTTTCTGTCACATAGATCATGGGGTTGCCATATTGTTTCTGCAAGGAGGGGTTACACATATAATGACATACAGACGTGGCTGGAATGTGAAAATAAAAAAGTTTGCGAACAGAAAGGGAAGTGTGTACCGATGTATCAAACACAATGGAATATTTATTCGATGCATAATAGAATAGCATTTAGCCTGGCTATCGGTAGCAGAAAGTCTGTGGTGACTAGCTAGCCTGTTTCTCCGGACAGGATCTGAAACCAGGTTTCTTTCCTTCACCTAAGTTTTACATAGATAACTAGTTTACCCCTCCAGGGATAGGTACTCCAGGACAAGCAAAAAAGGGGCCACACTTTACTTTAACTAAATTCATTCCTATATTTAATTTACCTTGACAAAATTCAGAAGGCGGCGAAAACCCCACGGCACTGAATAGAGCCATTCAGAACCTGGGTCGGGCCAGCGTGGGTCCACCAGCTCGGCCAGGTCCCGATCTGTGAAGTAACTGTTACCACGACCGGAGGGGTAGTTCTTCTGTGTGATGTAGCGTGTGGTGAAATGGCCAATGCCTAAGAAGTCACAGGTGCCCCTAATGTAGCTCTTCTCCTGGGCCGTGAAGACGGGTAACCGTGATGCTCCCAAGCCCTGCTGGGCACTTTTCCTACCTAGTAGATGGAAGTGGAACATATGTTTAAATAAAATATAGGATAAAAATGGTTTTGATATATTTCTATTCGACAAGTGGTGGGGTTGAAGGTAGAATGTATTTAAACTATAAAGACAATTATGTACATAAAACAGTCCCCATGAGTAGAACATGACATGCCTCAATCCTGTGATCTTAAGAAGATGAATAAACAACATATTATTTTACCAACAGCACAACATATCTTTCTTCTACTATCTGTTTATTGGTACAGACTCTATTCTGGGGTCCAAAAAATCCTGTCAAATTTAGTTGCCTGTTGCCCCCAAAGCTGAGCCTCTCTCTTACCAATGTAATCTTTCATAACCTGAGGATAGTCTCCATTGAAGAGGGGTGTAGCAAACCATCCCATGTAGAACTGGACATATCGTTCTGCGGCTTCAATGTCCCTCTGGTTGCTGATGTCAACGGGTTCCCCCCAGTCGCCCGACAAAGAGATCCCAACCAGACCTGCAGAGACCAACAGCACATATAGTTCACACACTGCAACGCCACTGGCATTGGGGGAAGTTATATGGCGCATTAGCTCTTCCATCACCTTTTTGCTTGTTTCGCCATTGAGTGTCGTAGGTGTGCCAAACTTTTGCATGTGCCTGTTGCAGATAGAGGGAGAGATATTGGTCTTCTTGCATTGACTATATGACTATAATTTGGTTTTAAAAGAAGCAGCCCTTCCATTGCATTAAATGAGTTATACATACAGTATATATATATATATATATATATATATATATATATATATATATATATATATATATATATATATATATATATATATATATATATATATTTATTTATTTATAACATATATATATATAATACAATAACCTTTATTATGTGATGGGCAGCCTTGTAAGCACCCACTCCCCTCAGCTTCAGTCCTGGTGCGTGTTCCCCTGTTTCATATCCTTCCACTGCAATCGACTGAAGAAACAAAATGCAGTGAGCTACAGAAAGGCTGTTTATGTCTATGTTATGCTTTATGCCCTTTTTTTATTGTGATTTTAGCTTTAAGTGACTTGTGACTTTAATTTACGGCTTCAGCTTCTCATTATAGATAGATCAACCAGGTTGATTTAGTGTTGCATAAACGTTTTTTCTTGTTATGCTACCATAGTAAAGGTCCACTATGACATGCATTTCACTCCAATCCATCCCGCCAAGGAGGGATCACTATTTCCTTGCCCTTTTTCGGGGGCTTAGGTTGAGAGAGGGTCATAAAAGGTGGCCTGCGAAACCCTTTTAAACTGTAAGGGCGAAACAAATACAATTGTCTTGACTCACCCATGGATTGTTGAATGTGATCCAGTGCCTGACTCGGTTTCCAAATCTCTCAAAGCATAAATTGGCGAAGTCATTGAACAAGTTCACCATGCTGGCGTTCTGCCATCCTCTGTATTTTTCCTCCAAGATCTGTAAAATTCAAGCAGTAAGATTTCTGTTCTCAACCATCCAAATTCAGGCCATTACAGGCCAATTTCAGGCCAGCACAAAAGTAATGAAAAGCCTGCATTAATATTTCCAGGATGAATGCTTACCTGTGGCAAGTCCCAGTGATATAGTGTAACAATGGGTGTAATTTTATTCTCCAGAAGCTTATTTATCAGGTCATCGTAATACCTAATTCCTTTCTCATTGATGTTCTCATCTGAAAGATATGTGTATCCGAATCAATCAGGAGGATTCAGCATTAAGAATACACAGTCATCTGCAAAGATTTGGATGGTTTACTATGAGAAGGCTGTGTAAGAGCGGAGGTTACTTTTTATTCCAGTGGGCAGAATCCTTGGCCAGGATATGGAGAAACGATAGTGTTTAAGATTCATGTCCTTCATCAAGGAGATGTCATCCTTTAAGGTACAGCAAAGCAGTTGTTAAACAACAAGACATGTTTCATAACCAAGGCCATTTCTTTGATCCATTCCATGTTTAGCTGTTCTGCACAGATAACTCATGTTTTCCATTGTTTTCGTTGAATGCATCACCTTAACTTTGTGGTAGCCTTCACATGAGAAGTCTCCAGTGTCATTCAGGAAGATCTTGCCCTTTTTGTGGGCAAATGCATCCCAGATGCTCATGCCTTTGCCGTCAACGTTCCAAGCACCTTCTGTCTGATATGCAGAACCACCAGCTCCCCAGGAAAAGCCTGAAGGAGGGGGGGACACAAATGCAAAGAGGACAGCTATAAGCAATAAACATAGCCCTCTGCTACAGCTTCAAAGAATGTAAGAGTGATGCTATGATGGAGGCCGGAAGGTGACATGGAAGTTATTTCTTTATAATGCGCAAGCGCCACTTTAGTAAGTAATGGTGCTATCCATTCGTATGGTACGCCGGTACGTCCTAGACCTAAATTGTAAATCTCCCAGCTTTCTTGCGGTATTTCAGGGTTGAACACCCCCTTTTGGTCTGTTCCACTCGCTGTTCAGGAGGCCGACTGTACGACTCGACAACAAAAATGGCTGCGCCCGTAAAGAGATTTATTTTCTTTGTATTTGTACCACGTTGTTCATTTTAATATCGATTTTAAATGCTCTTACACACTTGATTACATTGCTACTTCATTCCGATCAACAATTTATGCATTGCATGTCTTGCTTTGTGTCCAATACAATGAAAAGTTGTGTTGTTTGTTTTCGAGCTGGGGTGCGTTTCTTAAAACATTCGGTTGATATGTTTATGGAAAAAAGATAATTCAAACATTTTTGTTTTATTTGCCACCGGTTCGAACCCTGCCAGATGCGCATGGTCACCTCAGTTCTAATGATAGATTTTTGATGTTTGAAGTCTGTCAATCTCTTAGCAGTACCTAGGCAGTTTTTTTCCCTCCTTAAAATATTTTGATAGCCTATTCATTTTGACAGGGGGGCAGCATCTTGTGTTGTCGCTGCAGTGGAATGTATGTTTCTTCTTATTTTATTTTAAATTGTAGGTGGATTGATGATGCAATGATTATTTGCCTTGATTCAGTTTGCTTCGGTCGCCAAGAAGAGTCTTTCAGAATCGTTCGTTCGTTCGTTCGTTCAGTCGAGTTTCCGGTAGCGGTGAATCAAATCATGGAATGCACGGTTCTCAGTCAGACTCAGCTCCTCCATCGTTCTCATTCTCAAACGATCGGGGAAGTCGGTCATCAATCAACACAACATTACAACTTTAACCAAATGCAGCGGGATGTGGGGTGTGGTGGTGGATTATTGGATGCTTAACATTTCAGCAAGATAATAGACTTGATTTAGCAATGATAGTGGGGGTCCCGGGTGGAGAACGAACCATGAAAGAACGAGACAGATTGACGAGACATTCAAATATTTGATTAATCTCGCATGACACAGAAAGTACAAAGACAGCATGCATTTACCATTCCTATGATATTGAACGAATCGTATTATCGTACGCTCGTTCACTAAGCCTCTTCCCTCTTCACCACTCAGTCAGTGAACGAACAGCGAGTCAGCGAGTCAGAGACTTGTGGGTCTGGGAGAAGTCGAGTCTGAGAATGAACGAGACGAACGAGAGAGAATCAGTTTGGTTCGTTCTTTTTAAAGATTCGTTCATTCGAACTGATTCGGTCGCGAATGACCCATCACTAGCTATCACTGAATTCATTTCTCTAAAACCCACTGCCCAGAATCTTATCACATATATAAAAGTAACAGGGTTGTTAAAGAAAATATTTGTGAGCGATTAAATATCCAGTGTTGTTCCACACCCTTACATTTTGAGGTGCTACTGCACTAACTCGGAAGTCGAATTGTGTAAAAAAAGACAAAGAAGACTGAAATCGATCATATGACCATGAATATCCAGGAAGTATGTGGCCTAATACCCACCTACAACAGCCCTAGAGCTGTTGTAAATATCTCTAGGGCTATTTACCATGTGGGTAATAAGGACTCAGCAAGAATATGTTGTTGGGAAACAGTCAGGAAGCCTTACTTTGCTAGTGCTATGGGGTTTAATAACTTACTCCAAACTATGAGCTAAATATGTAGGTGAAATGGTTTTGGGGAACAATTAACTGTTGGATCCCAAAGAGGTAGGTTGCTAAGGAAGATAGAAAATATGCTTTTGGGAAACCAACCCCTGGTTTAATAAAGAGGCTAATATAGCTAACAATAACAATGACTAGCCAATGACAAACGGGAACGCTATAAGTGCTGCAGGCCAGGAAATTACGTCTAGAGCAGTTTGACGTACCGGTGTGCCATACAAATGGATAGCACGATTTGTCGCGCGACAAAACTTGGGCGACAACGCAAGTGTGCCAAAATAAAAACCAAAATGGCTGTGCCCATCAAGAGATTTATGTTCTTTGCATTTGCACCACGGTGGTAATTTTAATGTTGATTTTAAATGCTCTAACACACTTGATTACATTACTACTTTATTCCGGTAACCACTTTATGCATTGCACGGTCTGGCTGTGGGTGCATACAATGTAAAGTTGTGTTGTTTGTTTTTGAGCTGGTTTGCTATAGAGGCCAATATAGCTAAGAATAACAATGACTAGCCAAGGACAAACGGGAATGCTATAAGTGCTGCAACCCATGAAATTACGTCAGGTTCTCGCTAGAACAGGTCGGGCGTATCGGTGTACCATACAAATGGATCACAGCATAATATTTAATTATCATGAGTTGGCGTGGGGCGTAACCATGGTGATCCATCTCCCACCCCCACCCCTCCTTTTCGCTCATCCCTATATGCAGCTTATCTTGGGATTTTGAGCTATCTCGTTAATCAGAAAAAGCAGAATTAATTTTCAGTGAATGCATTACGCTTCCATACATGGCGCTGAGTCCCTACGCGCTGAAGTAAAGCATGCGTGAGATTTACTTAAAGCATACGTGCCACTTACTAAAGCACGCGTGATTTATAAAAATTTTACTCCTACGTCTCCTCCTACGTTAGCATACTTACCGGTTGGGAAGACACCATAGTAAAAAGATCCATGGTCGTTCTTTGTCCAGTCAAAGTCTTCGATGGCTGACACACACAGCATCAACACAAGCAAATGACACGTCCTCAGCATGCTCTGTGGCAGCATGGTGATGTTTGGCAGGCAGTTGGGTTACACCTAAAAAAATAACCATAACTAGACTTCAATAAATCGTTTTTGCATTTTATAACTAAAACAAATGAAGATGAATGGTTGCCAAATGCCAGAAAAACGTAATACCTGGGAATTATTCACCCTAGATTTAGGTTGAGTTTGAATTAAGCACGAAAAACTTACAGTTTTTAAGTGTCCATAGGTCTTTTGAAAGTTCATCTTCATACAAATCCTATATATTGTAAAATCTTTGCTATCATCCATTTAAACTAAACTGTCCCCTTCTCACTCCTTATGCATAGCTAAATGCAGCTGCTTTCATTTCAACCAACTGTAAGACACACTGATACAAAATGCGATAAGAGACAGAAAATAAGACAGTTTGTCCAGGACTGTCAGTATGAGCGACATATCAATTGAATGTATATTTCAAGAATATACCAAGAAAATTAGGTTTTCCTTCAAAGAAAGGTAAAGTTTTTTTTCCAAGTCCTCCTGCCAAATGTTGTTTCCCTCTGCAATCAAACTGTCCTCTAGTCCGGTCTCTGTCTCAGCCAGAAAGTCTCCCTCCCCAACACATGTAGATGTATACCTGCAGCCTGTCCTGCATTCGTCCCTGCTAGAAACAGCTCCCAAATGCAAGAAACATCCCAAAGCTTCTGGATCTAGTCGCTTCTCAGAAATGTCATCAGTTGGTTTACGGCCAAGTCAACAAAAGCAGTACACAATGGAGCAGGCACTAGGTTTACTGCCATTCAGTGGTCCATGTACATCCAAAGCATGACCCCCCTCCTCTGCCCAATAGGTCCCAGCCATTGGAGGTCAGTGAAGTGTGAATGTAATTTGCTGGAGCAAACAGATCCTTTGGATTGTTGACACTGAGAGCAAAGGTAATAGTGAGCCATGTCTATATATGAACAAGTTATGATAATTACATTATTATTATTAGTGTTATTATTATTAATAATAAATAACATTCTTGAAAACTCATCGACTCATGTGGGACGGGACGAAGAAGTAACCTAGGTGACACACAAATATGCATTGGACTTTCATGCAAGGAAGAAACCATCACAAAAATAAAGCATGTGTGTAAGATGGGTGGGTAGAGTATATATATATATATATATATATATGCCTAAACTATATTTATTCTCTTGATAATTATATATCTAACCCAAGTATATAACCCATGATCTCAAAAATATAACTTATAAAATACGTTTTATAAACATAATTGTATACCTTTATATACACATAGGTGTTAGGTGAAATGTTGTTTCCAGCATCTCATAGAAACAGAGGTCTACTCACTAACTTTGGTCCACCAGAGCTGGCCATGCACAAACATGAATACGTCTATTATCAGGATGGGTAAGGCATTGTTCTAAAAACACAGCAACAAAATGCTGAATTGATGAAGTTTAAACTGTTGGCACTGCACTCTCTTTGCTACAATTGTGTGTGTGTGTGTGTGTGTGTGTGTGTGTGTGTGTGTGTGTGTGTGTGTGTGTGTGTATGCGTGTGTGTGTTCGTGTGTGTCTGTGTGCGTGCATGGGGTAGAACTATAAACCATGTACATTTCTTTCATGTTTGGTCAGCAGATATATTTTGCTTCATTTTTAAAAGCTTAATGTGTCTGGGCTTGCATTCATGTTTGAATTTGTCTCTGTATGTGTGTTCGTGTGTGTAGGTGTGTGTGTAGCGTGTAGGCATGTGCAAGTATACTTGTATGGATATTGAGTCAACAGACATATTTAGTCTTCCTTTGTGCCATGTGTGCCTCTGTGTTTTTCACTGCGACTTTGCATGTGCGAGAGGTTCATTTGTATGTATATGAATACACTGGGCAGAACTGCAGAGAGAAGACAACATGAGCATTTAGCCCTGTGTGTTTAGCATATCAATGGCTCCAAGGCCCCCCGGTGAGCACCACAGAACCCCTGTGAGCTTTCTAGTCCCCTGTTGCGTGACATGAATTTGCTGTATTTAAGGGCCTTTTTTCTGGCTTCACAGAGCTGACATGAACATCTTCACTAAAGTCACAGGATTAGCCCAACAAACTAGGTAGGTTGACAGTGCCTTGGCCCAAACAGAGCCCTGTGTCCTGAGCACCGTTCCCCTTTTCAAGTGATGACGTGATTATCACACCAGAGCAGTTTTATAGCTTTAAAAAAAACCATTAGAAATCGTAGAACTAACACTTGGAGTCCATATTAGTAGACTTTTACATATTATGTTAGTGTATATATCGTAACTAAGGATATTCTCAGAGGCAATGTGTTATGGTCAACATTATGTAGCCTATATATGTATTGCTTTTTTCGGCATCCATCTTTTTATTCATCTAAACACTTATACATTAACCATCAACCATCATAATCCTACTTTTGAATTTGCTGTTATTTCTGTGATTATTCATTCAAGCTGCCTCTTTCTTCGCAGCAAGCTGGGGTCTGTACTCCAACGTGCCTTCTATGGGTCCAGTGGGAGGGTAAGTAAAATTACTTGTTTAATATAAATTAGGCAGATTTTCAAATGGCTTTACATTATGCTAAAGGTGCTGACAAATTTCAGTTAATTTTTGTCTTCTTGGTTATATTACTGTTAAAATTATATTATAGTATTGGTACCTAAAAAGTACCAGTACCTAAAAAGAAGACATTTAAATTAAATGTCTATTTTCCTTCTATTACAGGTGACCCTTTTTGAGCAGAGGAACTTCGCCGGCAGACGGCTGGACCTGAGTTCCGACTGCCAAAAACTTAGTGATAAGAACTTCCCCGAGAGATGCAACTCCGTGCAGGTGGAGAGTGGAGCGTAAGCATGCAATATGGTCAATGCAATACAAGTATTTGAAAATTATTGATTCCTAAGAGATGTTTCTGAAGCGTATCCTTCTTTGATAAAAATCCATTGAAAAATCCATATAGCGCGCTGTCTAGCGACAAAATTGGAGAACTGATTAGCCTAAGTTCCATGATGGAAATAAAATGAAAAAATCATATAACATGAAAGGCATTTCAACATTGAAAACTTAAATCTACTGTATGTGTAATGTTATGTTACAATGTAACATGTTTGTTCTTAATAAACTTGCATGGTAAAATAAACGTTGATGAGGATGTTGGCCCTTTGTAGATGGATAGGCTATGAACATGATAACTTCCGTGGACGCCAGTATCTGTGGGACATGTCTGAGAGGGGCGAGTACAACTGTCATGACAAGTGGTGTGCTCAGGTGGACCACATCTCATCCGTCCGGGGGATCAAGCAGGTAAGAGACATGGAAAAATAGGATTTCCAAAAACTGCCTGAAATCAAAAAGCAAAGTTATGTGCTGCAAAGAGCTAATCCACCGTTGGTTTAATTGAAAATACACTCTGGCCACAGGACAACAACCCTCCCAGGGCCCAACTGTTTGAGAAGGCTGGCTTCTCTGGTAAGAAAACAGATGTCCAGGATGACATCCCCAACCTGATGACCCGTCACAGCCTGAACAGAGCCGCCTCCATCCGGGTCCTTGGTGGAGCGTAAGTCAAGGCTTTTTCATTAAGAGGATCCGTTATTCTACCAGACCCATTGGCAGATGGAGAGCCCTTTGAATAATGTGACAGTTCATTCTTGTCTCATCTTTCCACAGTTGGGTAGTTTACCAGGAGCCCAATTACAGAGGTCCCCACTACATCCTCGAGAAACGTGACTTCAACAACTCCTCTGACTGGGGTAGCCAGAACAGCACCATTGGATCCATGCGTAGAGTCCGCTTCAACTAAGACCAACTGAGCAGTTCTCCCTTTTCCACACTTCTCCAGGAGAGCAAGGCTCCAATGATCACTTCAAAGAAAACCCGTCAGCATGATGCATCAGAAATAAACAGTGAACGATGAACCCCTCTGTCCCAGTTAATTCATGCTGTCTGGAACAAGGAAATATTTATTGCAATTTGTAATCAAGAACAGAGGGTTGGTGTCAACCAAGTCAATTTGCCACCTCCAAGTTGATTTACCTAGCTATTAAAGTTGGCTTGTGTTTGGGGATTACCATTGTTCCTAGCAGGTGCCAACAATAGCAGACTTGATCAGGGGCCTCATTACAGAAACTTCCGAACTCTGAAATCCTATCCCATCTTGATAGGAAGGCATTTAGGGGGTACGGTATTACAGAAGATTTCCTAACTTAAGAAATCCTATCATAACTTAGCCATCACAGAACTATCCTAAGTTAGGAATTTCTAAAGTTAGGATCCCAAACTTAGGTGGCCATACACCGTCATAAACTCAAAATAACTGTCAAAAAAACTAGCAGCACTGCTAGGTCTGTATGAGAATGAAGAGGAACATCACAACAGAAACGTGATGGCTACCGAGACCGCATAATAATTTGTTAAATTATCCTAACCATATTTTAATAACACCTGCAGATATTTAATTTTGGAAGAAATGCTTTACTACTCGTAGTCTGTACCAATACCCACCATGATAGTACTAGCTTGCCGTTAACAAAGATCCTTTAAGTCTGTTAACGTTAAAAGTAACTCGTTCAATCTCATGCATATGAGTGAAGAAACAGACATAACCTGACGATTTCCGATCGAAAAGTCTGATTGACAGAATAGTTAGGATTACCTTACTTAAGATAGGAGATGGCCAACAGGTTAGGGACCGCTTCTGTAATGAGGCCCCAGAACATCACCCTTTATTATTTATAAAATGAGCCCACGTCAAACTTCAGCAATATGGTTTTATTTCCAAAATGAACAAGTAAAAATCAACAGCAAGTGAGAAGAACCCAATTTTACAAATAGTCATTAAAAAGCCAATTCAGTTTCTCCCAAATAATTCTAAAAATAAATGCAAATAATATGTACATAAAAAAATAAAATAAAAATATGTCAGTGATTGTTAATCAGGGGTGCTGCCATGCTTGTAACAACATCTGACTTGAGCTGAGGAATCAGGCTGATCTTCATTAGTTTGCTGCTGGAGTACTTGGTCTTGACAGCCTGAGATGATGAGTGAAAACAATTAAGACACCATTAGTGGATAGGAGCCATTGCTAAGCACTATATCAATTAATTATTACAAATAGGACACTTCTTGCAGTTTCACCCAACTGCCTGAATATTAACAAACCTGAAACTTGGTTTTGCCCTCATTGACAGTCACTACATTCTTGGCCATGTGCTGCATAATTGGCTTCAGGTGGCTCTCGTCGTAGGTAGCGTAGTGGTGCTGTGTGGGCGACTGTAGGAGAGACGATTTAGTACTCTAGAATGAGACGACTGGAGTACTTTAAACTATAACGCAACATTGAGCTCACCCATGGAAGATCCTCCAGCAGGAGTTGCGAGAAGCACAGGGACGCAGCAGCGATCTCAGAGGGCCGGTAGTGCACCATGTCATAATCCACCAGCGTCAGCTCCATAAGGTACTTGGCAAGGGTATGCTTTTCCACATTGGACTGAAAATAGTAAAGCGTCAGCCGCATTAGGTAAATTACACACCATTTGGTCTACCAGATATTGAAACATGCCCAGCTTCAAACCCCAACTTACATTTGCAGCCTTTGAGGCTCTCCTGAGGAAGTGTAAAGGCAGAGGGCGTCCAAGGTCAAAATTGAGGCACCTGAGAATAAGCTGCTCCATTTGCAGTATCTGGGGCTTGGTGAAAGCGTTGTCAGTGATGTATGCAAAGTCTGCTACCTCTGGACAGTACATCTCCTCATACTTTGAAGCCACCAACATAGCCGTCACACCTGCAAGCTGGAGCTTCCTGCGAGACACAGGCTGAACCTGCAAGTGCAGACGAAAGTATAAGAATCAAGTTAACCAAGGACAACCAAAGCAGTGACACTTCCACTATACTCACCTGTAGAAAACGATCCAGAATGGCAACCGTGAGATACAGAGTCTCTTGCAGTAGCTGGAACCTAGAGTGAACCTGGATCAGCCAGTCGATCAGCAGGGCCCTCATTCTTTCATTGATTTCATAGCCTTGCAAGTACCTCGGTCGCACACTTTGTTTTTGCTATAGAAGAGAAACCAGTTTGAATAAATACAGAGCCAACAGATGAAAAAACATGGCAATACATCCATCTGGAAGTGTAATTTACCTCAAGAGCCATGAGATAGGAATATATGTCCTTCACATATTCAGCACACAACTGTGGCATGTCCCCATCCTGTTCATCAATATCTTCTACAGTCAGGAGAACGTCAGAAAAAGCCTGGCAGAGTTCCTGTTCTTTCATGGAGACGTCAGTTGATTCTTCACACATGGGGAAGACTTCTTGACCTTGAACTGGAGGCAGCAACGGTGCTGCAGCCAGCTTTAGTTTTGCCTTCTGGTTCAGGGTTGGTTTTGTGGTAGCCTTGCCATGAGTCTTCTGATTGGACATTATTATATTTTTACTCACATTGGGCAAAGCCAGTCTAGTATAGATAGATGTATGGATGCAGATGCATGTATAGATAGACGTATAGATAGATATGTTACCTTTGTGTTTAGAACTACACCGGGGGCGTTTGTAAGCTCTCCGAGAGCTGCTCTCCTTGGGCCACCAAAAGTTGATTTACCCATTTTTAATGCGTTCTCTGGGCCAGTGGTGAGCTGAAAATAAAAAGTATTTACTTAATTAGAGTTCACCCCTGCATAACAAATGAGTAAAACTAGCGGAGTTAAGACAACACAGCAAGACCGGTCACATGCTAGCAGATAGCATCTTTAGCAAGCAGTCATGAGTTAACGTTAGTATCGCTGATGTAATGTTGCATATCTAAGCAGTATGTTCTTTACTTACGCCAGCTCTAACTTGGATCGACGACATGGCTGAGTGCAAGATTCGTATTAAAATACCTCGAGGAAAGGTAACGTTACTGGAATACTTCAAACAAACTGTTTTAAAAATTCACCATAAGCTGTTGGAAACGCTGATAAACACTGCTTACCCTGCAACCATTCAAATACCGCTCGTCCACTACTCATTGGTTACAGCTGAGAAAAATGCAAGCTTCTCATTGGTTACTAGATGATTACAGATTGGGTTCAAAGGTTAGTTAAATAATGCTCAAATTGAAGTAGATTTAATTATGGATGGTACCTACATACCAAAGTTGGAAAGATGAAAAAAAATTAAGAATATATAATTTATATGAATTGACTTTGTTAATTTCCAATTGTTTTTGATCAATCGACATACATCATTAATCGACAACCATGCAACATTATGTTTTACTGTAAAGCTAAAACACTAATCTTAACCTTTTGACACACACTATACAACATTTACAAATATTACACAAACATGATTAAGAGTCGAATTCATGTTTCTTTTTCTATGTTTTTGCTAACATTTGCTATTAAAACATAGAAATCCAAAGCGAAGAGATATATAATTAGTGGCTAAGTAGTTCTGAGATTTTACATTAGGGGGGCTTAGCCGAAAGAACGACTTGCATGTTGTTATGGTACATTATGGAAGCTACTCGGTCAGGCAAAGGGGAACATCCAGGGCGTTTTTTTGATCGGGTTACATGTTCTAAATCAATGGGTTATATGTTAAAGGACAATTTGACGAGTGGTCCTTTCTCCCCTTCGAGCAACCGTTTTCATTAAAACTATGGGCCACCTAACTTTTTGGATGAGGTCTAAATAAAAGGACTTAACACCCTTTTAGATCCGTTTTCGATTGAGCTGGGACATGGGGGGACCAATAACCAGTCAGGGGGGAAGGCCCATGGTAAATCAGCAAATCAAGTCGCCACTGACAGCGCTCTGAGCCAATGCCATAGGGCGTGTGTGGTTCCGGAAGTAAATATCCCATTCATGTTCTCCATTGACGTTTTGATTAAAAGCCCTAATGTCGTTACCATCCAAAGTATGCTTACCAGGCGCCGTTCTTATGTGAAACGATGATATATGCTCCCGTAGAAGCTTAAAGACGTAAACATCTAGTTTTTAGAAAAACTCTTTTTATTCCCGATGTCATTTGAAACCACTACACTACCCACAATCCTATGTAACACGATGTCTTTGATTGGTGGAGCTCGCTGTTACCGTGGAAACGTTTATTGCACCCGCGAAAGTCGTTGTAAGAGCTGTAGAGGAAATGAGCTCTACATGTTGAGAAATATGTTGATATAGAATACAAGATGAAAATAAAATATGAATGCGTAACTCGAATAAGAGACTGAATTCACATGCATTAAAAACGAGTAACGTTATTACGAGGTGATTGCAGTCAGGAATTTAGGATCGTACCATGTCGATGACAACACTATATGAAACACTATACGCGCGCGCGCACACACACACACGCACGCACGCACGCACGCACGCACACGCGCGCACACACACACACACACACACACACACACACACACACACACACACACACACACACACACACACACACACACACACACACACACAGAATATATGACCCAACAGGTATTAACAATATAAACAATATAATAATGAAAAGGTTATGAAAAAGCCCAAAAATAAAAGAAACTTAACTTGTGGCTTCTACAGGAGCATATACCATATTTTCATAATATAACGGTGCCTGGTAAGTATACTTTGGATGGTTACAACATAATGTATTTGAATCAAAACCTCTATGGAGAGAACTAATGGCATTTTCACTTGCGGAACCAAAGTGCTCTGTAGAGCTCGTAAGTTCGCCCCTTCTGGTAGACCGCAATGGGACCTTTGAGATCGTAAAATATGAATGGGTTTTAAAGGAGAGAAAGTTATTATTTTCTGGTCCCAGTCTTTATATCCCCTGGATTACACATATGTTGTTTGTTTGTGGACTTTCTCTCCATTGAAACCCATTCGAATTTCCCTAGCCCAGAGGTCCCTTGGGGGTCTCCCGGGAGGGGCGGACTTACGAGCTCTATAGAGCTAGAGCTCGTGAGGGGGCGGTTTGTGAAAGGCTTACATTTGCAGCCTTTGAGGCTCTCCTGAGGAAGTGTAAAGGCAGAGGACGTCCAAGGTTGAAGTTGAGGCTCCTGAGAATCAACTGCTCCATTAGCAGGGCCTTGGGGAAGGTGTGGTCAGTGTTGTATGCTAAATCTGCTACCTCTGGACAGTACATCTTCTCATACTTTGAACCCACCAACATAGCTGTCACACGTGCAAGCTGGAGCATCCTGCGACACAGGCTGAACCAGCAAGTGCAGAGGAAGGGATAAGCATCTAGTTGACCAAAGGCCACCAAAGCAGTGACAATACAAAGTCCCCACTATACCAACCTGTAGAAAACGATCCAGATTTGCGACTGTGAGATACAGAATCTTTTCGAGCAGCTTGAACCTAGAATAAACCTTGATCAGCCAGTCGATCATGAGGGCCCTCTTTCTTTCATTGATTTAATAGATTAATTGGGTCGCACACTTTGTTGTGGGTGTTTTTAAGGATATCGTGCGACAATGCTTGGCAGAGCTCCTCTTCTTTCATGGAGATGTCGGCCAACTCCTCAGGTATGGCAGGGGGCTCGATAGAGCATGAAACGTAGGTACTACTATCACAAACTTGTGAATGATCTTCTGGTTCAGGGCTTGTTTGGCGGTACATCTGAATGGTAAACTCTGCATTAGCTTTTCCCCCCTTTAGAAAAATGTGAAATCAATAATAGAAGCAAAACAAAGTGACATTTAGTGGCATTACCTTTCTGTTAACAGCTACACTTGGAGCGTTTGTAAGCTTTCAGAGTGCTGTTTGCCTTGTTGTGTCCCTGAGTAAGACACTTAACCCTAACTGCTCCTGACGAGCTGGCTGTCGCCTTGCATGGTTGACTTTGTTGTCGGTGTGTCAATGTGTGTATTAAGTCACTTTGGATAAAAGTGTCTGCTAAATGCCCTAATTGTAGTAAATACTGTTTCAACACATGAATATAATAAACTATTTGGCACTTTTATACAAAAATGCATAACGAATAGCACACAAAACAAATAGTTTGAATGCATCTATTATTGATGCAATATTAATTAATTGCAAATTGTTCCAGATCTGAAGGCTCATCAAGTTCTATCTTCTCAAATGAAGTAAAAATTACATTAATTCAATAGGATGGCAATTTTATTAAATTTCAACAGGTCAACAGGTATGTCCTGCGTAAAAGGTACATGTATCTATCCTAAACTTCTATATAGAACTGCAGTTCACAAGATCCTCTCAGAACGTTATTAAACACTTCAAACATCATATATATGGAGGGTATAGAATGAAAACCGCAATGACCCTTTTTCTTCATAATAATTCTGTGTGTAGGACTCCCACCTTCCCAGAGGTTCCATAGACCGCCATCATCAATTCAATGGAAACTACTTCTGACTACTACTTCCTTACAGGCCACCTATTCTTTCATATAACTGCCATATAACCACGGCAAAAACAATAAGTTACAATATGAATACATTATTATGCAACCCCATTGGACGGCTGAATAATCTAGTCAATAGTAAGCATCATGTATGTTATTGGAAAAACCTTTTGTTTAGATGTTAGAAAGAGCTGGCTCTGTTTGAATCCTTGTGTTCGCCTTACTCACGATTTAGCCAAAATCCATTGAAAGCAAATAGATTTCTGATGCCAATAAATACCATCAAATGGCAACTTATTGCGGCAAATATAATGGCATCAATATAGAATTAATATATTGGCTTTGCTTATTGGGAACTTGAACCAGCATATCAGTTTATCGTTCGAAAAGCTTAAGCAATGACCAGCATAAACATTTTAAAAATAATAAATATTTAGGTTGATAGTAAAAAAAAAAAAAAGAAGCTTTAACAGCATTTGCTAAACACAAAGGCAGAATCATTTTGGTCATTGGCAGCTCCTTCTGATAGCAGCCACATTTCTTTATAGACAATGCTTTCAGGTTATTCCAATCCCTTCCCCAGTTTACTTTAATTTAATAAAAAATAGGAAACATATTATGATTTGCTATTTAATGGTGGTGTATGTTGTAAACACAAAAGGTAGTGATAAATCAACTTTCCTTTAACATTATCTAGTTAGGCTTTTCTTCTGTGTGTCCGTTTCCCTTTATTGTTCTGACAAACGAGATGCAGAGGTGTCGAGCCAGCATCACTGGCCTGAATATTTCTTTCCTAGGAGAGATAAGTTCTGTGTGCAACACTCAGCTGCCATTCTGGTTCATCTGGAGGTTATCACGGTGTAGTTTATCTTGCGCCTCGTAGAGCTTACGCAGTTTCTTCGCCTGTCCTTTACTGATTTCCTTTCCTTCCAGGTCATGAGTGGGAAATCCCTGGATAAAAGCAAATTGTATAATTTCAGCCTCCAGGACAAAAAATAATTAATAATTAATAAAGAGACATCGTTTTTGGTATTGGTCATATAATTCCACAAACTCAATAGTCAATATGATTCAGTATGATTTTGTAGTGTGTCAGAGAATCAGAATTAGACCAAATCGAGGGGATGAACTGACTAGTTAATGAACAGTGCTGTGATTCATTCCAAAGCACATTAGTAGCTAATATAGTTACCGTTTCATCAAACTTTGAGTATTTGTCAGCTTCTTTGAGAAACATCTCACACGCGGGAATCTTCATCTTTGCAAGTTTGGCCATCTAAAATTGACACAGTAATTAGTCAATTAATTCAGAAATTATGATAACAGATCACCAGAAAGTATTCTCTATGTCCCTAAAATGTGTCATATTTAACAGAGGAAGATGCTATTATGCTCGATAGCTAGGATGTATAATCTTGGTATAAGCTGGATATTCATTGGGATGTTCATTGGGGTCAAGAGAAAATATGGCGGACCAAACTAAGTTTTAGCCCATTTTTAGCTCAAGTGTAGAACTAGCTTGGCTTAGTTAAGACGCTGGCCGGATGCAAGAAAAAGCAATGCTGCAACGGTTATTGATACAGAAGATTGCGTTGGTGGTCTTCCTCATCTGCTCCAATTCCTGTTTATGAGAACGGTTTGGTATTTATTAACTGACCTCCTGTTCTTGTTTCTTTCTAGTAGCCTCTTCCTTCTTCTTTCTCTTCTCCTCTTCCATCTGCGAAAAAAACCCCAAATATTAAATTATAGACCTGCGACTTAAATCATAGAAGTTTGCTACATTAGGAAAACAACAAGCTGTGATTTGGTCATGAGGTATTGAGCATACTAAACAGGCACTTTTATTTTTGCATTTTCTTGTGCCAAACGTAAAGGCCTGGGTATTTTTGGCACAACAAAGCGTGCATGTACACTTATTTGTTTCCAAATGCTCTAATGTTCAGGGCCCGGTTTCTCGATAACGTACACTCTTAGCGCACCTACGTTTAGACGTATCAACGTTGTTTACCTCTATAGGCGTGGTTCCTGAGCGGCCTCTTAGGAGTCTTCTTAGGAAACACTCCCTACGTCGTTCGTAAACGCTGTCCAGAAAGAACATGCTGCATGACAGCGTTCTAAAAAAAATTGCAGTCTTTGCGAATAAAACATTGCTCGAAATTCTTCTAGTAGGCCTTAACATTTATTTAACCATGGGCGAACATAGCATAGCCTACAGTGATTTAAAAAAGTATATAGCAGCGGAGGAGATTGAGGCAATCACATCCTTAATTACATCTGTCGATACCGTTCAAATTAGGCTATTGATTTTCTGTTTACAAAAGGTGTCTGGTTTCTCTTTACAAAAGGTTTCCCATTATAATTGCCTTAATTTTAAAGACAGTTTTGTAGTAAAATAAATACAATATTTATTTTTTTATTGGAAGCGAGTCGAGCTGACATCGCCTGCTGTACCGTATATGTACTGTACTGTATATTGGTGAAACACAACACTGCCAATGTGGCAGTTCCATGCACAAAGGGGATTTCTAAAGGTTACTGTACAGTGGCGGCGACAAGCGTCATGAGCTGAACCATCACTACGGTAGAACTAAAAAGGTTCTATGAGCGCTTCAGACCAACCTTACAAATGAACGACGTACGAAAGAGATTTGTAGCAATGAACGTTTCCAGAAACATGCGGTGATGTTAAGGTAGAACTTTAAGTAGCAGTTACGAATGACGTAGCGTTAAGAAGACTTTAAGAAGGTTTCGGGAAACCGGGCCCAGAAAGATGACGAAGCCAACACAACCACACTACAACTTCCAAAAAACTCTCTGCCCCATACCCTTTTCTTCTCTTCTCGTTCCTTCAGCAGGGTCTCTTTGTCCACCAGCTTCACCACTGTAGGGAGACCTGTACCAAACATTAATTGTTCAGTCAAAAATATATAAAGGGAAACATATGGATAACGGTCTCAAAGCAACATGCTCATGGCTCTCACTAAGTCGGGGAAAGAGGCCTTTTGGTTTTCTCAACCCTGTGTCTGCAGTAAGAGCTTCAGCTACAGGACCTAATCACTCTTAGTTCATTGAATTCCGTTTTGAAACAAAGGGAAGCACAAACTATTGGAAATTATAGATGTTTGAACTAATATCTACCATTCTATTGCCATGCTGATATGTTAAGCTTTATCTTTTTTAAAAGATCATGTTCTGCTGCCCTTGTAAGCCAGGTCTCTCTTGGAAAAGATATTTGTAATTTCAAGTGACTGGTAAAATGAAGGTTAAATAAAAAAAGACGAATAATGTACTGCAATGGACTCAATCGACAAGACACAAGTCTTGAACGATTCAAGTTCGACTGTGATTTTATGATAAATAGTATAATAATTCAGCATGGATGTCCAACATGAGTAGGGAACCTTGAGCGCGGCCTGGGTATTTTTGTCCTCATGGCTGCAGCTCAAAGTCACAGTACTGTGCATCCACCCACTCCCCCTCCACCGGTACCTTCGTGATCCTCTAGTCGAACGCCCAGATCAGGCAAGGTGTCATCCCGGACCACGTCACACAGCTGTAGCAGCTCCGTCACTGGAAATTACATGAAGGACTTGATTATCCTAGAATCGTGACGACGGGCGAAGGCATGTACCTAAACCTACCAGGCTAAGGAATTAACGCGGATTAGAATACATACCCTTCTGCTCTCTTGCAATTCTCCGTACATTTTCTCTAAAGTCTGAAAGCACTTTCAGATATGGCATCAATGTGGTTTCCAGCTGAAAAATACAAAAAAGGTTGGATTTAAATTATGAAGTCAGTAATATATACATGTATTTAAATATTGGAAATATTATGGAAACTAGAGTTTCCATAATACCAACCTCTAGTTGTCATTAAATCCATAGCAATAATGTGGAAACCCCAGTCGATAATGTAACCAATCTCAGAGCGCATAATATAATAACATTTTGCCTACAATGTTACAACATATAAACATTTTTGGTTCACCTATAATGTAATGAAGCAAAGAAAATAATTTCCTCCTTATGTTATAAAGCAAGCATAATAATATTCTACTTATAAGCCGTTTTCACACATTTTTGCCGCATTTGAATATCAGGAGAATTGACCCTGAGGGTGATTCACACTTGATGCTTTATATATGGACATCGATGTCGTTTAGACATCAGTAGAATCAACAGGGGGTTTAGGGGGGTGGGCTTGCAATGTGCCGGATATGACGTAGGGTCTAAGTTGGCAAGAGGCGGGATACGTGTGGCCGCTGTCACTGTAGTTTGTTTTGATTTGACCATAGACAAAATGGAGGCAGAACTCATCGCGATCATCTTAAATGTTGCTAAAATGATGCATCATATATTCTGTTGCATCCACAAAATCCGAAGCATCGATCGATGAGAGATTAGAGCACTAATAAGAGACAAATGGAAGAAACAACGAAGAAAAATATAACTAACACTTGGACAATTTTAGTTGATTTCTGTGTTTAACTGAGAAAACCGGGAGTGGAAGGATGGGACCCTATAATGTTCAGCTGACTGTTGTCAGTAATAATAATAATAAAAAAAAATCCGTACACATGCAGCTGTGAACAAATGTATTTGTTCACAGCTGTGTCTTTAAGATCACGTGACTTGTGTGTTGATATGCCGGTCGGCGCTATGTTTGAAAGGGGGACGGAAGGGGGGAGGGGGTATATCAATATCGCAAGGCATTGCGGGATGCGGGATCAATCTTGGTGTGTGTGTATGTGGTGTCCTGCGCTGTCTTTGTTTTGAAACGTCTGCGTCAGCTTGCGCGTGTGTGTGTGTTCTTAGGCGTTTCTGTGTGTGCGTATGACGTGTGTATGACGTGCATGTATGCGTGTGCGTGTGCAGTGTTCTACGCTGCCTTTGTCTTAATACGTCTGCGTTACCGCTCGCATGTCTGTTTTCGTGAGAGTGTGTGTGTGTCTGTGCGTGCGTGCGGTGTATGTGTGTGTTCTTGCGTGCTGTGAGTGTGTGTGAGCTGCAGGCTGCTTGCCACATGCGCACTGTCCAACTTGAGTAAAATATCTGAAACAGAAAGACCAGAGATTTTGTACACAGAACTAACTGTCAAGGATTCCGTCATACTTACATCTATGTCTTGGCCTGTACCCCCGACTGGGAAACCAATCGGCTGGGCTCCTTCAATGGCACCAAACGTCTAGGGCAGAGCAGAGATCTGATGAGTGCCTCATAGTGTAGAATTATGACATTATTGCAAGACAGACTTGAGCAGCCCACCATTCAGTGGACATGAACAGCTTCCTCAACATAGGAGTTGTAACTGAGCAGTCTTCATCTGCCTTTGTTCCAAATTACATTTAACTTTTACTTTGTATTTAATGTGCTGTAGGTCAGTTTAAAGCAGAAAAAGCAGAAGAGAGTATTATTTGGAAAATAAACAACCCCCCGTCCCCCGAAAACACCATCCCTCTTTTCTCCCTCACTCGCTGCGTTATAAAAATAAAAAACACATTGTGAGAGAATGTGAATGATGATTAGACCAAATCAGGGAAGAAACACTCTGATTGGCCAGAAACACGCTAGAATTAGATAGAGGCAGCCTGAAATATAAATCAGCTCAGAGGCACTAAGGCATTCCACTCTATCAGATATTCTCTAAGGGAATTTTTACCCAGCTGATGGATGGCTATTGTATTTCTAGGAGATTATACTCAACGTATAGCTCTTCAAAATTACCTACAGCACCTTCAAGACATCCTCACCTTCAACATGGCTGTCAGGTAGGCGGCAATGCTGTCCAACAGCATAAGGTTGGGCTGGAGCTTGGCACTCTTCCTGCTGGCGATGTAGGTGTTGCTCTGACTGACCAGGGCCCTCATCTCCTCCATGGCAGCGCGCGTGTCCACGTTATCACAGAGTGCCTCGTGAACGGCCGACTTCCTCTCATAGAAACTATAAAGCAACATATATACATTGTCATACATGCATTACTGTTGGTGTATGTGTAGGTGTGTGTGCATGCGTCAATGTTTTGATTGGATTTATATATTTGTTGCCCACAGAAGACGATTCAGAATGTGTGTACACTGATCCCAAATATTTGCTAGTTGTGCTTCGCAAAAGGATATCCGGAATACTGAGTCCCGATCGACAAATACACATTTTTAAGTTGTGTTTAGTAAAAAATATATCCAAACTCCCTTTCTGAGCCAAATTCCTCATGTGAAATAGTGTTAAAGCATTTGTAGACCTTGTTGAGTTTTGTCCAATATGTACTCTAGCTGATCTGTTACATAAAATGGTATTTAAAATATAGATGCATTCATAGCATACACCTGTAGATGGCGACATGCATATCAAAGGAATGAGTTGTAACCCACAGAAAAGTTAAATAATAAAGTCCAATAAAAAGTTCCATATTCCTGGGCAATCATATTAACTTTTTTTCTGGGTCGTCATATAATGTTTGTCCTGGGCCACTATATTAATGTTTGACCTCGGCCATCATATTTAACAATTATTAAAATATGCAAACAATTATAAAAATAAACAATTATTTAAATAAGTGAACAGCCCCCTCGACCTTCGACCTCGGGGGCTGTTCCCCACTATTCACGGAGCCTGAGTTGAATAATTGTTTTCGTATATACTACACGTGAACACAAATAAACAAGATAATAAAAACAACTAATGATATTTTTTCTTTTTTGTTAGCGGTTTATTTATTTTTATTAGTGTGACGAGACGACCGTCACGCTCGCAATACACTATCCTGAGTTTGAGATCTTAATCATGGGATATGACCAATACCCCGAGATAGCGAACCAATCAAATTGCGACATCTTAGGAGGTTCACGTGTAGCATATACTAATTAGGTTTAGCCTGGGCTGTCATGTAATTGTTTGCTCTTGGCCATCATTTTAATGATTGTCATGTTATTTTTTTGTTCGTGTTCGTGTGTTCGTGTGTGTGTGTTGCTTTTTTAGACTCCTTGATTTCCCCAAAAATTGTGTTAGGCTGAGAGAGGCTGAGGGTTTTGGGAAAGAGTGGGGCGTGTTCCCATGGTTACAACCAATGCCAACTGTTATACTTCTTTTGTACCATCATTGTGTAACTGTTATGAATGTTATAGTAAGCGATATTACATATGAAATCCTTCACACACCGTAGCGTTATACTATCTATGTCCGGGAAGCCTTACCCTCGGACGTGGATATTAAATACATTGCTGCTCAGACGGAGCTTCACCTGCCACACCTGCCGCACTAGACAACAACTTGTTGCATTAGACAACAAGTGCCCGATAAGCCCAACTTTCTCGCAGACACAGAAGTCAACTGCCGCCCAGAGCTCCACACGTCCACACAAACCGAGGCGCCAGAGCCCCTTGGTCGGGATGTCAGACTGCCTCGGAGAAGGTAGTCTGACTTCACAAAAAGAATGACACCTGCGTTCGCAGCAAAGTGGAACGTTCATATGGGATTTTACCCCTTTTTTTCTGTAAATTGGCGACTTATTTAATTAACAGTGATAAATGGCAGATCACTATTTTGACGATCATGTCAGACAAATGCCCACGTTTAAAAAAAAAAAAAAAAAAATTGAGCTCAGTTGCTCTTTAAACCAGAGACAGCCCACGGACAGTGCAGCTCTACGTACCATTTGTTCAGGTCCATCTCGGCTGCTTCCCACTTCTCAAACTGACCGGTGATGTCAGTGGGACAGCGCAGAATGTCTTTCACATTGAGGAAGAACTCCTATAGGGGGTCAGGGAAGCCAATTAGTGACCAGTTCACACATTGGATTCAAAGACTGGTTCAATAAAAAGGAAAAGGGCAAAACGTCAATCAGCAGTGATTCACCAGCTGTGATCCACCTACATTCATGAACTTCTCGTACTGGACGGCAGACTCCATGGTGTTGGCCGAATAGTCCAGCGTGTCCTTCCAGGAATGCATGAGGAACGCCAGGCGGAGTTGACGAGCTGCAGGGAGAGACCAAGACAGCAATTGTAATGTCATAAGACATCAAACATCAAACTTGAATTAATACAAATTTCCAAGGGTTCTCATCTCGGAATGCCTGGAACAGGGAGCTCCAAACATCCGTTACTGGAAAGAAGGCGGGACTTTGGATGGAGCGATAGTACTTTCAGTTACAAGGGATTAGAGGCGAGGCTTCTGATTGGGCGGTATCCATTTACATTTTAAGGATATTACTTTGTCATATATGGAACAAGGATACCTCTACATTACAGGACTTTCACTCAGCCTAATTAATACGTATGCATAAGAATGTTCTCAAGTTCTACCTTAGATGGAAGCTGTGTTTGTGGAATGAGGGGATTTCAATGGAGGATTACAAACTGATCTTTCAATCTTAATTTGAGTCACCTGAATTATTTGCCAAGGCATCCTTTATTGTGATGAAATTCTTAAGAGACTTAGACATCTTGCAGCCTGCAATTGTCAGGTGGCCAGTATGCAGGAAGTAGCGGACCCAATTATCATTCTCAAAGAAAGCCTATGGGGGAACAATACATGTCAGTAAATATAACTTAATTTTCACTTGAACAACTGCATCCTTAGGCTAGTTTTACGGTATGCAAAAGAAAGGATTTCTCTACCTCAGACTGAGCCAGTTCATTGTCATGATGGGGAAAGCGGAGATCAAAACCCCCTCCATGGATATCCATTGATTCTCCCAAGATGGAGCCCGCCATGGCAGAACATTCAATATGCCAACCAGGCCTCCCCTGTCAAGTAGAAAACACGAAGAGTTACAATCAACTTATTATAACAAGCAGCTTTTAAGGACTTTCCTCTAGAAAGATAATTAGCTGGTCTATTAGAATACTGTACAACCTATCTTCATATTTTGTACAATTTATTTTTAAATTCAAATAAAAAGTTCTGTAGTTCCTGTTTGAGACCCACCTTCCCCCAGGGAGAGTCCCATGAAGGCTCCCCAGGCTTTGAGGCTTTCCACAGGGCAAAGTCATTCGGGGAGTGTTTCTCACTCAGCCTTTCAGCAGAGATGCTCAGGTCTCCTAACAGTCAGACAAAGGGCATCGTTAGCAAACAACGGCAATGCATGGCAAGGTCTGTCAAAACATTCATCATCATAAACAGTCATGAGTGGTTGAGAGAGTGGTCCTCAAAGATCTTTAGTAAATCAATTTATAAATTAAACAGGAACAGGAAAGTTGCGAGATTCCCACTTAGCAAGTCTTGCGGGTGGTGTATAATGCATCTTGAACACACCAATACATAGTGATAATAACAATGCAATTTTTACCTTCTCCTTCTTGCAATGCTTTCTGGTCACCAACTGCTTCAGGCACTAGTTTGCCATAGGAGTGTTGTTTACTAGAATCAAATTTACTAGTGTCAAAGTAAACAGAACCGTTTGACTCATACCTGAAAAGAGAGAAAGGGGGGGTGGGGGTGTTATTAGAGAGATGCAAATTCATTCCAAGATCTACATAGGCATCTTGATGTATGGTTACTCTCTTACCCATAGCCATTAGAAACAATTTTCTTAACAAAGTCCACAATCTCCGGCACATATTCACTGACCCTGGTAAGCACGTCAGGAGGAAGCACCTGATTATGAAAAAACAAAACAAAATAATTTCAATCATCCAACATAGTTGGTAATGACTAGATAAAGGCTTGATGTGTTTTTATACACATAATCAATCTGTTATACAATACATCCATACATATACGTATTTTCATTGCTTTAACTTCAAATAAGGTGCCTGTATGATATAGCATTACAAAACGTGTTTGACGTCCACCTACATTCAGTGCAGCCATGTCAGCGTGGTACTCCCCCTCCCAGTACTTGGGCAGAGTTGAGAAGATGGAGTTCTCCGTGACCTGACTTCCAAACTGGTTATCCAGCCAGTCAGCCAGCAGGTCCTTAGCACTCTCCAGTAGCACCTTAGTTAAAAAAATATACAGATAAAAAAGTGACCGATTACAGTTATAATTACAAATAGAAAAGCAAACACTAGAAAAAAATGACAATTTAACACACACTCCCACACCTCGGCATGAATGGGGTGTTCCTTGCTGTGCACGGCGGCCTGCAGGGGGCCCAGGACAGCGGCCACTGCAGCATCCAGCCTCTCAAGCATCTGCCTCTTGTCTGGGTCTGTCGTCTCCGCAAGCTTCTGTTGGAAAGGCTGTCACACACACACACACACACTTCTTTTTAAGATTTTAATTTAGTTGTGTCCAATTAATCCAATAAAGAAGATTTGCTATTTGCTTCTCATTCTACAATAAGTGATGTTTGACATCAATTGTATAGTAATTCAAAACAACAATTTCGGTCATGTTTACACAATATAACATCTGCAGGCCATATGATGGATCTTAGCTATCTGCAGCAGAGTCAAACCAACTACGGTTATTAATGGCGCGTTTCCACCGACGGTTGCGGGTCGGTTCGGTATGCAAAGGTGCGGAACTGTTCGCGTTTCCACTGCCAAAAGTGGGCGGGGTCCAGACTGAGCTGTGATAAGCCGTACTCATCTCGCAGTACTCCTCCGTTGGGGCACTGAGACGTCTGAAAGGGTGCCAACAAGTTCAAGCTACACACACCGTCCGTTGATTGGTCGAAAGAATCGTCACTTCCGTGCGACAGGGGGATAATAAGTACCAGCGTGGTATTTCTGGACAACGGCGAAAGCTTCGTTTATTGAAGAAAATGTTGCGCAAAAGTTTGCCGTCCTACTTGGATTTCCTACATTGTTGATCTTTGTTCATTGTGTCACGTTCTTCTTTTTCATTGGATTTATTAGCAGGCTACACCGTGTCGGGCTGCTACGAAGTCACGATGCTTACGTAGCTGCCGCTGCTATCGCCATCCGGCTTAAATCCCGCTCTACCATAAGGGTACTGTCGGCGGTGGAAACGGGAGCCCTAACTGAGCTGAGCCAAACCGCACCTTCATTACTTGGCAAAGGCGTGCTGGGCCGAAGCGCACCCGCCGGTGGAAATTCGCCATAAGTAAAGGATGCATTGTTTGGTGACAGAACGATGAGTTGTGTTGGTCAGTCAAAATGGCAAGATAATATGTTTTCCCGTTGAGGAGCTTGTTGTGTGTTAGGCCTCACCCCTCTGGCACTCAGAACATCCTGTATTATTTGAGATGCTTCAGGTTTCTTCTTCTTGTACTGCTCCAGAAGGTAGTTCTGTCTTGCCCTCTTGATTATCTGGAAGACAGAAGCACAAACATCCAACCTAGAGACACAAATCAAACTGCTTATGGGAATCCTTAATTATCTAACCACCTGAGCAACCGTCTTTCAATTTTGCCATGATAAAAATAGCATTGATGTGGTGTTATATTCTCCACATAGCTATACGAAACCTGTCAGTTAACTAGCACCATTTACGAGACAATGTGTAGGTGAATAACGACTAATACATAATTCAGGTCGAAGAGCACGTCATCTACCAAGAACATTTAGCATTTAAAAGTTGAACAAGTGATATATACCCACTTACTTTGTCATCTATGTCTGTGATATTCATGCAGTAGAGAACGTCATATTTGAAATAGTCTTTGAGTATCCTTCGCAGTATATCGAAAGATATGTACGATCTGCAGAATCAAGCACAGTAAAATTCTGCAATGTTGAAATACAGATGCATTAAGTAAGGCATGACGACGTTAAATATTAATTGCACAACCATCGAAGTTGTTCACATGATAAGACCTGCTCCTTTTAGGTCCACAGCTGATTATTTACCTTGCATGTCCCATGTGAGATGCATCATACACGGTGGGTCCACAGCTGTACCACAGCACTCTGTTCCCATTCTGGGGAACAAACGTCTCCTACAACATGAAGCGATAACACATGGTTCGGTGGGCTGCTTTGGTTCGAATCCACAGATATGATCTTGGAATTATTCTGGGATTCTGTTTGATAAATGGTTGCCTTTTTAAAAGCTAAAAGTGAAAAAGAAAAAGTTGCTCAGCAAAGATCCAATGCATGAGAGAAAGAGCGCCTGGCTACCTTGGTTCTGGTCAGACTGTTGTAGAGCCGCAGCTGGGCCACCTCTGTTCCAGCGGGGGCCGCCCAGGGTGGCTGTGTTCGCTTCCCTTTCACTGAAGTAACGTTTGGATAAAGATGGGTTTAAATGACTTTGAGAAACAATACAAGGAATTGAGACAGATGACTATTACTTTTCTAAACGCAATGTCCGATGCTTTTCTGAGAGGATACAATAAACTATGGCAAAGAATCTCTGACTAACCCCCCTATACCGAACATCTTAACTAAACATCTTAACTACACCTATGAAAGTAGGGCCAGTGCCACGATCGGTTAACCATTCAAACACTTTGAATTTTAGCATACAACAAAGGACTGAATTGATTACTTCGAACAAGCCTGTTCTGTGGTTAGTCATAGGGTTAAAATTCACCCCACTTTTATTCATTTTCAGAGTTTATGCTTCAATTAGAAACTAATCAATTGAGCTTCTTTCACAGGCTGTTCCATATTAGGAACCTTTTCTCCATTTGTTTCATAAAAATGTGATGAAGTACAACTCGACTAATAGCAATGAATCATCTTAAGCCTTAGATAACGGCGGTTCACTTTAGTATTCAGTTTCTGCAGCTATGTCTTTGCGTCAAAAGCAGTACAATTCCAGGAAGTGAGCAGTAACCACTACATAGCACCAACTTTCATGGGCCATACCAAATCTCAACCCAACCCTAAGTCTAGTGGCCTGGATGACTTCAAAAGGTAAATATAACTAAAGGAAATTAGGCGAATAATGCTTTTCTTTCTACCAAAATAATGACATACAAATGCACTTCATGCTTAAGACATTAAGCACAACGTTGTCCATCCATTTCCATGCAACTTATGCATTTTTAGAGGGTTAGGCTTTCTCTGATCTCCCACTAACAAAATAATTCATGCCAATGATACATATCAGGGTTTCACAAGGTGTGCGCAGGCAAAAACATTGATTGTTTTAGAAATTAAAAGGACTCTGGGATGGGGACCAATGCAGGTATTGTGAAGCAGCCAAGAACTGCTCCCACCTTAAGTCTGAAAGGCTGGTTTCATGTACCCTGCCTGGGGAGTGGGGATAGCTCCAACGAGCCTTCCACTACTCTTGTTGAGGGGCTTGTGCGATCTACTCACTGCTGCTGCTCTGAGGGCTGAGATCCTGCTGCAGCGCAGCTATGTGTCTGTACCAGCGCAGAGCGTGGACATGTTGCGGTGCGGGGGCCCTGTTGAGGAGCTCAAAGGCCTCCTGGTCTGCCTGAGAGGGGCTGAACCCAGCCAGGTAGCTGCGTGAGGCCAGGTACTCATTCAAGGCACATGCCAACTCAGCCTCTTCATTTATTTGTACCAAGAAGCCATATTCAAAGGCTGCAGAAACAAGAGGGCACACGTCCGCAAGTAATTATCGAGAATACAGGCTACACTTTTCTGATCCACGTTTTACTACTGGTATGGAACACAGAATGCAGGCCTCTCGGACATGGTTTATAACTGACATTTAATTTCCACCAGTTGCTGAAGAGAATAAAACCGCTGGGGGCAGGTATTTTCAAACATCACCTGACAGCCATTTAAACAGTAACCTAGATATCACAATGTACGCCTACGTTTGGCGTAAATTGTTTACAGCGGTTCAAACTGATATGTTCTACGCTTCCCAAAATAAACAAAAGGACGTTATGAAAATATCAGCAACAAAATTTCATCAACGAGTGTTGTTGGTTCTTAGTGATAGCAAAAGCCTGTGTTTCATCGTTACAAATACAACAGTAATAGTGAGAGCAATGTAACCTTTTGCCCAGAATAGTCATGCGGGCGTTATTCTCATATGTGAAACTGAAACCACAGATTACTAGGCATGTTCCGGGAAAGTTTCATTAAAGCAAAATTCGAATACATTTCTTAAATACTCTTTTTTTTCTTCGCTAAAGTCTGAGAATCCTCCCTGAACAATGACAGCTTACGGTTATGGCTTAGGAACTGTGTACCAGCAGTGAGACCTCTCGGTTGATGCATTTTTTTCTCACTGGGATGTTGTTCTGATAAAACGGAATTTGAGTATCGATAAAATAACACAGTGGCTTTCCCAGGTTAAGAGTAATGTTATCACCATCAGCTAAGCACAGTCAAGCATTATGCATTATGTCGCTATAACCGGTTGGACGCTTGGAGGTTTCTGCCGGCGTTTTGGCTTATCTATCTGCAATAGATCATTGCAGCTAAAACATTAGATATTCTCAACAAAACCGAAAAGTATATACGCGTGTAAATGGGTCAGCAAGGGAAAAATGAAATACCTTGATCACCCGAGCTCGACATTTTCCAGTGTGGTTGGATGATGCAACAACAACGTGTCCGGAAGAGGAGCCGTATGCAACTAGGAACCTTTCGGTTTCAAAACATCCATGGGACATATTTGGCCTGCGCACCATTGACCATTGGAAATCCACTACCTGCCTACAGCTCTTGGCATCTATGGCGTCTTGTGCCTACAACGCTGCCTAATTTGGAAAACTTTTACAAAGTCCTTAGTTATTTTTTTACGGTCAACGAATATGTCTCAAGCTTACATCGACAAACTGACACGCATTTATGAACGGTATACTGAATACGTAACCAAAAACCCTGCAGCTACTGCCCAACTGGAGAGCACGGTTCGGACACTCTCTTACCTTATAGCAGGTGAGTTTAGCAGCAAGTTTACCCATAAGTTCGCCCTTTCGCAGTTCTTGTAGGAGTAGACATTATTTGATCATAATAATAGAACAATTTCTATGCATGCTCTTAATATATATATTTTTAATCATAAATTATTGATATATTACAGGGCGATTTGCAGATTCCCACGAACTATCTGAACTAGGTAAGTAGTACTACCTAACACATCCTCACTTGAATATCGGACCATTTATCCTATATTTATTTATTTGCTATTGTATTCTTTATTCTAGTTAGGTCTTGAAAGATTAGACATAGCCTATAAGCAGCGTCTCTCTGTTGACGAACACAACGGCAAACAGCAAAAACCTGGTTTGTTTTGGTTGTTTGCACAGTTTCGCCCGTTAGTTATACAAACTTAATTCCAAAAAGTTGGGACAGCGTGTCAAATGTAAATGTATGCAAAATGGCAGCCATATAATTCAGAAGTACTGTAGTCTTATTTGTACAAGAATAAACTGTTGCAATTAAGTAATTGTTATTTTATGATTTATATGAAATCATCTTCAAATGTCTTATTTCTGTTTTTATTGGCATTTTACATATGGTTACAACTTTTTTGGGAATTAGGTTTGAAAATGGTCCTATGGTTTGCAAATGTTTATTGCATGCGACAAGTTCCTGTATGCTTTATTGTATGGTAAATAAGGAGTTCTGTATGGCTTTGTCTAATATCTTGTTTCAATATCACCATTTCAGTGTATTCAGCCTCCAACCTTCTAGTCTTGTTTAATGACGGCATACTGCGCAAGGGGTTAAGATGCAATCTCCCTGTGGTAAGTGTGAATGGGATTCCGGAATTAAAAACCATATTGATATTGAAACTAAATTAATGCTAAAATTCTGTAACTATTTTTATATAGCAGTTCTGGAAACATATTGGACTAAGAGTGTGTAAACATTTGGTTACAAAATTTCATTACCCAAAGAAAAAAGTTTGAGCTTCAATTCCCATGAGGACTTCACTGATTTGACTCATTAACACTGTATTTACAGATACTTAGCCTGGCAGTTGTGTTTGTGCGTCTCAGTCCCTCTCCCAACAGAGACTGCTCACCTGGCTGTCAGTCCTAGAGTATGTGGAGGTTTTCCTGGAGATGGGAGCTGCAAAGTTATGGGGAGAAGCAGGCCGCTGGTTTGTGATCGGTGTCGTTCAGATTGCAAAGTACTTACTCTTCCTTTTATTTATAAACTTACTTAAAGAAATATGTCTGGAGGAGAACAGGGCTTTTGATAGGGGCACATAGTACATATGCACATGTTTGCAAATGGCCAAACCCAGCATGTTAGTCCAGGAATGTCCTGAGACCAGTTGATGGCAAACCAGCCATTTATCTCTAGCCCTACACCTTCCTCCTGAACACAACTAAGAATTGAAATTGCAATGTTCTTACATTATAGTAGCTATGTGGCCATTAATAAAATGGTTAAATAAAAGCATCCTGCGATCAAGGCTTGGTATTAAATAAGAAGGGAATAGACTGCATGGCCTATATTGATTGAAGTGGGACTACAGTGATATTTGATAAGGGAGGAAAATACTCAATGGCCTATGTTGAATTGGGGCTATGCAATGATATTTAATATGCCTGTGATTTCCTTGCCAAACAGCAGGAGCAGTCAAAACCACAGTGGATTTTCATGAAAAGATGGATTTCAATAAGAAACTTTTCATTTCTAGCAGTCATATTGAATTGTTGTAGGTCAATTAATGCGTGACAGTTGGCCTGTGGCTGTTGTAAGACCACCCTACTATTTTAGTGGTAGAGCTGAGATATTGGATTCAGACCTCTCAGAATTGGTCTGTTCTTTAACACAAGTTCCAGGTTGATTGTGGGTCTTAATGAACTTAATGTTACAGTATAATTATTCTCATTATATAGAGTTAGGGTTAGGCATCATATCTATTTTTCTTTTCAGGACAATATTCCGTATCCTGCTTCTTCTATGGTACAAGTCTGGCATTCAGACTTCACCTCCCATCATCCCACTGGACAGAGATGCAGAGTTTGGCGATGCAGGTGAGAACCTCAGTCATGGTTGTTTGTTACGGCTAAAGGAATAAAAAAAGCATAATTTAGCAATCTGTTCAGCTTCATACTCTTACAACACACATTTATTTGCTAATGATGAAGGTGCTGTGGGTAAGATTCAGGAGTTTCAAAAAGAGCGACGAAGAAAATTAACTATGAGCGGCCTTAAACTCACTAATAACTGATGTATTGGTGTATTTTCTGTGGTATTTCAAAAAAATTACACTCATTTTATAGCTGTTGAATCTTACCTACAGCACCTTTTATTGAACATAACTTGTGTGTCGGTTTGATGATGGTGGATAACCGTTTCGTAGACGAGCAGCCGGAGGAGCAGCAGGACACGGGCTGCTTTGTAGGCCAGCGATCAGGACGGGTTGTACGGCCACTAGGGGGCGGTAAGAGAACCTTCTATAACTGAACCCCGACTCCATTGGATTTGCATCAGATGACTCTCTCTCTAGGTTAAGATATGCTATTGCATGCATGACCTCTTCATGGCTGAGATGGTTACTTGCTAATTAAGCATTGATGCAACACACCGGGACTCTGTTGATTTAAATAAAGGAGCGTTTAAAAATATTGGCTCAACTGGTAATGCATGACTGCCATGATGAGGGGTTCAATTGATGCTGAGAATGTACGAAATCAGGTACTCTTATGGGACTTTCACACATATACTCACACACTCACACATATACTTTGTCAAAGTCTGGCAGGTTATTTTCTTCAATCATCGCTCAATGCCATAGGGATGATACTAAAAATAGAATATTTTTAAATATATTGTATTTATAATAGTATAATTAATATTGGTTAAAATGTAAGTATTAAAATAAAAAAAACGTAACGCGATTCAACCGCACTCCCTTTTGTGATGGACCGGTCGATTGCACCCCTGCCCTACCATGTTGTCATGGCAATGACAATGGGGCCCCTTAAAGGGAGTTTCCAACCTGTTGTCGTTGAGATTGTCGGTAACCTTTGGTTACCAAGCAAAGGCTCACTGTCTTCCTCCTAACAGAAGAAGAGTACTGTAGTAGCTTTTGACAAAAGATTTGGGACTGATGTACAACTGCTTCATTTTATTTTTTAATATCTACAATATTATTATAATTTGATATACATTTTTAATTCACTGGGTTCAATATGCAGGGTTGCTACATCATGTGTTCCTGATCAATACGAGAAGAACTCATTTTGGTGGATATGGCTCCTTTGATATTTTTATGGGACTACTACACAACGGTATGTGATGCGTTTGTCTCTGTATTGGCCAGGCCCATCTCTACACACTAGGCTGTGGGGTGCGCCCTCTCAGGACAAGAGGAGGAATCTCAGGGAGGAGCTCAACAGCAGGCCAACCGACCTCGGCCTCCAGGAGACCATCGCTGAGTCCATGTACATCAGCCGGCCTCTCATACACTGTATCCTTCTCCGTGACTGCAAAGTATACTTGATAGCACAATAATGTTATATCATTGTTATAAGATTATCTCCTTCCAAGGATAATCAACGATTAATTCTGGAAGCCACTGTATCTTTGTTTTTTATGTCCAGTTATGTATCTAGTGCTCTGTGTCGTCATTGTGTGCCTACTATATTTTCTTTTGTCCTTAAAGCTTTACTGCAGTACTCTGTCTTGGACTGTGTGGTAAACGGTCCTGGAAGCCCTGGCTCATTTCTGGACTCCTAGAAGTTTCAAGGTATGAAATAAATGTTTGGACCAATGAATGCACTTTGTGTGTTGTGTAACATTAATTGTATTTTTTTTTACAATTGATGTTTGAAAAAATAATATATAATCATTTTTATTGAAATGGCCAATAAGATATCTCTTATCTGTGTTTTATTTTCTTTAGCTTTAGTTTACTCAGTGAAACCAAGTTTCAGAATCGATGGGAAAGGGCCGAGACGAGGAAGAGAACGTTCCTGTTGCTGTACTACCTTCTTCGCTCACCCTTCTATGATAGATATTCAGAGTAAGAACGTCTGCCTGCTTTTAAACATGATAATCTGAATGCATTTGAATGTGTAGGTTGGCTAGTTTTTGTGAAATATGTCTTAAATAGGCCGACTTCTGGTTTAGAATGAAGAGAGAGTAAACGTGAGGAAACGTGGCTCCCAAACTTTCAAACCTTTTCGCACACTTTGCTGCAGACCCCAATATCTAAACAGGGTTTTTAAGTTTACAAGTCAATGGTAAGTGGACTGCATTTATATAGCGCTTTTCTAACCAGTCAGTGCTTTACAATATTGCCTAACATTCAACCATTCATGCAAACATTCACAGACCAACGGCGGTGTCAACCATGCAAGGCGACAGCCAGCTTGTCGGGAGCAATTAGAGTTAGGTATCTTGCTCAGAGACACCTTGACACTCGGAGGAGGCCGGGGATCGAACTAGCAACCTTCCGGTTACCAGCCAACCCGCTCTACCTTCTGAGCCACATGCCGCCCGATTACACTTCCATATCTGAACCTCCCTCTGATAGAAGCATTATGGAAAACCTTCCTAATGGCTTAGAGTATTGACTCACGTCTGGCCAGTGCACTCGAGAGGCCTTTGCAAACAGATGAGGTCATAGAGGCTTTTTAGTCTATGCAGAGTGGCAAGGTGCCAGGTTCTGGAGGGCTATGGCAAAGAGTTTTACAAGAAGTTGTGTGGCAAACTTGATGCTACTAGATATGTTTAACAAGTCATTGGAGAATGGATCGCTGCCCCATACACTCACCCAGGCAGCCATTACACTCTTACTTAAAAAGGTCAAAAACCCCACAGTGTGGGTTGTATCGGCCCATCTCTTTCCTAATCACCGAAAGTAAGGTTATTGCTAAGGTGATGGCCAGACGCCTTGCAGGCATTCTTCCTCACATTATCTCTGAAGATCAGACTGGCTTTGTCAACGGTCTGCATTCATTTTCCAATATCCGAAGACTCTTAGATATAATTCACACTTGTGGCTCCCCTATTCCTCCCGACTCTCATCTTGTAGAGTGGGAGTACTTATTAAGTGTCACAGAACTTTGGAATTAGTGACTCATTTATCGCGTGGATGTGCCTGATATACTCTCCCCCCTGGCCTGTGTCAGCACAAACTCTATACAGCGCCACAAGGTGGTCCTGGCTCCCATGCTCTTCGCTATAGCGCTAGAGCCACTATCCATATTAGCGCTCAAGTCCTCACCCTATTTTCATCATACCCTACGGTGTCGAGCATAGGGTCTCTCTTTATGCAGATCTCTTACTTCATATTATTAATCCAATGTATTATGTTCCCCCAATTGAATGTATCCTGAGGGACTTTGGATAATATTCAGGTTCAAAACAAAATGTTCATAAAAGTGTCTCTGGGGACCCTGCGACACTATCTATACTTTGGCTCAAAAACAATTTTCTATACATTTCGTCTCTCTGGTTGAGGCTTTAAATATCTAGGTATCAAGATCACCCACTCATTACCCTCTCTTTTGGAAGCCGTTTTTGCTCCACTAATGACCAACATGAAATCTGACTTTCAGCATTTGGACAATCTACCCCTTTCACTCTCAGGAAAGGTGCAATGCGTTAAGATGAACATTCTGCCGACGTTTCTGTATGATTTTCAATGCCTCACGTTGTCTCTGCCTACGTCTTATTTCTGCGCAGTGGAGCAAGCAATCGCTACATTTATTTAGGTGGGTAAGGTTCCTAGAATCAGTAAAGCTGCTCTACAAAGAGGGCGAAACTTTGGAGGTTTCGCACTCCCTCATAAATCCCTCAATAATTGGTGTAGCCTCGAAGCACAATCATGACACTCATCCTCCCTGCCTGCCCTGGTATATTCATCTCTCTCTCTGTCTCTGGGGCCTGTCTTGGGGCTATTTCATTTATGGCATTTAGCAGACGCTTTTATCCAAAGCGACTTCTCACAAGAAAGAGAAACAATATATCACTGTTAGCAATAATCACCTATTTACTCCCTCCATTTTGGATTCAAAATTTACCCTCCGGGGCTGATTGGGTTGATTGATCAACTGTTTCAGACCTATATTATGGTGATCATTTTTCTAGCTTTGATTCGTTCTTCTCAAATAAGGTTTCCCATGCTCCAATTTGTTCTGTTATTTTCAAGTCTGAAACTTTGTATGTGCAAAGTTTGATCCCTTTCCTAGGCCCTCAGGAATCTTTATGGGAGAACCTTTTTGAGATATCCCCTACCCAGAGACAGTTCATAGCCGGTATTTATCAAAACACCATGTCTTTGAACGCTGATCGTCTCCAAATCAAAGTCCAGTTGGGAGGAGAAACTGGGTGTGGAGCTGATGGGGGACAGGTGGGAAGTGGCAGTGGACAGGGTGAACTCTTCGTCATCCTGTGCTTGACTCAGTCTGATTTGGCTAAAGTTGGTGCACAGAGCACATTACAGTAAAGCTAGATTACAACCTTGACTCCCATTTGCAATCGTTGCTTCCTGCGCAAAGCTTGGGATATATTGGTCTTTGATGTATTTACAACATTGCTAGGGGTGGGCGGGGAAACAAAATGTAGAAAAAAACAATGTGACCTGCTAACCTGGAACTGGCCATTGTTTGAATGTACTAAGAAACATGTTAAAAATATGTCTAAAATATACATTTCATTTTATCTTCAGTTAACTATTTTACACTAAATGTAATGTTTATTTCCTAGGGCCAAGATAATTTTCCTGCTACGATTTTTGGCTGATCATGTGCCCGGCGTAGGACTTGTAGCACGTAAGTATATGCACATTTTAAAACCTTGTTAATCCCAAGTATATTAATGCTAGACCTACATTGGAACACTGTAATTGTGTTACATGGTTACAAGGGAACCCATTGATGTTTCAACTGGTGACATAATCTCATAACTTTGCTTTCTTGCTTATCGTGTGACTAGGCCCGATAATGGAGTACCTACCCACCTGGCAGAAGATCTACTTCTACAACTGGGGCTAAGTCCCATTGTTGCACTCTACCACTTGAACTGGAGAGGAGGAATACTGCAGCTTTAGACACAGTGGCCTTTCCTACTGAGGTTTTTTAATCATTGAGGATGAATATGTAATTCATGGGAAATGATCCACCTTTTACATTGCCCAAGGTGTATGATAGTCACTGATCGCTTGGTAATTGCTTCAATTAGCAAGGGTCCATCCCTTATTTTAAAAGGGTGGTTTAGATACAAACTGACATTATTTTCAGTTGTTCCTTGAGCTTGGCTATGACCACACAGCAACTAGCCCTATAAAAAAATGACATCAAGGGTTTGATGAGGCAAATGTTTAGTCCAAGTAGCAAAATATCAACAATTGCAGCACAAACAGTCAAGCAAAGTACAAAATTAGGTATAAGGATGTGTGTAATGTGCCATTATCTATCTGGGGAAATTTAACGTGCACAGGATCTGCATTTTCCTAACCCCTGCAGGTGCACAAAATCCCAACTAGTCACTTCCTTCCATATTCATCTTGATCCCGTTCTGCTCAGATAGTGTACAGCAGTGGTTATAAATGACATGAGGAATACAGGGGTAAAGCAATGTAGCCTTCAGTATGATTGTCTTCTACTGGTGATCATGATTCAAACTTCTTTGTAGGGGCATATTAACTAAACAGACTTAATGCTGAATGTCTTCCTTCAACATTTGAATTTCCACACAGGTATGGCACTGCATGTGGGCAGTTTTAAGGAACAAATTCAATGAAAACACGATTTTTTTGTAAATTATGTAATCTTTATTAAAGTAAATTTTGTTTAATATTTTCGCCTAATTTTTTAAAAAATTAAGTTACGGTTGTTAAGCCTTGATCCTTTGCCAGGAACGTTTGGGTGTTGAAGTCTACCTGGAATACAATGCCAAGAGATTGCAATGTAGGAATATCTTAAAAGGTTTATTATCTGGTAACCTATTAAAAACAAAGTTCCACATTGCATTCATGCTATACTTTAAACAATTCTGTATGCTTATTTTAGTACAGAAGTGGAAGTTACCAGTAGACAAACTTTTCTTTTGATAGACGCAACCTGCTGGCTTTGTCCCAGATGAGCAATGGTGCAGCTTTATAGGAGGACATGATTGAAAAAAAATATACATCTAGGTTAATAGTTATCTTAAAATAAAGACATCTCACTCAAAAGTCAATGCTGTTCAGACAATCATCGCAAACATCAATAAAACCCTATAAACAAATTGAGATGGTCCCTCTTGGTGATGGGATACATCTTCCACTGTTAGTGGGAGAAAACACTGAGGTAAAACACAACCTAGCTGAGGTGGTGTCCCACAACACAACAGACAATGGAGGGGACAACGTCTATTCACGCCGTTAGCTTCTTGCCTGTCTGTGCCTAGAGCAAAATAAATGTTTACTGGAGAAACGTGGCAATGGAACCTCATGTTTTTTTCTTGAGTTAGAAAAACAAAGGATAATTCTCAATTTCAATGACTAAATAAAAGTAATCACATGACAATAAAATTAACACCATATTTTTGTGAATAAAATAAAGCAGTTTTCATCTCAAACTCATTTTGAAATCAAGATTCCACAGGCGAGCCTGAGAAAACACCAATACTGCCTCTCTCCGGATAATTGTCCTCAGACAGTGAATAACGAGGATGTCGCTTTTCCACAGCTGTCTCGTCACCTCAAACACAGACCGGTCGGCTGGATCCATCTCGTCCGTTGGGTATGCCAGGGTCACTCAGGAGACAGGTTCACGCTCTGCCCTCGCTTGTACTAGATCTTTCTCGTCAGATAGATGAGGGTCACTCCGTTCCATGCCTCAATAAGAACCATAGCGATCCTGGCCGAAGGAAAAAAAAGACAGCCATAAGTGATTTTGACTCGCTGCAACATTATACTCCATACGGCTCCAGACATTATTCCCATTACCTGGATGGTATTCATGACACCATTGGCCAGGACCGCCATCTTGCCCGCCACAGTCTTTACTCCCTGTTTGAACTGTGCGATGTCCGGGCCAGAAGGAAGAACATTGTCTAAGCTCGATGCCCCTATATGCAGGAAGGAGCGTGAATATTAACGAGGTCAAAACCTTTTCACGAGGCGTCATCGTAGCACTAACACCAACAATGGGGTCTGCTCCTTTTAACTCCCATGTTTACGACACTTGACACAGATACATCACCGCCATTTAATATTGAACGATTTAAAACGATGAGTTACCTGCTGAGCGGTCCGAGTTCTCTCCAAACAGGTCAGCTGAGCTGATGGCACTGTTTCCAGACATGCTCTCCAGTCTTGTCTTGGTATCATACTGAGAAGAACAACATCAAATGAGTGGACAACAGTAGCCGGCTACGCATGGCTGGCCTTACTAGTGGGAATAATGGGATTTATCATAATGAAGCCTCCTAGACTTAAGTGGATCCATTTCATGTCTGAAACAGGCCTTCTATGGATGGCCATTATAAATAAATGAATGAGTAAATCAAACTCAATAAGGTTGTGGCCTAGGTTCCTCACGTCCGCACTGCTCTCCCGGCCGAAGAACATGTCTGAGGAGATGGCCTTGGCGTTGGCAAACTTCTGTCGAGCCTCGCTGGACTCGGCCACAGGCGCGGACACCTCCGCTTTCCTCCTGCTGGGTAGCCTGGAGGCAGGCAGAACATACACACACCCCTTCACTACTGGCACCCGTAAAAATAAAGGAGGATCTACAGTTGTTTTCCCTGGAATTTGTGAATGGGAAGGCATGCATGTTGCCCAATAATACGATTAACTCCAAAAAGAATAGAGGGAGAAGTAAAAACAAAAAAAGGATTTAATCACAAATCCATGCCCAGGAATGCAAGAGTCCTCCAATAATCTATTATCAACAGAGAGGGTCAAATAAGCAGGTACCTCTCTCCTATGGGCTGGATGCTTGAAATGGTGACCTCTTCTTTGGGCTCCTCTTTGTCTAGAGCCCAGGAGGCGCTAAAGGAGGCTGTACCTCCATCAGTGTCCCAGCGGGACCCAAAACTGTCTCCCACGGTAAACGGGTTGTCCTTGTATCTTCACACACACACACACACACACACACACACACACACACACACACACACACACACACACACACACACACACTTTTAGCCACTGTAGGTGAGATTTAAGAGCTGTCTAAACTTCATATTCAATCCATTTTCTTTTCCAAACAGTCTAGAGACAGTGGGTCACCACCAGCAACATCTTATCTGAAATACTATAGCACATTGTATGCAACAACAAGAACCTAATCTGGTGAAAGGAACAAAATGGGTTGAAGCATACTTAGGGGGACCAGATGTGAAGCCCGGCTCGTCAAACAGGTCAAGTTTGGAGCGTGTGGAAGACTTGATCCCCACAGGAGTCTCCTGTTCGATCACCTGCATCTCCGACATCACAGAGTGAGACATGGCGCTGGCCCAAGAAAGATGCCACAGTGAACACACACAGAAGCACATAAATCGTAAATAACGTCTCACTGTCACAAGGTAGGCCAAATAAAGATTAACGCAAAGTGAAGTTGAAAGTATGTTTTAATAAAGCCACATAGTTTAAAACGTAAAGAAATGTTAAATGGCTTAAATCAAGTGAAGGGATTTGAACAGAGTCTAAATTGAATAAACAGTGTAAACATGAAACATGAAACAAAGTGAGGAATTAAACAAAAAAGCTAATGTGATCAAGTTTGAATAATTTGAGATAAAATATAGAATAGCTGAGATGTTCTGATGGCAATTTCCAGCACAACCATAGACTAAAAACTGCCCAATCAACCAACAACCCGTCCTAAGTATATGATAAATCATATACTTCTGCTATGGCAACTATATGACTATACATGTGAAGACAGAGATCACATTTAGATTTGAATATGCATCGTTCCTTGGATGACGACCTCTAGTGGCCATGGAGGTGAAATGTATAAATCACACGTGATTTATGTTGTCGGTACTTTAAGAGATTAACTTGAGCAATTTGAAGTAATTACCACCTCCACATGTAGAAGGCATCGTTTGTAAATGAAAGCTCAATTAATGGTTGTGAAGACAGAGGTCAACACACAACAGCGGAGGGGTTTCGGTATGTATGAGGCCAATTTGATTTGTGATCACACCGGCCGGCCCTTGCCTGAATGCGGCACTTGAGGTGAGTGAGCACGGGTGAGGCCATAAAGGTCTGCGGTTTCCGGCCGGGCCATGAAGGGTTTGTGCGCAAGAGAACGCGAGAGCATGCAGGTAGGTTGGTTGGTAATTTATTTTTTGAACCAAGGTGTAGTTTTTGCATATTGCGCTAACCTAAACGCAACATCATTATTAACTATGACGTTATGTGGTACACAAGGAACCTCTCATCTATCAAGTATTTTTCAATCTTTAAAAAGGTCCCATGGCATGAAAATCTCCCTTTTTGAGGTTTTCTAACATTAATGAGTTCCCCTAGCCTGCATATCGACACCCAGTGGCTAAAACTTGCGTTCAGTGTAAAACGAGCACTAGGTATCCTGCTCGCATTTGAAAAAAATGGAAGCTCAGGCGCGCTGATTTGGAATTTGAAAAAAATAAAATAATATATATATCATTTTTATTTTTATACATTGGTAGTCAAGGCGGGGCCCTATTGTTGCTAAGGCCCCGCCTTAACAACAATACCATACAGTGCTGGGGGAAACACTGCCTTTCCGTCCAATCGGTGCTCCAGACTAGGCGACTGGAAACATACGGGGTAAACACATGAAGCCACCACCGTCTGATTATCCGTGCCTCCTCTGAGCACTACCCAAATCTCACGGGCACTCACTCACTCAAGTAGACGGGATTGAGGTCCACAAGGTACTTTTGTATAATAGCTGCTGGATGTATCGACGCCTCTCCGATGAACGGGGAGGAATGTCACCTAATGGGTCGGTGCTTTGAGGTATCCAAGTCCATAATACGCCGTTCAATGACGTCCCGACCTGGTCCGGCTCATCGTTCAACTCACCTGCGGTGGCCCAAGCCCATGCCCAGTCTCTCGGCCTGCTCCCTCTTCTTGCCCTCCATGTTCTGGATCTTCTTGTCCTCCATCTTCCGGTCGATCTCCAGCTCCTTGTAGGCCAGACGCATGGAGGCCACGCTGAAGCCAGGGACCAGGTGGAAGCATACAAACAGTGTTGGGTTAGGGTGGGAAAGTGCTTTCATTATTTGTGCTCTGCTGACAGTTTGAAATCCCAAAGTTTATGAATTCCACTTTGAGGTACTTAAAGCTCCCTACATAGTGACTGAGTGAGTAAGGCCCAATCCCATTTCTACCCCTTCCCCCTCCCCCTTGTTTTGAAGGGGAAGGGGTAAGGGGTAGAACTGGGATTGGGCCTAATGCCGCTTTTCCACCGCACATGTAGCTCGACTCGACACGACACGACACGGTAGCAGCACGGGTCGTTTGACCGCAAATAGTACCTCCTGGACGTGGGCGGGGTCGGCTGCGCGAAAGGGCCGTGACGTATTTTTGTACGCGACGCAAACAACCCCTACGCAACCCACACATGGACAGAACCCACATAACAACAATGGAGGACATCGATGTGATGGTATTCGTGTTCGTATTATTAGCTGGCATGTTGAAGAAGTTGAAGAAGTGGAATATGTTGGCTGCGGCGCTGCTATGGCTGTTACCAGCATGGTTGCCATGTCGCTCTCGTGACTTCGTCACACTCTCTGGCCAATCAGTGGCCGGCCGTCTGCCGACGTCACCTTTTAGCATCGGCTCAGCTCGCTTGGAACCTAGAGCGAGGCGGTACTAAAAAAAGCAGCCACTTCAGGTACCAGATGCCATGTTTTCGCGGTGGAAACGCCAGAAATGCGAGCTGAGTCGAGTCGAGCTGGTACCATGCAGTGGAAAAGCGGCATAAGTGTGTCGGGGGGGGCCGGTATCCCTCCTCATCCACTGAAGGATGCGCGGATGCCAGTTTGTGCCAGAACGCTTACCACTTATACATAATCTTCTTAAAAAACCGAAACAAAAGTGTAGCATAGTTTTCCTCCAGTTAGACCCACTACTAGATTGTTCTGTGGTATTGTTATCAGGGGTTGGTACTAGGGCTGGGCGATTAATCGAATTTCAATCTCGATTTCGATTTTAGCGTCAAACGATCACAAACTAATATAATCGAGTTTTCGATTTGTCTATTTAATTTTTGTTATTAAATGTTTTATTGAAAGAACAGCTGGATACATTTTTGTATATTAATTTGATTTGAACGTTTAATTGGACTATTTCATTTTTTAAAACGAAATTTCAAAGTTCTCAATTATAAAGTGTTTTTAGGAGAGACATGCTGAATAAATTCATCATGTTTTCAAACTCAAAAACAATCGTCGGAATAATCGTGAGTTCAATCTTAACCGAAATAATCGTGATTATGATTTTTTCCATAATCGAGCAGCCCCAGTGGTTACCATCGATGCACTGCAGTATTCTTGTCAGGGTTGGGTATTTATTTTAAATAAAATAAAAATTCAACTACAAATACAAATACCACTACCTGAGATCGGGTTCCACCGGTTTAACACATTGAGGCTCCCTTTGCTATCGTGGGAAAGTTTCTTAAAAGAAGTTTGTGGAACTTGCCAATTTAATCTGCATTATTAGATGTTGTTAACATCTGTGCTACTAATGGCTCTACTGATTCTACGTCATTGGAGTATTTACCTTACGAGTTGTTTATGCAATTTATGAATAAAAAAAAAATGTTCAAAGCCAAGGTATTGCAATGGATGTAGGGCGTTGCCTGCAAACAAAGAAACTCAAGGAAGCAGAAGGGCGAGGAGTGCATTCAATAATAGAGGTGGGGAGATTTTTCATGTCAAGGTGCATTGCGACGCGGACATGTTATTGAGAAGTATGATTTTGCAGCACTTACAAATTTATGTTGAATACATTTCCTGGTTTTAAGCACTTTGAGCGAGGGGCCGGGGCAATGGTATGCAATGCCAAATGCACGGCATCGTGTCTGTTCGTGGCTTCAGCATAACCCGGCTTTGAGAGGGGTGTGAGTGGGAGGCTCTGAACGTGTTGATAGTAAAGATGTGACATGCCACTGCAGGACATCTATCGGTTATAGGATGTGATTTTATTGACATTTTTCAAATCATAGTCGATCAACTTTGACCCCATATATATGTCAAGGAAGTGCCAAGTACTATGTACTATTTTTAATATATCATGGCACACATGTAATGCACTGTAGAAGCTGCTATTTTTTGAAACGTCTTTGCCAACAACCCAAATACTGCGTGTTACTGCCTAATGCTGGCGTGAAATTGTATAATATTCCTTAGGGCCGCAACAACACTGCGTTGCGGGTCAACTGATGATTGAGTAAGCGTTTGTGGTTAATTGAAGTTAGTGGCGATCCAAGTTTAAGTAAAACCGGATACAGGATACAAGCCACTGCTCTATTTTCCAAAAATACAGTACATTGAAAACAAAATTATTCAAATACTCTTTACCACTACCCCAACAGGATATAATGTATTGATCCAGTGGCCCTTTAACACATTGAACATAAATAAATGAAAATAAAAAGAATGAGACAACAGGCAACAGCCAACTATTTATAGAACCATACTTCGATTATTTTTTTTACATTTGTTCAGTTGGTTAACCTTTCTCTTTCAAAGTAGAACAAAAGCAGCAAGGAACAAAGAGAGGTTTAAGGAATTTAAAAACAATTGTGCGGGTCGATACCCTTTGTATTCGCCTGACGTGCATGAGACCAGCTGTACCGACACGCCCAATCAATCAACAGGTGGGTGGAGGAGTTGTGCCTGAACCAGTGCCAAGAAAGGTGTCTCGATTTCTCCACTACGGTTGCAAAAATACTGTTCTAATACCATGCACTTTATCATTCGCACGTTTCGACGTTTTTGGAGCTGGAAAAATTCATTTGAGAGGTGCTTTTCTTTGGTTATTCCCACGGTTACACAAGGCAACCGACTAATGATGTACCGTGTCCTCAACGTTTTATAGAATGTTCGTGGTGCGCTTCGACAGATTAAAGGGCAAGGTCGGACTCTGAGGTCTAATGAGTAGCTCTTCAAAAGGCTATTACTTAACTGTACAGCAATACAGTCAATCTATATTGCAAATCCAATCTGGTTCAGTCTCTTTTTTTTTTTTTTTTTTTAATCAAACTTTAAGAGCTATATTAGTGCCATTTTTTAGAACAGGCACAGCCATCCGAGCCGAGAATATTTGATTCGACTTCAATTCACCTGCATCAAAAGGAGCAAATTTAGATATTAGACTGATCTTATCAGGGCAACTTCTCCGTGATGGTTCATTGTTTGCCATCAATGTTTGTTATTGTTTGTTAAGTCACAACAGCTGTGAAACGGAGGGAGGAAGCAGAGATGGAGGAAACTATATTTGTTTTCGTTTCAAATATCTGGCAAAGCAGCGAGAAAGGAGGGACCAGTCACCGAACTCGGGAATGTGGGTTCTCGCACAATATAAAAAAATTCGATTGGCTCATATGATCAGCCAAACACAAGCCGCAACATGACAACATGAATCTAATTCCTTGATCCACAATGCTGAAATGCAATACCATTTCAAGAATACATATACGCAATGAAAGACTCTTGACTTACATGGAGTCCTCAGAATTCTTCTTGGCCTCCGCCAGCTGTTCCTCCCTCATCTTTTCCGCCACCTGCGCCTGCTTCTCCACCTCCGAGAAGCTCTTGCTGCTCACCTTCTGGGCACCCAGGCCTTTCTTGGCCCCCAGCTGGGGGGAGAGGCAGACAACGTTTGATGGTTTGGTAGAGGTGCTACAAATCTAGCCCCTCGAGAGCAATGTTACATTAATCTATGGATTTTAAAACATGTTCCAAGAGGCCAAACACTTACCCCCTTTTTAGTGGTCATGGGCTTTTTCTTTCCAATGAGGGACGGTTTTACATCTGTAGCACAACAAACCACGACATGACATCAAGTCGCAGGCAAATTAAGGCTCTTTCAAAACCCAACAGAACATGACAAGGAAACAAGCCATAAAATAAGGTTAAGTGCGGCTAGAATATTTCAACTCAGCAATAATTGATTAACAAAACACGACAAAACAGTGGGTTAAAGATAAGTATGCCAAAGCATCACCACACACAACTCTTTCGATCAAAATCGAATGTTTGTTTTCCAACACATTCATCTCGGGTAATGTAGCTATATTGGAGTTGCATTATCTATAACTATTTTAAATACAAATAAATCTTGCAATTTCTTAAAGAATCGGTAGACAAACACAAAAGGTTTTGAAGTCGAACAAAGAAAAAGTCTTAAAAGATCAAACCTCTAATGTCTGAATCAAATGAATGCCAGTTTGTAAACAATGTTCTCAGATGACAAACTAGGGCTACCAATTACTTGAAAAGGTGAGTTTACTTCCTGATAATTATTTCCAGGTTCCTCAGCACGCACACACACACACACACACACACACACACACACACACACACACACACACACACACACACACACACACACACACACACACACACACACACACACACACACACACACACACACACGTGGAGGCTTGAGGCGAGGGAGGAAGATCCTCCTTAACATTGTTGAGAATAAAAAATGTAGATTGCTCTGACTACTAATGAATTACAGCCCTTAAATAGGACTACTTTAATGCCTCTGTATATTTAATGTTTGTTTCCATTGGTAAAGGGACATTAGCACCCCCCATCGCCTGTTGACAACTACTTCAGGGAGGACGTACCTCCCTCAGCCTCCATTGACTCCCATTAATTTCCCCGAAAGTATTGGCGGACGGTGAATAATAATAGTCCCAGATTTTTTTATTTTGTTTTACAAATCAAGAGTAGGCCTGATTTGACTAATTGGCTTTGCATCCTTTCCTTCTGCCCTCGTAGACAAGACATGCTGCCCCCCAGCTTTCAAAGTACAATGCGGCCACTGGTTGATTTGTATCAATTTTATTTACTGCTATTTAGTAGCTCCCCAAAACACCCTGAAACAACTTGAGTCTCACATACTTATGCCACCATACGCCACTAACAATGCAAGCAGGTCAATGGCAACCAAGCGCACAGTCCTTCCTCCCTCACTTTAAAAACCACCAGCTGCCACTGATAGGGCTGTCAAATAAAAAAATAAATAATAATTAACGCAGATTAATCGCGTTTCTATAGTGCCCTTTGACCCGGTGTGTCATTTTCATTGAAACAAAATGGAGGCAGACAAGAAGACGCTGCTCGTCCCCGTGAACGGAAAATTCAAGTTTAACAACTCCCAGACGGAACTGAAGATACAAACGTTATCTGGAATCTCTGTAGTATGGAATTTCCCTATCACCGCAGTTCATCAACCCTTACATATCACCTCAAGGCAAAACATTTGGTAGCAAGCACTCAGGTACGAGCTGCCACAGCCACCTGAACCTGGCGCTAGCAGCCAGCCTCGTCAAGCCACACTGACTCGACCAGGCGTTCAAGCGTGTGAGATGGAAATGTTATTAGTTTGATCTTAAAATGCACCGTATGTTAATGAAAGACATGTTTGAAATAAAAAAGACATTGAACTTTAAAGTCTATTATTCATTGAATCACTAATATGCCATAATTTACTTGAATTTAATTATTTTGAAACACTCTCAGGAAAATGTAAGTAGGCAATTAATTTAGATTAATTAATCAGAGCCTTTAATTCATTTGATACATTTTGTAATTGCTTGACAGTCCTGCTCTTGCTCTACTCTCCCTCTCTATCATTTGCTCTCTCTCTCTCTCTCTCTCTCTCTCTCTCTCTCTCTCTCTCTCTCTCTCTCTCTCTCTCTCTCTCTCTCTCTCTCTCTCTCTCTCTCTCTCTCTCTCTCTCTCTCTCTCTCTCTCTCTCTCTCTCTCTCTCTCTCTCTCTCTCTCTCTCTCTCTCTCTCTCTCTCTCTCTCTCTCGTCCCAATGGCAAAAAAATGTCAGCATACAAACTAAGGCATGAACTCAGTTTTAGAATTTCCAGTCAATCGGGGCAATCGTGCCGAGCGGAATAACTAATAATAGCAACAGAGACAGTGTGAGCAAAATCCAAGCGGTGGCTCATCCTCCATCATTACACCGGTAACAACACTAGGTTGAATGCTTTGGTAAACCTTTTCAGGTATGGTGCTGGATTAATCACCAAATTTATGACCATAAAAACCCCCAACAAACCACAAAAAAAAAAGGTTAGCGGGAAAAGCAGAAAACAATGCTGGAGTACAGCCAGACTCAACAACAACAACCCATTGTAATCACCTGCCAGGTCCCATGACTCGTCTGAGGACAAGCGCATGGATGCTTCTAGAGGCCAAACGAACATGTGCGCACGTTATTTCTTATACGGAAGGAAAGGCCAACAAACTGTAAATGGAAAAACTTTAAATGGCAATAACAACCACAAGCTACAGTGTTACGACTAGATAAAACTCACCAATGGCAGCTTTAGGGGATGAACCCAGTCCATCAATGCTTGGGCCTTCTTCCAGTTCTAGACAGTAACAGATCAAATTCAATTATACAATAAAATGAACTATGACATAATATGGACTTTTTTTGTTAAACCTCGCAAAAAATAATGCAATATAGGCCCCTGCATTGTAGTCAAATCCCCAAATTTCATGTTCTAAATTAGTACCGTTTTCTTCAGAAATGTTATAAATTGAAATGCTAATCTTAAGACCCAATCCCATTTCTACCCCTTACCCCTTCCCCTTCCCACTTGTTTTGAAGGGGTAAGGGGAAGGCGTAAGGGGTAGAAATTGGATTGGGCCTTAGGCCCAATCCCCTTCCCCCATCAAAACAAGGGGTAGGGGTAAGGGGTAGAAATGGGATTGGGCCTAATACTAACGTTTGATGGGCTCCTGGGTCTTTGCAATTGTATCCATGAGCTGGGGAGTGACCATGGCTCCATTATGCTCTGAAAGCGATGGGAATGCCATGGACCAGTCGTTTGCAGCCTGAATACAAGAAACAAAGAAGAAAATTGAAAAAGATTACATGCAAGTAAAGGCTTCCGCGTAGTTTAACAAGTCTTTGTATTCGTAGCAAGTGTGGTTGCAAAGCAAGCCGCATTATTATCATGTGTCCTATTTGTGTGGTTTCAAAGTAAGGCACACTGTTATAATCATGCGTCTTATTATTATAAGCGTGGTTGCAAAGCAAGACAAGAAAGTAAAGCGGTCTCCAAAAAATGTTAGTCATAGGGAGCGCTCCAACTATTGGCCAAACCTACATAGCCTTCATAGCTGTGAGCCGCGCCCCTTTTGATAAAAACGTATCCAGGCCATATGTAAATTATCTGGCATTGTACAATAAATCACAAGCCTGCTTCCGAGAACCCAGAGGTCTTAAATTTGGTGTGCCCAACAAGGACTTGTAATTTGGAACGCCTTGTTTTGATCGCTGACAAATTTATGTCAAAGGGTCAATTTAAAATTAGCACTGAAGTTCCCACCAAGCAATTTTTTTATTTTGGAAGTCAATGGGGAATAAACTGACTTCAACCATTCCAAAGGCGAACAACTCAGGATTGTCAAACATGGTAAATGTATAGAAACCGCGTACAAGCAGGTCTCCAAAAAGTAAAGTAACACTTTGGCGTCAGGGAGCGCCATAACTCGCAACCAAAATCAATCAATCAGAAGTCTGCTTCAAGGAGGCCGAGGGACTTGAAACTCATAAGCCTTGCTAGCAACAACAGGTTGGCATGCTCACAGAATATTGCGCACACAATGTGTTAGCGCAACCACACACATTTTCTTCAGAAAATGCACATGCAGCGACATGCCTAGTTTGACTTAATATCAACAGCAATGAATATTAATTGAAGTCGCAATCTATGGGCTAGTTTAGTTGCAATCTCCTTTTCACATTGCAATTTTCGCAACAGTCCCAGAATTTAACAGCAAACGTCAAATAAAAAAAAGGGGGGGGAAAGCGCCAATGAAAGTAAACAATGATGGATATCCAGCGTGATATACAGTATCTCACACAGTGAGTACAACACTCACAATTTTGTAAATATTTTATTAAAGGGACACTGCAATATTTTAAGTCATTTATTACCTCAAATCAACGTATTCATTCATAAATAAGTCCTCATTGGTGTAAAATTATTTCTGCCAAAAATCTCACCTATCATCCCGAGCGAAGAATAATGAATATGTAGTTACATAGGACGGGTAAGCTTCATGGAGGCTTCCATGTTCTATGAACTGCCGAGAGGGACAAAAAGCACTACGTGGTACAGGAAATGCAAATGCATTTTCACTCTGAGCCAGCGTGAATGATGACTGAAATAATTCACTCTCTTGCTCGAGGAATAATTACTCATACATCATTAGCTTACACTAATGATTCAATGCAGTTTTAAATTACGAACCTCATCATCACTCGAATGACTCAATGAGGTAGTATTGGATGTCATGACACAGCTTCTTGGCACATACTGCCCACCTTAGTTTTTGAACAAGCGAGCACTATTAGTTTGAATGCAATATACAATTGTACCACTAGATGGGAGTCATTTTTACACAGTGTCCCTTTAAGGTTACGTTTACATGATGACGGTCTGACCAGAAGACGCAAAAGTGGCGTTGCGTCTTCACTTTTTATTCCGCGTTTAGACAAGAGTTTCCGGGAGGAAATCTGCTTGCATATGGTGACACAAAAGTGTGTGGAATTCGATTGGGTATTGTGGCAACCCGCCCCCCTCCAGGGGCCGGGTTGTAGAGGGCGTGTACCGGCGCCACCCACGTGCCCGGCACGGGGAACGTTCTCCAGCTGATCGTGATGGCAGGCACGAGGAACGAGGAAAGCACAGAGGGTATAAAGCAGAGCGGAGGACTGACAGCAAGGAAGCGACCCCCCGACGAAGGAGTACGAGGCGCATAACCCCGCAACGGCTACGTGGCTCACGGAGACCCTAGCCCAGACACTCGATCGCTTGTACCAGTTTGATTGTTAAATAAACACCGTGACCGGCTTTATACCCGCCTCAACCTTGCCTACTTCCTGTGTGAACCAGCCGGGGTGCCACAGTATGCATGTCAGACTGGTACGTGGTTCTGTGATACACTATCACACAACACCGCAGGTCTGAGTGCACGCTAGAATCTTCCTTCTTCTCTTATCTGCGCCACGAAAACCAGAACATAATAACAGATCCTTCTCTGTTCACTAATACTATCTGTACATATCCTGTACATTTCGTGGAAAGACTCCTGTAAGTTTATTAGAGCTGTCAGAGCAGCTTGACGGTCCGACGCATGGAAATAATCCAACATGTTTGTTTATTTCCCTGTACTGGCGCATGTATGTGATCTAAACGCGTACGCAACGTGAGCCGATCTGAGCAGAGTTTTGCGTCTTGGCAGTGTAGACGGAAACGCTACGGCTGAGCGTATTCAAGTTTTCCACTCTGGAGGGTGGTTTCAGATTTTTGCGTTTTTAAGCCCCAAAAACGCTGTCACCGTCTAAACGAAAGGCACTTCCGTTTTTACCCGCAAGCTTCCTCGTGTAAACGGGGCCGAAATCTATTCATGGCACAACAATGAAGAATTGACACTTTGATACAATGTAAAGTACAGCTTGTATAACAGTGTAAATGTACTGTCCCCTCAAAATAACTCAACGCACAGCCATTAATGTCTAAACCGCTGGCACCAAAAGTGAGTACATCCTAGGGCTGCACGATTATTGCCAAAAATTATCACGATTATTTTGATCAATATTGATATCACGATTATTTACCACGATTATTCATTGAAAAAAAAATCTTTCGAATTTCTACCACCCCCTACTGGTAGGAGCCACACACTGCACTCAGCGGCAAATTGCCGCCAGGCCACGCCCCCCCCTCCTTTTTCAGGCTTCGCGCCGCTGTGTGCAGGATGGACTCACGCAGTCGCAGACAGGTGTACAGGGAGCGCTTGGTTTGCTTTGCAGCGGAGGTAGAGCGTATACTGCATGGGCGGGGCTAGTTTCTTTTTTGGTTTTCTTTTTTTGCGGATGCATTACTTATATATATAAAAATATCGCGAAAATATCGCGAGAGCACTACGTGTCATCGTGGGACGGCAATATCGTCATCGCGATAAAAATTGGATATATTGTGCAGCCCTAGTACATCCCTAAGTGAAAATGTCCAAATTGGCCCCAAAGTGTTCATGCAATAATATGCGAGTTTATTAAGATGTACTAGTTGAACAGATAAAGAAAAGCATAAATGCATTGATATGCTTATGAGTTCCATGTTAGAGTATTTTTTTTACACAAGGTGCAAGTACTTTAGGTCAGTGTTTTTTTAAATGTTATGCAAAATATGTGAGTTTATCAGTGATAGTTGAAAAGATAAAGAAATGCATAGATCTGCATATTAAAAGATTCAATTTCTTTATTTTGACAAACTGTGAGTTGGCTGCATTTTGAAAATGTTCATGCAAAAAATATTTTGGGGCTACGCTGCTATAACTCAATCCTCGAGGAAACAGTTTAAAGGGAAAAAAAAATGGCTGCTGGACGTCCAAATTAGCCCAATCAATGTGAGGTGTCTAAAGGCGGGGTTAACTTGAGTCATTCATCACCAAACTTGGTGTACTGTACATGAGAACAAGTTTTAAATTTCGCATCGCAAAAAACAAGCCTTTACATTCGCCATATTAACGCCATGTACGCCACAATTACGTAACACGGTAAACCTCTGTAACCGCACCGAAGTGCCTGCACCATGACGGTTCGGTACAAATACGTGTACCGTTACACCCCTAGTGCTTACGGTGTATTTATGCATTCGCTCGTGCTATGTGTGTGTGTGTGTGTGTGTGTGTGTGTGTGTGTGTGTGTGTGTGTGTGTGTGTGTGTGTGTGTGTGTGTGTGTGTGTGTAAGCTGCAGGCTGCTTGGCACATGCGCACATAAGTAACTGGTGCGACAGGCCTGCTATTATAGTAGTAAGATATAAACTGATCGGTTATGAATAACTGATCAACAAAGATGTGGTAAAAAAATACATAATGTGTATGCTTAAGCCAAAACGAAAACATTTGAACCAACCTGCGTATGCTCTGCAAAGAAGTCAGCTGCTTTTTTCTCCGGGGCAACACTTGCAACCACTCCTCCAGAAGTATCTATCCACAACTTGAAAAAAAGGACTGTTGATTTAGGGAGCAGAGGCAATTACTTTAACAATTTTAAACAGCCTAATTATTACTGGCGTCAAACACGCTATCCAAATGATGCCATTAAATAAAAAATGTAAAGAACCATGAGGTGTTCCAGTAAGACACGTCAAAGGAAACTAGATGAGTGATCCTCAGAGAAAAAATATGTACACAGACCTCAACAATGAGTCATAAAGGCCTGTGTTAACCACAACCTTACATAAACCAAACATACAGCAATATTGTTTCTAAATCGCAAGAGCTACAGGATGATTGGATTCCTATAAAAAGCAATATAAATATGCTATTATTTCTAAAGCTTTGCGCATTTGTTTAGCTCATATCTTCTACCGCACAAAACCTTAGCATGCCACAGCATCCATATATTAAACCCAAAACAACACCTTAAACCAAATCTTTGGACGTTTTGTCTTGAATATAACGTGATATAGACCTTTTTGCCCAATCTTGTGTCTGACCGGCTTAATGGAGCTATATCTAAAAAATATACTGACCCAAGTAATGAAATGAGCATTTCATACATTACTACGGCCAGTATTTTCTCCTTTGAAATGTCAAATTTTAAACGCTTGATTGTTACATAATGTACCTTTAATTAAAAATAAATGGCCTAAATGATCAATAAACTAATGTAAGAGTTATTGGGGATTATAGGATTTTAACAAGACTAACAAAAGACATACATCGGTTCCATATTTGGCCAATGCAGAATTGGCTTGTTGTCTAATCTTCTCCCGGTACATCTGGGCAGCCCGGCTGTTGTACTTGGCATTGGTATCATTTGTTGCACACCCATGTTGCCGAAAGAAGACAGTCTACAAAGAGTGAAGGAAAAATGTATTTAGTCAACATCAGCGATTGTATTATGTATTGCATACAAGGACGGCTCTTTTACTTTTTATATACCTGGACTTGCTCAGGGTCAGTGAAGTATAAGTGTTTTCTTGCACCTTGTTCTAGTGATCACGTCATATTAGATACACGTCATTTGTTTCCAAAGATGAATTTAGAGGGCTGAGTTCTCAATTTTGAAAGCGATTCTGCAGCACTGGTCTCCACCTTCTCAGATTTAAGCATCGAAAAATATGCACTGTGAATTTCCTTAAAAAAAATTAAAAGCCCCCAACAATCAGTGAATCCTTGCTGCAGACCCTGCACCAAAGGGTGATGCATTGCTAGGTCCTGTGAGGACTGTACGTCTTTGCGTACGTGCAGCTCAGCGACCAGAAAAAATCTCTAATAAGTAACGATTTGTATACGTGTTCAACGGAGAAGTCTGATTTGGTCTTAGCAAAGTAATTTAACATCTAGAACATCGTTTTTTGAAACTGTTTCACCACAGATGCTGATCAACAACAAGGGAGGAGAACAAATATGTCATAAAATTCTAATTATATCACACAAAATACAAATTGAGAGCCTCGCTCACATGGCTACTGGGTGTTCCTGGGCACCCAATCCAGGCATTTGGGATGGTCGCTTGAACTTGACATACTTTTCTCTTTCAAAACATTAATGCTTCCCAGAGGGCTCTATGACTTACCGAATTGGCATTGCCACCAACCTGCATACATCTTAGCTGAAACCAGTTCCAGTTGGAATCCAACTCTGTAGATCTAAAAGGAGCACAAGGTAAGGTAGCCTAAAATGAATATGGCAGTATTAAATCAAGGTATTTGGTTTTGGGGAGGAGAACCATGTCCTTTCCCTTCATGTAAATAAAATTACATTTTGATAACATAACAAATATTAACAAACTATTGGTCTGACAAAATTAGCCATCCAAGTTATTTGACAGAAAATCTGTGGAGTGTTTGATCCTACTAAATCATAGCAAACAATGACAACCAGTCTCATATTTCCTATGTCAATTAAATGGTTGAGGTGATTAAATTAGTCATTTTGACAGCTTTATTGAAAATATCTATACCGTATTGGTCAGAATATAAGACGGCCTTTTTTCCCCTCGAAATAGGTCTGAAAAAGTTGGGTCGTCTTATATTCGGGGTCTAGTATTCAGAGCGCAGTTTCTCTTCTTCGCCTCTCCCTTTAAATGTCAATACACATTCGCGGCCGCAGGTTGCGCCAGAAATTAGTTCCGGGAAGAAGTAGTCCAGCGTCCTTAACAACCAGACCGTTACCGGTGTTTAAAGACAGGCTGACGATTAGAGACAAGTGGCTCATAAGTGGGTCAGGTCAATCAACAACAGCGGAGGAGCTATGATGCCAATTTTAAAATAATGGTCGTCAAAAAGGCAGAGTCAAGTAACAACTGCCAAGCTGCCAAGAAGTTTGGGGTCACGGAGTGTAACGTAAGAAGATGGCGAGCACCAAAATAACGTCTCAAAGACGTCAACAGTCAGCGCAAATCCTACCGTGGTCCTCAAAGTGGCCGTTTCAGTGAGGTTGACCGGAGAGTTTTTGAATACGTCAGAGAAAACGCGCTTTGGGCGGAGCCGGTGGAAGCGGAGCAGCTGGGGAGCGATGACAGCGAGAGCAAACACAGCGGGGCAGAGGACGTGTGTGAGCGATAGAGAGAGATCGGAGGAGAAGTTTGGCGAATTTTTGTTAAGTTTAGTTAAATATGTGGCCTGTATTTTTCTATGTTATTTAAAAATGTTCCCAATGTGGCTTGATTATTGCTTGATATTAATTTTGAATCATACTGTACATATTTTGCCTTAAAAGTGCCGTGGCCTTTACTGGCATTATTATTATTGTCATTAATATAACAAGTGTTTAATTCACTGTTCTTTGTTCTGCAAATCTGGTCTGCAAATCTTTTTTTCTAAATGTTTGTGTTGAAAAACGGGGGGTCGTCTTATAATCAGGGTCTTCTTATATTCGGACCAATACAGTAAATCACACCATTTAGAGTCTGGTATCACATAAGGACCCTTCAGTGACACATCTACAGAGTACAGAGTAGTGTTGTTGTCACGATAGAAATAAATTAGAAAATCCCTTGTTATTTTTCAGAAAATAACATAATAACCAATAAATAGAGTATATCTCCACAACTGCAAGGGCTATAATATGTCATCTTGTTGCCAAAAGAAAGATTGTTGTGCAAGTGGAATAGTCAATGTGGAAACTACTTGGTCAGAGTGGATAAAGCTAGAACACAGCATAAGTGGAAGATTACATTTCTAGTACTATGAGAAAGAAAAAGATAGATATCTTGAGAACCCATTGTAAAATGTAGACACTTGAAAGTTCAGGGCAAAAATAATTGAATGACACAAGCCTAACACTCGCAAATACACCATATGGCAACCAGACAGCGCTGAAGAACATTTGGTCTGATTGAAGGAAATTTACCTATTTCCTCAGAAACCTTCTCTAGGTCATTTGTTGTAAAGACCATGTTTATAATGGTTTTATGCGGTCAAACTGAACACTACTTTTAAAATATATAGATATATATGTTTTACAATGGAAGTAAATTGTATACGTCCGCCCATTCTCTGACACTTCATCTACTTCAGACTTAGTGCGTTGGTCAATCTTTAACCGTTTTGTTTTCTTATTAAAAATTTTAACAAATCAACACACTTGTAATTTCAACTGTATCAAAACAGATTTTCAATATAATTTATACTATATCTTCAGAATCACAGTTTAGGTTTAATTTCATTCCTGCTTCCTATACAGTCAGGTCCATAAATATTGGGACATCGACACAATTCTAATCTTTTTGGCTCTATACACCACCACAATGGATTTGAAATAAAACGAACAAGTTATGCTTTAACTGCAGACTTTCAGCTTTAATTTGAGTGTATTAAAATCCAAATCAGGTAAACGGTGTAGGAATTACAACAGTTTGTATATGTACCTCCCACTTTTTAAGGGACCAAAAGTAACGGACAAATTAACAAACATAAATCAAACTTTCACTTTTTAATTCTTGGTTGCAAATCCTTTGCAGTCAATTACAGCCTGAAGTCTGGAACGCATAGACAACACCAGATGCTGGGTTTCATCCCTGGTGATGCTCTACCAGGCCTACTACTGCAACTGTCTTCAGTTCCTGCTTGTTCTTGGAGCATTTTCCCTTTAGTTTTGTCTTCAGCAAGAGAAATGCATGCTCAATCGGATTCAGGTCAGGTGATTGACTTGGCCATTGCATAACATTCCACTTCTTTGGTTGCTTTCGCAGTATGCTTCGGGTCACTGTACATCTGCATTGTATAAGTGCCGTCCAATGAGTTCTGGAACATATGGCTGGATATGAGCAGATAATATTGCCCGAAACACTTCAGAATTCATCCTGCTGCTTTTGTCAGCAGTCACATCATCAATAAATACAAGGGAACCAGTTTGATTGGCGGCCATACATGCCCACACCATGACACTACCACCACCATGCTTCACTGATTAGGTGGTATACTTTGGATCATGAGCAGTTCCTTTCCTTCTCTATACACTTCTCTTTCCATCACTCTGCATCTGTCCATAGGTATTGGTTACAGAACTGTGAAGGCTTTTTTCAGGGATGGGTTACCGAAAATGTTCGGCCGAAAATGGCTCAAAACATAATTTTCGGTTTCGGCTGAAGGAGTAAAAAGGCTGAAAGGAACTACCGAACATTTATTTTTTGATGATGTGAGAAAAAAAAAAGCAACCAGTGTGGAATGAGCCGGGTGCGCTTCATCAATAGAGAGATTAAGAAAGAGCTGCACGTTAGTTTGTAAACAACTTAATGACAATACACGGGGATGAAAAAAGAGCCGAGCGCAACTGTTAACAAAATATCAAATAGAACGAAAAAAATATGCGCGCACATAATGCAGCAAACATGTCGGCAGTGGGGAAGCGTTTTAAAGTTTCGGAAAACCAAGCAAATAAGGCCGTTTGCAGACATTGTTCCGAGAGGGGGAAGGGGGAATATCTAGAGGGGGAATATCTGCGAAGACTGTCAGCACATCAAGCTTGATCCATCACCTGAAATCAAAACACCCCGGACAACATGCGTGACCTGTACAATTAACCTTGATTAGTGGGTTAGCGAGTTATGTTGCGCTCAAAACCTAGGCTAGCTGGGACACGAAAGTCGATCTCTTTTATCGTCGCTGTATCACAATAGTGTCTTATGCCCTCAACCAAACCTGGTCGGGAGCAGGTTTTCAGCTAAGTCTATCGGGTTAGATCGGCGTGCGCAGCTTCTTAGCCCCTCCTTTGACAATGCTGTCACCATTACTGGGTGTTCCCGTGGACCTCGGAGCCCGTATCGTACAGGGGTCTCTCCGACAGAATATCTTTCGGGAATGATCACTTGGCATTGCTTGAGAACATTCTTGGTGAGAGATACAGGTTCTAATCAGAGGGTATTCGCTATTTGATCGTCCTTGTTGAACCATACGCATGCCTCCATGCTTGTTGCGCATTGTGTCTCAGTGAGAGAGTGGTAGAGTGGAGGTAGCGCGTCAGACTTTAATTTCTGCATGCAGAGTTTGTCTCCCAAGTGACGTGCATTTATGTGAAGTGCGCGCAACGAAATTTTTTGTTTTACTCATATTTATTTAAAGTTATATTTTCCTTATATTCTTGCTATAAGGTCTTCTGGAATGTTAGAAAATGTTCAGTACTAAATTTTGCAATAGATTTTATTTTATTGAAAAGCAAGACAAAAAAGTTTATAAAAGACATGTAATTGTTTGATTTTTGCAATGGTGAAAAATTAAGCAAAATAAATGAAAAATAGCAAAGGCCACATTCGGTATTCGGCCAACTGTTTCAATATGTTTTCGGCCAAGAATTTTCATTTCGGTGCATCCCTAGCTTTTTTAGATGTTGTTTGGCAAACTCTGATCTGGCCTTCCTTTTTTTGAGGCTCACCAATGGTTTACATCATGTGGTGAACCCTCTGTATTCACTCTGGTGAAGTCTTCTCTTGATTGTTGACTTTGACACACAGCTACCTCCTGGAGAGTGTTCTTGATCTGGCCAACTGTTGTGAAGGACTTTTTCTTCACCAAGGAAAAAAATCTTCTTCCAACACAGTTGTTTTCCGTGGTCTTCTTTTGGTGTTGCTGAGCTCACCGGTCTGTCTTTCTTTTTAAGAATGTTCCAAACAGTTGATTTTGCCACATCTAATGTTTTTGCTATCTCTCTGATTGGTTTGTTTTGATTTTTCAGCCTAATGATGGCTTGCTTCACTGATAGTGACAGCTCTTTGGATCTCATATTGAGAGTTGACCGCAACAGATTCCTAATGCAAAGAGCACACTTGAAATGAACTCTGGACCTTTTATCTGCTCCTTGTATATGGGATAATGAGGGAAAAACCCACACCAAGACATGGAACAGCTGATCAGCCAATTATCCCATTACTTTCGGTCCCTTAAAAGGTGGGAGGCACATATACAAACTGTTGTAATTCCTACACCGTTCACCTGAATTGGATGTAAATACCCTCAAATTAAAGCTGAAAGTCTGCAGTTAAAGCACATCATGTTACTTTCATTTCAGTTCATTTCTGTATTTCCAGTTGGTCTCATTGACTTACATTGAGGCTAGAGCTTGACGAAGTTCTAGATGACGCTATAGCCCAAGGCGGCTTTCACAAAAGCTAACCATTGCGGGCGTCGCGGAGCATAAACAAATCCAATATTTAACCTAGAAACACAATATCAAGCTTAAAAGGTTACGTTACTTCTTGTTACACTGGCGCTAAAATGATTAATCGATTGGAAATATGATTGTTATTAGGGGGGGGTGTACAGTGTTTCCTCCAGAAAATGTCTTAGTCAAGGTGGTGGAAACTTCAAGTTTTAAATTCCGCATCGCAAAACAAGCCTTTACATTCGCCCTATTAACGCTATGTACGCCACAATTACGCACGGCGGTCCACCTCTGTAACCACATCAAAGTTCCTGTACCGTGACGGTTCAGTACAAGTACGTGTATCGTTACACCCCTAATACCAATAGACGTGAGGTAGGGCTGCACGATATGGGCAAAATATGATATCCCGATATTTTTGGGCTGAATGGCGATATACGATATATATCTCGATATTTTCTTTAGAGTGGGTTGGATGTTTTTTTTCTAAGTCAAAAGCCACATGTGAGATGTTGCAAGCACTTTTATTAAAACATAGGTCAGTATGACTGCAACATGTGATTTTGTATCGTTATTTTCAACAGAATTGAATGAACATGTTAAAAAAAAAGGGACGTTTTTCACCTTCTTCACAAAATAATCACCTATGCAAAACATTATAAAGCTGTAGGTTACACACATTAGCTACCAATAAGAGCATTGGCTTCGTCGCATTGTCCTGTGTACTACGGTGAGGGTTTCAGTGCGCCGTAACTTTAATCCCCCGCCCCCTCCCTTCTCCGTTCCATTTGGGAACATGTTTGGTTTCATTTCGCTTGTTTCGTATATTTTAATTAATTAATTAAGAGCGTCACCAGAGGGCGCCCCCAACACATTTGCCGAGCGCCGGCCCTGGTTTCGGGGCAGAAGAAACTGTCGCGGCCGGTGATGCAGCAGCACAGCCAGGGAGTATTACGCATTCATTATACTGCACTTTGTACCGCTGCTGTAAACGGTGGAACAGATTTGTCGTGCTTCCACTTTTAGTCGCAACGGTTTTGCTACACTCTCTACAGATGACCTGCAGCTGCTGCTCATCTGTTTTTTTTTAAACCCGAACTATTTCCACATTATGGAGCCGTTGTTTCTCCTCTTTGAAACAATTGCGTCTACCGCTGCTGTCTCGTTTTCTTTACGGGTATAATCCATGCTTGTTGTGTTGTGAGGGGGCGGCGGGGGCGGGAATGAGGCGTCTTTGCACACGGCACGTTCGGAAAGACAGAGTGGGAGGGGTCGCGCTCACAGTCTCCAAGGCAAGCGCTGTAGACGCTTGAGGGGGAAACTGACCATTTTAACGCATATCGATATAAACGATATTGTCAAATCTTGTATCCCCGTGGAAATTATATCGATATATCGTACATAGCCGATATATCCTGCAGCCCTAACGTGAGGTTGACATTTAGATTTGACCCAATTTAAGTATTGAGTGGTCGGAGATTGGCACCTGTCCAATAGTAATAAGTGGCGAGGGAGGGCCAACAGACCCCTAACTCAAATCTCCGTGCCAGTTGTAAGGAGATTTGATTCATGATGTATTTGTTGAGCTGGCGTTAACTGTACATGGTTCCCCGGTTTATGTCCTTTAAGTTCTTGTCCGATTATTTCAAGTTGAAGATCTACATGAATGTAAAATCATTTTATGCATGACTCTTTTGAGTTGTTGTTTTTTTAGCTCATGTACAAACACGCATTTTCTGTGGCTATGTCCCTGCACCTGCGCAGCTCACAATTGTGTGTATGTATAACGTGAAAGTTATTAAATCAATAAGGTCGCATTAGGTGTTTATTGTGCTCACCATCACATGTTAAATATTTGGCCTGTTAAGCCCATTCAGACTGTAATGGTGACTATGGGCTACACAAATGAAATTGAACCATTGGTCTTTTACATGCCTATTTTGTGTGTTGCGTATTAATGTCATCTCATTGAAGACCCATTTCATGCTGCGGTCAGTGTGTTCCTTAGAGACCTTGTGAGGTTTTTGAGTTTGAGAAAGATGGGTTCCTCCTTGTATACCACACAACGTCATAGTTAATAATTAGGTTGCGATTAGGTGTGCATTTGTCATTGCAGAAGTATATGATGAATCGGTTTTCTGGCAATATATTTTTAAATGGTGTGAATGTTTACATTGTTCTCTGTAGCAAATATTTTTTAGAATGTTCTATCATCATTTTATCATTATTTTTCTACTGCGACCCATTGCTCAATGAAAGCAGTTCTAATGATACTCGAGCTCGTATCATTTTAGTATTAAAAAAAAAGCAGCATTAGTGCACGGAATTCCTATGTTTAAGCAAAACATTGTGCTAGTGGTTATTTTATGGATTTTAAAGGATGTTGCATCCCGGAAAAAGAGGACACATGAGGAGATCAACGTGGATTCCTAGTCCTATCTTATCCATTTACCGGCTCAAGAAAGCCTGTAAAACTAGCTATGTGACCCATTAACGACACATTGTAAATCATGTTTGTGTGTACGGAGACAGCTTGGGTTAAATTGACTGGAAGGTACCTGATGAAACTGAGGTGCACTCCCAGGGAACGGTGGATTCCAGAGCAGTCGATGCATAAGAACACTCCATATGTAATACTGGCCCAACTTGGGTTTTTTGCTGCACAGTCAAAACATGCCTGTGAAGAGAGGAAACAGGGGGCATATATTCTGGGATATATCTGGCAAATGATACAAGTTATGTTAGATAGGACTTAATTCACCTTATGACTTGTTCGATAATGCCAGGTATCGTTAGCTTGCTCCCTACATAATGTCTTATACGGACAATCCAACCCCTGGATCGTTTCGCAGGAAAGTAGTTATATATTCCATTACTAACGTTACCTGAGTTCTGAATCTTGTTTTAAGGATGGCATAGGTGACCTTCATATGTGACTGATTTACACCGGTAGATTAGGCCAGCAGAGAAACGTCAGTCTGGGCCTGTGATATAGCTAACCAGTAGAATAAAGCTAGCTTCAAACGGACATTTAATGGCCAGTCAATACGATAACAACCAGGGTTAACAAACAACGGAACATTCGGATGCACGAATAACAAGTGCTATAGATTTGCTTTACCTTGTTTGTGGGAATAGATCTTAATCGTTTAAAAATGGTAAGGATTTCAGTCTTATTTGGTTCAGTAGCCATCTTGCCAAAAAGACAAGTTATATTCTCTGACGTAACTACGGGTCGCATCAAGGCTACAAAATAACCGCAGTGCTGACTGAGAAAAATAGACATATACAAAACAATGTAGCCTCCATGCAATACTAATAATATATGTTACACAACAATTAAATTACTCTTTTCCTGGGAAATGCACATAGAATGAAAATGTATCGATGAAAACTTTGTACATTATCATCAATGGTGAAAAGCTAGTCCAAGCTAAAGTGCCTGGGTAGTGTACAGCTCCGGAGCCGGGGCCTGTTGTGTGGCAAGGGTGGTAATTTGGTATATATATTTTTCCAGTTATTATATATATATATATATATATATTGCATACACTGAAGGGATAATTGACATCAGCACAAGACATACTATCAGAACCCCACTGAGTCTTTCTTAGAGGTCAAAACGAAATTAAATCCTAGCTAAACAAAACAGCTATTCACAGCTACATTCAGATACATTGATAAGGCAAAAAAACAGTGCAGAAATTTCCATTTCTGCACTGTTTCTCTGCCTATTGTAGCAGTATATGAAAAGCTGCTTGAAAAATAGAGTTCAGGATACTTTAAATGCTTTACTTGAGCTGGAACTGAATTATGTGTGCCATTTGAAGTACAGAGAACAGATAGCATTCACAATACATAACAAAATAAAGCATGCATCAGCATCATCAAATTCAATCAATTTCAATATTTTGCAGTATCATAGAATAAAAGAAAACCGTAATGTAACCTGAGAGAGTGCATTGGGAGAACCTCAGAATGTGCAGTGTAAAACTAACTGTAAAACTTGATAAGAGTAAGCTCACTCAAAGCCTTTTAAAGGTTGGGTAGGTGATTTGCGAAACGCCAGCAGATTTTGAAAATACACAACTCAAATGGTCCTACCCCCTCTCCTTCAACGCTGACTCTGACTCCACCCATTCCAAGTACCTGGACGCGCAATCATGCACGAGCGCGAACAGAGATGCGCGAGAGCGAGCCAGGCTAGCGTAGGTTTTCGTTTAACAACATGGCACTACATTCAGCTGTAAGTTGCACCCAGTACCGCGGGAAGTAGGAGTGCTGGGGGTGCTGCAACACCCCCTGTCCGAGGCCCTGTCTTATCACAGAAAACGATCATTTCTAAAAACTCCGGCCAAAGTGGAGATTTCTGAAAACGCCGGTTATGTGTTGTCGTGTCAACGGGGAGAAACGGGATTTTAGGTTCTGAAGCGTCACATTATGCACCAGGAAATGCTTAACGTCATGTGAGCGCCCGCTGTACCGTATTGGTCCGAATATAAACACAAACCCCATTGTAAGACGACCTATATTTGGAAAAAAGATTTGAAGACCAGATCCGTTTTTTATGAATAAATAAATTGTATTCATTGAAATAATATACGAAAATAAAAAGGCATCGAATAAAACACTGCATTGCCACTAAACAGTAGTGCAAATAGGCCGTACTGATGTGTACACCAAAGACTATTCCTGACACTCCTCTGCCCCGCTGTGTTCGCTCTGGCTGTGGTCGCTCCGAACTGTTTCGGCCCGTGGCAAAGCGAGTCATCCTCGCTGCTGTCCAAGGCATTTTGAGACGCAGCATTTATTTAATGCTCATATGACCTAGTGCTGAAAAAAGGTTATATGAAAAAGTGTGAGGGTAGCGGTGGTGCGCTAAACTTGTTCTGTGAGCAGCTGGATGTGAACGATCGATTTTCAACTGTCCGCGCATGCACTGGTGTAATTGAGCTGCGCTGCTATACATCTTTTTTTATCAATGTAACGAGTTGCGAGTCTAGTGCAGGCTGAAATTTTTTTTTTCCCTGCACCCCCTGCTGAGAATACGTTCTCGCTGCAATGGTTGGACCAGATGTTATAAACATTAAACGGTCACATAAATCATTACTATTTTTAGAAAATGTATGTTTGTTTCATATAATTGTATTGGAAGTCCTGGTTTTCACTAGGGTTGCCGCGGTGTGGACATTTTCACACCGAGTAATACACTCGTCTCCACACCGGTATTACCGAGTATAAACGGTATAAACTTTGAAACTAGGTCAACCGCCACACAAGCATCGGTTTTTAGACCCTTCTCGTCCTTCAGTTGCCGCCAACGTTCGAAAGCAGCGCCTAGGATTATTCTTGATTTCAGTTTTTCTCTTTCAGCGTTTTTATTATCAATTACTCTCTGAAAAAGAGTTTTCCTTCTCTTTGCTGGTGGTGGTGGTGGTGGTGGGGATGGTGGCGTCTTGTCTGCCATGGAAATTGTCTTCTACTGCTAGGTCCAAATGTGGATTAACTAGTTCCAGTAGCTACCGCAGGATAACAACAAACAGGAGCTTGCTCTGGGTCACGAGCTCTGGGTCACGAGTACTGCACGAAGGGGTCGCGCGCGGGGCGCGGGGGAGGGGGAGTGCAGTACGACCGTTTGATTGACGTACTTACTGTCCAATGCAACTCGGTGGCAATGGAAATGATTGGCTGGAGTTTTTCGAGCCCTGCCCGTTCCACAGATGATTGACTTGTTTAATTTTCATGTCAGTACTTCTAACTCAGTGGCTGTAAGCGGGTTATGATAAGGATTTCAAGTAATTTTGCAAAAATGGCCAAAAAAGCAAATCACCTATACAACCTTTAAGTATACAAACAGATCTTGAGGTCATGGACCTTGGCGGACATTTTTTGTTTGTATCCTCCCGGTCTAGAAAGATATTCTGAAAGATCTCAAATGTGTATTTCAGTTTATTAGGGTACCTTAGTTCCAAGGCATAGATAAGGCCCATTAGATAGGTGCAAGTATGTGCCACATCTGGTTAGCTACATAATACTATAAATGGTTATACATCGGTCATTACCGATGTAAAACCATTTACTGCAGGATTGTTGAGTAAGGTTCCGACCTTTCTGTAAGCTTAATTTGCAGCTCGTAAAATGAGTTCAGTGTCAAAGGAGAAGGTAGGTATCTCAAACTGAGCTGGCCAGGAGTCAGAACAAAGGGAGGAGGTGCTCCCTGAAGAAGACAGAATTATGGTGGATGCTGTGGAATAGGCATCTTCCAACGACTCTGCAAAACTACTATCAATGCTCTCTTGGAGGTCCTTTAGCATTCAAAGAATCCTCAAACGTGAGTGTGATCACTGGTTCAATAAGAACCATAGTTAGTAGCCTTAGTTTCAAGGAGACTAAAAAACTGACCATAGAAATCTTGGACATGAAACTAAATATTAAAGTCTTGTTCAATTGCAAATGTCGCTTGTAAAATATTCTTCAATTCACCCAGAGCCTGAGGGATTCCTGAGGGCAAGGAAAGCTTGTGAATTTCTTCTTGGAGTATATGACTTGAAGTCTGACAGACATGTTGATTCTGTAGTAGGAAAAAAGACAAAAAGCCCAAAAAGTTAGGCATGCAAACAAAGAATTTACATCTTATTGCAAAGCGATAACTTAAAAACATTTCTTTAGAAATAGTAGTAATGGTGTTGAGGAATCAAGAACAATTTTAAACAAGTCAATATACACTGTATCTACTACCTAATCTTGCAGGGGAATGTGACGCTTCAAGGTGACAAATTGCTTTTGTCAACAGTGTATGCTGCAAGAGGATAGGAGTCTGGTAATTCCTGTTGGTCGAGGACTATCCTAAGGTGCTCACTGTACCATGAATGTAGACATTTGACAGCAAATGCAGGCTGGCCTTGCACAATGAGGATTGGACTTAGTTCAACAAAATCTGGAAGCCCTCCGGTGGATCCAAAGGGCAAGATCATTCCCTATGAGGAACTGGTGCCATAGCAAGTCAATGTATTGGCCCCCTGAACACACGTCTCTCCTGGGAACTTTTTTTGCACTGCTTCCTGTAGGTTTTCCTTGAGGACATCCAGAGGCACTGTGGACAGATTTGAGACACTGAGGGCATGTTTGAGTATGTCTGTGCCATGCAGGTGGTAAGCAAGCATCAACTGATGCTTGAGAGCAAGAGACAGTAAAATGTTGCGAAAACACCTGGGGTCTCATTTATAACCGTTGCGTACGCACAAAACGGGGCTGAAATTGGCGTACGTGACTTTCCACGCCAAGGTTGTGATCTATTACAAAACAACTTGACGGGAAAATGTGCGCAGCCCTAAGCAAACTCTGACCCATGCGTACGCATGGTTTGGAGGAAAAGGAGAATTGGCGACACAGATGGTGTGGTGGTGAACTGAAGTCAGACCGAAGAATTGTAGAGTGAGAAGAACGATTATGTTTTATCATCGCCCTTCATAAATTTAATTTCAACCCGTATCATGCGTTAAATCCTGATCAGAATAATTTAAGTCAACTGCGTTATTTCTCAGTTATAACTCCAGAAACATCTCCTTAATAGAAATAAAAAAAAATTCTCTATATTTAATCCCGTCACTCCATACTGTCCACTGACGGCGCGACTGCATGGAATAAAGCATCTGTCCAACATGTGTCAATAGCATAATATTTGTATGTGACAATGTAAACACATAATCAAATGTCAATTAAATCACATAATCAAATGTGTCAAGCCACACCCCTCATCACAATCGTTGTCCGTTACTCTTGATGCTTTTCATGACAAATCAGGCATTAAAAAGGGGTTATGTTCAAGAACATTTTACGTTGGTGATTACAAACTGATTATCCAAGGTGATCTCCGTCAGTCTTATTACCGTAACCATATAAATACAGAGGTGAGCGCCGTGGTTATGCTGCACCATATGGCACTTCTTGCGGACCATGCAAATGGCAGGATTCGGAGGGAGAGGGTATTTAGGGACCATAACGATTTATTGGTAGGCTACATAAAAATATGTAACTCTATGTCAGACCACTTCTTTTTTAATTCTGGGACTTTGCGCTCCGTGCTACCGACAGAGTTCACTGCTGCAGCATATGTTGCCACTCACTCTGCTTTTTGTTGTTGGCGATCCCAATCCCGTGACCGCCGAACAAACTACTTTTCGGGCCTCCATCTCACCCACAAGTGTCTCCACTTCAACCTTCCTGAAATTTCTCTTTTTTTCTTGGTCTAGATCCTGCCGTTATTTTTGGGCAGGAAGATGTTGTAGGCTATAGGTCTTTTTACGCTGCCAAGCCGGTTCGGTCGCAGCTTGGCACGCGATTTCACCTTCTTATCAAGTTGTGTTGTTCTCTGCAATCTGATGTGTTTTAATAAAACACATGTACGGAATGTCCGCTGGTGACGCCACTGAGGCTATAGTAGGCTAACGATGCTCTTATCTTATTTTTTCCTATCCTTCAGCCAATCAGAAATGAGCCGTGTTGGTAACCAGATCATCCACCTCTGAAGGTATGCAGAATACTTTTGTAAGCTTGCTGCAGAAATAGCCATGGCCATAATTAATTCTAAAGATTAATGATTTGTTTTGTTTGAGGCTTGTTGTGGTTGAAAGGCAGTGTGCTTGAATTGTGCTCATGCAGGAAAAGCTGTAGTGAAATGCTCAGCAACACAGATGACACACACAGATGTTTCCCTTGAGAAAAATTCCATGGATGGCATCGACAAGAACTGGTTGAAGATGGATGACCCCTCCCGTTCTATGAGTTCTAATGACACACATATCATGGCCAACATGTCATGTCAACACCTGTAGAACAAAACTTGAGGAATTAAAAACAAAAATGATTTCTGTGGGCCAAAACTTTCAAAAAAACAGAAAAAAAAGAGAACGTGCGTTAGTGCCATGATAGAGAGGAGGTGCGTTAGTGCCAATATAGAGAGGAGGTGCGTTAGTGCCATGATAGAGAGGAGGTGCGTTAGTGCCAAGATAGAGAGGAGGTGCGTTAGTGCCATGATAGAGAGGAGGTGCGTTAGTGCCAAGATAGAGAGGAGGTGCGTTAGTGCCATGATAGAGAGGAGGTGCGTTAGTGCCATGATAGAGAGGAGGTGCGTTAGTGCCATGATAGAGAGGAGGTGCGTTAGTGCCAAGATAGAGAGGAGGTGCGTTAGTGCCATGATAGAGAGGAGGTGCGTTAGTGCCATGATAGAGAGGAGGTGCGTTAGTGCCAATATAGAGAGGAGGTGCGTTAGTGCCATGATAGAGAGGAGGTGCGTTAGTGCCATGATAGAGAGGAGGTGCGTTAGTGCCATGATAGAGAGGAGGTGCGTTAGTGCCATGATAGAGAGGAGGTGCGTGGACAGTATCCTCCTTTCTGCAACAGCAGCTCAGGGGTCTAGGATCTCCCGTCTGTTGCTCCCATTGTTGTCCAAGCATACCACAGCGTAGAAGAGAACGCTCAGACTCATGGAACAACCCGCTCTGCCCTTCTCACACACACACTTGCACACGCTTGCACACACAAAAGCACTCACACATATTTATTCCATATATTTATATAATTGAATGCCTCCCCATCTTTGTGAACATCTGAAAGCCCAGCTCTTCAGGGAACATTTCATTTCTCTGCAATCTGATGTGTTTTAATAAAACACATGTACGGAATGTCCGCTGGTGACGCCACTGAGGCTATAGTAGGCTAACGATGCTCTTATCTTATTTTTTCCTATCCTTCAGCCAATCAGAAATGAGCCGTGTTGGTAACCAGATCATCCACCTCTGAAGGTATGCAGAATACTTTTGTAAGCTTGCTGCAGAAATAGCCATGGCCATAATTAATTCTAAAGATTAATGATTTGTTTTGTTTGAGGCTTGTTGTGGTTGAAAGGCAGTGTGCTTGAATTGTGCTCATGCAGGAAAAGCTGTAGTGAAATGCTCAGCAACACAGATGACACACACAGATGTTTCCCTTGAGAAAAATTCCATGGATGGCATCGACAAGAACTGGTTGAAGATGGATGACCCCTCCCGTTCTATGAGTTCTAATGACACACATATCATGGCCAACATGTCATGTCAACACCTGTAGAACAAAACTTGAGGAATTAAAAACAAAAATGATTTCTGTGGGCCAAAACTTTCAAAAAAACAGAAAAAAAAGAGAACGTGCGTTAGTGCCATGATAGAGAGGAGGTGCGTTAGTGCCAATATAGAGAGGAGGTGCGTTAGTGCCATGATAGAGAGGAGGTGCGTTAGTGCCAAGATAGAGAGGAGGTGCGTTAGTGCCATGATAGAGAGGAGGTGCGTTAGTGCCAAGATAGAGAGGAGGTGCGTTAGTGCCATGATAGAGAGGAGGTGCGTTAGTGCCATGATAGAGAGGAGGTGCGTTAGTGCAATGATAGAGAGGAGGTGCGTTAGTGCCAAGATAGAGAGGAGGTGCGTTAGTGCCATGATAGAGAGGAGGTGCGTTAGTGCCATGATAGAGAGGAGGTGCGTTAGTGCCAATATAGAGAGGAGGTGCGTTAGTGCCATGATAGAGAGGAGGTGCGTTAGTGCCATGATAGAGAGGAGGTGCGTTAGTGCCATGATAGAGAGGAGGTGCGTTAGTGCCATGATAGAGAGGAGGTGCGTTAGTGCCATGATAGAGAGGAGGTGCGTTAGTGCCATGATAGAGAGGAGGTTGGACAGTATCCTCCTTTCTGCAACAGCAGCTCAGGGGTCTAGGATCTCCCGTCTGTTGCTCCCATTGTTGTCCAAGCATACCACAGCGTAGAAGAGAACGCTCAGACTCATGGAACAACCCGCTCTGCCCTTCTCACACACACACTTGCACACGCTTGCACACACAAAAGCACTCACACATATTTATTCCATATATTTATATAATTGAATGCCTCCCCATCTTTGTGAACATCTGAAAGCCCAGCTCTTCAGGGAACATTTCACAAGCTGACGTATGCAATTTTTCGGATAAGTCATCCAACTTTATCGAGCTGCACCATTGTGAACTAACTCTAGAAAAAATAACATTGGAATAAGAAAGCATCTGATATCTGATATATATTTTGTAACTTTTTTCAAAACCACTGATACAAAAAAATAAAATAACAATCCAGCCTTTTATAGTAGTAGTAGTATTAAAGTTATCAGTGTTACTGTAAATGTGCGTGGGTGTGTGTTTAAATATATATGTGAAAATAGGCAGGGTATACAGAATGCATGAAAGAGAGCACCATATTCAGCCAAGTTCTCTGCAATCTGGTTTTTCCTGTTCAGTGGTTATGAAAAGCCCGCCTCTCAATCACATGAATTAAACAGACTTCAATGTGTAGTCGTGAGAGCACAATGGCAAAAAGGGCTATTTTAATGCTTTTGCCTACATTATTAGGTATTGCTTTAACTCAGGAGAACTTCTATGGAGAAAGTTTAAGTTTTAGGTCTTTGCAAAAGAAGAAGGATGGAACTGTTCAGGTATGATTTGGCATATTTTTTTCTGTAACGTCAAAGCAAAACAGAAAGAAGGCTGATGACTTTATATTCTGACAAATAGACAAATGGCTAAACTACAGAATAACTATATATGTATAACAGGAAATATGTTTCACTATCAAGAATTTAAATAAATGTATCCTATACATATCCTACTGTGCCTTTGCAGGTGAGCTTCTACTATCGAGAGAATGGCAGAGGTAGCTGCAAAGACCAACTCTCCTATCGCTGTGAGATTGGGTATTGTAATAACACAGAGGACTCCAAGCCTGTGCTTACAGACAGCAGCAGCTCTGCTCATGAACAGTGGTGCCAGTCGGAGGGACAGGCCAGAGTAGCCCCCCTCAACAACCATTCCCTTGTCTTAAAGTATGTCAAAATGTCAATGTCTTCAGCGTTTCACTTTGTTTGGATTTGTTCATCTAGGAATCGAGTAAACTCATAAAGCACATTAGCAAGGTAGTAATAGTACATATATAAGTGGTTTTGCTAATCTAATTACTAATAATAACTAAATAAATAGCCAAGACATTTGATTGATTTTTGTGATTTATGAGGAACATCATGATTATGATCAAGATTATTATTATTTGACATGATCCTATCTATTTCATTTATATCAGTGTTTTTTTAATTTGTCTCAAATTGTTCATTGGAATTTGAGGTTCACTAATTACCCAGCGTAGATTATAATTATATGTCTTCACTGTCCTTCATTGTTTTAGTGACACAGGTTGCTGCTGGCCCCCTAATGTTCATGGTAAAACAAAATGGATGGCTGGGGGAAAGTTGGACCTGGGATATCGATCAGACACACACACCTACAACAAAATTCCTGTCACTGCAACAGTGCCATATTTACGGTAAAACATGTTGTTGGTTCTCATATCAATATCTTACCTATTGTAAAACAAAAACCTTGCCCCATATGTTGATTTACCACAATGAATGGCTTCTGATGTATAGCATGTGATGTATAAAAGATGCAAACAATGTGAGTTGTTTAGATCTTAGTTAGATTACAGCTGCAATTCCTCCTGCAATGACAAGTCTTACAATGATTCCTAAAATAAATTTGAAAAATGATACTTTATAAAAATGTATCAATCATCAGAAACCATACTTCTGAACACCATCCCTAAAATGTATCTTGGTATTTTGTGTTTTTATGTACTGTATAGGGTTCCTCAGAACTGTTTCACAAAGCTTCGACTTCTGGCCTATGATCCGGATGGGGACCATGTGCGATGCCTTTTTGCATCAACAAGTGTTGATTCAAAGATTACTCTGAATGAGGTAGTATAATTAAAAAACAAATTGGTACAATTATGAAACAAGATTGCTTTAGGGTTGGAATGAATGGTCTTTAATGATATTGATTGGCTTCATTTGATTCTTCATATCACTAGAATGAGTGCACAATCAAAGCTACAGGCCTGCTAGATGTTGGGCTCCATGTGTTTGAGCTGGTGCTTGAGGACCACCCCAAAAGAGATGTCAATCTGACTTATGACGATGGATCCTCCTCTGAAAAAAGAGCGTTCAACATTCACCCTGGTATCCACTCAACCCCTTTCAGCCAAATATATCTACAATTTACGCTACAGAGTAAGACGCTTATACTTCAAACATTACCCAAAGTTTTCAGTGATGATGTATGACATTTGTAACAAATTAACCTAAAATAATAGCTCTTAAATCGTACCTACAGTATCTTGATTACAGAGAATGTTATGACGATATTAATTAATTGTAAAATACTAATAACCCACCATCTCTGGGTTTCAGTCCTATATCCGGCACACAACTGCATAGCCGGTCACGTGGTTCCCCAGTACCTGCTGCCGACAGCATCCCACGGCGACGTGCGCCAGGCTTCTGTTGGGGAAAGGTTCCAGCTTCATATCCACGCCCAGGCCAGCGAGACCAAGTACCGAGCCATTACTTTAATCAACAATAAGAATAAAGTAGAATCTGCAACAAAGGTTAAATGCCCTGCATTATGGATACTCCAATAGAGAGAGAGAAATTGGTAATCTGCAGTGTACCTTGTCACAATTGTGTCTTGGTTGTTTACTTTGTATACACAGAGTTAAAATAAATGTGATGCGTAGGATTTTTACATATGTGTCAATTCATTGCTTATCTTTTCATATTTTTTGAAGGATTATGGACTTTCAGATCAGTGGCCCTCAGAACATGGCCAAAAATATGACCACTGGTACTTTAGGGAATGCGTCAGTCATTCTGAACTGGACACCAGCTCTCAATGACCTCTACCGGCTTGTACCAGTTTGCTTCACTGCTGAGACATATGAAAGGTATGAATGTGTGTCTCTATTGTACAGGAAATACAAATGAATAGTTATTTGCCTCCAATTCAATGCTTTTGTTTCCTTATATGTCCATCAATGTATCATGTTTCTTGAGCCTGTCAACGCTAACATTGAGAATGTTGTCCAGTCAGTTATGATATTTGTTTTTTCTAATCCTTTAGCCAATCAGAAATGAGGTGTGTTATTGTAATGGTTACCAGATCATCCACCTCTGAAGGTATGCAGAATACTTCTGTAAGCTTGCAACACTAGTGATTCTAGCAGCTCACTATCAAGTTCCGAAATGTTCTATCCCTTTCATTAAATTGAAATAAAGATAAATCAAATAATTCAAGACTGCAGAAGTTGCCATGGCCATAATAAATGCAAAAGACTAATGATTTGTTTTGTATGAGGCTTGTTGTGGTTGAAAGGCAGTGTGCTTGAATTGTGCTCATGCAGGTAAAGCTGTAGTGAAATGCTCAGCAACACAGATGACTGTTTCCCTGGAAAAGATTTCCATGGATGGCATCGACAAGAACTGGCTGAATATGAATGACCCCTCATGTTCTATGAGTTCTAATGCCACACATATCATGGCCACCATGTCATTCAACACCTGTGGAACAAAACTTGAGGTATGTTTCAACATAAAAGGGGAACATTGTATCATCGTAGGATTTTACATTGATGTTGACACCAGATGCATATTACTAATTTTATTTATTTAAACTTTATTATTCTAGATTTCTGCTATCATATTTGCCAAATCAGATACAAAGATAGCAAAGTAGATAATCACTATTTTAAGTCATTGTTTAGGGGTAGTATACATTATACAACCCGATTTTGTGTTCATGCTCAAAATTAATCAATTGAATCGTGTGACATGGTTGTCCGACCTTTTTCATGCTATACAGCATGACATTTAAACCAAAAATCTCAATTAAGTATTTCAATTGCGATATTTTCTTAGACCTGAGAAGGGTTGTGCGCAGATAGTACAGTGCACCCTCTAGTTATAATTACATCGAAACAACAAATGCAATAAACTTAAAGGGTAAATGCTGTGTATTATAGATACTCAGATTTCTGCAGCAGACCTCAGAAATGGAAACTAACCACGTCCCATATGACGAAATATAGACTATATTCGTGCTGGACTAAACAAAATGTAAACCCATGCATTTTGAGCGGGAGAGTTTCTCCGACTTTTTTGTGCTACATGGAACAAGATTTAAAACCCATGCATTTTGAATGGGAGATTTTCTTCGACTTCAGAAGGGGCGGGGGGATTCACAGAAAGTTCAGTGCGCCAACTGTTATGATATCAAAACAAAAAGTGAAAAGGTTGTGAAGGGGTTTGGACACATTTTGACCAATCCAATATATCTATGTATATCTATCGATATCCAACTTTTTTCAAGCAGAGAGGGGAATAGAAGAGTGTAGAGAGAGAGAGAGAGAGAGAGAGAGAGAGAGAGAGAGAGAGAGAGAGAGAGAGAGAGAGAGAGAGAGAGAGAGAGAAGGGGTGTGCGCGGATAGTACAGTGCATCTTCTAGTTATATATACGTCAAAACAACAAATGCAACATAGGGTAAATGCTGTGTATTATACTCCGATTTTTCATTTTTTTGTAGCAGACCTCCTCAAGAACTAAAATACTCAATGCACACTCAGGATGAGGAAAGACCTCTCATACATGATAAATTAATAAATTGTTTTGAATAAACCTGCCTCGTTAAATAAATGAGTTAGCCTTTTTGCTTTCACAAATAGGTTATTGGCTGTGTCACTACCAAATCTGCCCATGCGCATCTCTCGGAGTCAAGTCGATTACAAAAGTTATCACATCACAGCGTCCCGCATCTGTCACAGGAATCTAGAATCAATATGTTTAGGGCATGTTCAGAATATTGTGTTCATTTAAAATGTTCATGTATTAAATAAAGGACATATGCGTTCATGGTACGGAAAATGAAATAATGGCTATACGGCAAACAAGAGCATATGGATCTATATGATATCTGGGGGGCGGGGGAATTCCAGACAAAAATGGAGCTCATGCTCTACATGTTTGAAAGAAATGTTGTGCAATCAAATATATCATTACTGTTATTTCAGAACAGAATATACCCCGATTATAGTCCCTCAAACCCCCCAGATAAGCCTGAAAAACGCTATGAGCAGTTGGCTAACTAAACATCATATACAATCACTGAACAAAGATTATGACAATAAAAGGCCCATTAGAACTGTTATCAAAACGCATTTAGATGCAGAAACAATGTTAATATTGTATTTTCCACAGATCAAATGAATGTCATCCATGTTTGGTTTTTAGCGAGAGCAGTGTCCATAGCAACCACCATAGCAACCTTGACAGTGGCGTGACGTGGACGCCCATTGAAAAGCATAGGCCAAAAAAAAACGTAGGTCACATGTTTAGAGCCGTTATTGTAAAACGACTATGTTTACAGTTGTTGACCAACGTAGTTATACTACATTTTTGTGCAAGACTGGGTTGAAGGGATGTGGTTAATTTCAGTTTTTGATAAGGTCTGAAAAAAAAATCTGAAAAATCGGATGGTTGTTTTGACGTATCAATAACTAGAGGGTGCACTGCGCATCCCCCCCCCCCCCCCCCCTTCTGAAGTCAAAAATCTCCCCATTGAAATGCATGGGTTTACATTTCCTCTGTGTAGCACGAAAAAGTCAGAGAACCTTCCATTCAAAATGCATGGGTTTACATGTCGTTCTGTGTGGGACGAAGAAGGTCTGAAAAACGCTCCAATTCAAAATGCATTGGTTTACATTTCGTTCAAAAAAAGTCTGACAATCATGCTCTGGGACAAGATTCAATAGACACATTATCATAAGCATGAGCACGAAATCGCATGATACCAGGTTGCTATAGAGTTGTTACCCCTATATACTACTATCTATACTACCTAGCTTTGTCCAAGGAATACTTGTACTATAGGTATTGCTTGGAAAAACACATACACAAACCTACTTACATTTCCTTCCAAATGTGTGTTTTACTTAGGACAATGGTAACTTCCTAATTTTTAAGAATGAAATCAACTCCTTTGAGCTGCCGGACACCGTCATTACCCGCAGAAGGCAGATAAAGATTGGCTTCTCTTGCCAGTTTCCAAAGACCGCCAGCGTCTCCGGCAGTTACCAGCTCCACAATTCAGACTATATTTTTACTGAGTCCAGTTTTGGCAGCTTTGGGTACACTTTTGGGATCTTTAAAGACTCAAGCTTTGCACACAGCATAGCAACAGATGCCTACCCAATGGAGGTGAAGCTGCTAGATCCGGTTTTTATGGGAATCCGGGCTGTGTCTGATCTACCAAACATCACACTTTTTGTAGAGTCCTGCAAAGCCACTCCTGATGACAACCCTGAGAACAGCATGTTCTATAACATAATCCAAAATGGGTAAACCACCATGTTTTGGTCAAACCGATCGAATATCCTCAAACAAAGGCCTATTGTTTATTTTAATCCCTTGTATTTGATTTTGAATCAAGGTGTGTGATGGATGAGACATTTGAAGCCCATACCTCAGATCCAACTTCCTTTAACTTTGAGCTCCAGTCTTTTAAATTTGTTGGAGACTTTGATCAGGTAAACAAAGTCTTTTTTTTCCATCTATTAAGTATTAAGTCTCTTAAAAAATCTAGAATATTCTGAGCCACATAGCGCTACCAACCATAGACTTGAAGCTGACTCCTTCCTACTTCAGGTGTATATTAGCTGCTCTGTGATCCTGTGTGAGACTGGGAATCCCACGTCAAGATGTGCCCAGGGCTGTGTTACCAATCCTCCCAAAATATTCAAGAGATCCCTTCATAAAGAGACAGCCATCCACTCCATCTCCACTGGTCCTCTGAAGCTGATCAGAGAAGGTAAGGGTTGCTACTGAATGGAGGAAATCAGAACATAAAGCCTAGTACCAGACCTTATGTACTACTGTCTTTCACATACCCAAACTAACCCCCACACTACGGTCCTCCCTAATTGAAATTGATGCACCACTCACCCCTCAATCAACCCAGGAATTAGTTTTCTCCTAAAAATCCATTGGTCATTATTATCAGAAGTGCATCTTTTTCTCTGTTCTTGACTTTCAGTGAATTCCCCAGACCTTCGGGCAACCGTTGGAGCTGGGAAATTGAAGGCGCTGCTCGGCTCGAATACAAGCAGTGCCGTCCTTGGCAGCTTATTCACTATAACAGTGCTGGTGTTGGCTGGTTTCATCGCCGTCTATGTAAGGAAGTCAAAAACTGTGGACAGAGCAACTCTGATCACAGAGTGTGAGGGCTGAGGATACCCAGTTACATAGAAGTCCAGAAAAACAAGACATATCTACAATTGCTGTACTATATCCACACACAGAGCATATTTCTACATTTATAATGGCAGTAATCATGCTTACTTTCTTACTTTCAACAATCATTTGTGAAATGGGAATTAGAGTGCATCTTATGTGTTATGTTCTACATCTTGAATGGCAGCCCCCCCAATAAGGCCCATGTTACGATATCCTGCCATTTGGAGGGCTGGACAGATACATCGTAGAGGCAATACTTTTCCTCACAGTCACAAAAATGTATTCACAATTCCATTATGAAATCATTAAGTACAAATCTTGCTTGAATATTAAAATAACTGATGTCAAGTTTAGAAGAGTGTGTCATTCATTGTTGTTTTAAAGAGTGGAAAGAGAAAATAATATTTAGAAAACATATTTTTCATTGCAATAGAGTTGATTAGAAGAGTTTTTTCAGTAAACAGTAGAACATAAGTAAACATGGGAAACAATAGAAGCAAATCAGTTATTCTGCATTTGCAATATAGATGGATGGTAATGCAGGGGTTCCTTGCATTGTTCAACTTGTGGAACAAGGAACAGTTCCAGGTGTTATGTTATCCTGTGTGAGACTGGGAATCCTACGACAAGTTGTGCCCAGGGCTGTGTATCCAATCTTACCAAAATATACAAGAGAGCCCTTTATGAAGAGACAGCCATCACCTCAGGACCCCTGAAGCTGATCAGAGAAGGTGAGGGGGTTGCGTCTCTAAAAATAGTAACCATAGCAACCGGACCGCAGTCAAAGCCGTTTACAATTTATTGCAACACAAAAAGAAATAAAAAGCACAAAAAACACGATATGCCTAGATCCAGTCAGCATGAAAAATGGCATGAATTATGGTTGCAAGCCTCATGAAAGTCGTAGCTATGGTCCGTCCTAATTACTGGAGGAGTGAAAAACGTTTCAACGGGCGTGTAATGGTGGTTCCGGGTATTAGTCAGACCTTCAGGCGTAACCAGGGAAACAAAGTTATGTTTTGTGGAAAACTTTAGATTTGAATTGTAAAACGCATGGAAATATAAATGAATGGTCTTAATTTGGTCACCGTTGGTAAGTGACCGTGGTATAAGCGGGATAATGCCCTTCGAGGTGTCCATTATCAGGAATTAATGGACGACGTGGAGGTGTCACGTTAAAATTGTACCGGGGGCGAAAATTGTACCGGCCTACGTCATCAGTTGTTTACATCTTGACAACCTGCCTGGCAACAAACGATGCGATCGTCTGTTGCCGGGCAGGTTGCAAAAAACATTCGGCTCATGTTTCCAAAAGACGAAATAACATAATACAGATAACGGATCGCTAGATAACACTTGTATACTTGTACTTTATATTTGTATTGTATTTAATTGTTTAATCGAATAGCAACAGACAACGCGATCGTCTGTTGCCGGGAAACGGGGGCGATCGCGTCAAATGACGTAGAGCGCATGGTACCGTGGCTACAAGCTGCTCAGGGCCAGGTGATAATATATATTATATGATATAGATATCTATGTATAATATGGGTTTCTACGAGCCATTGCGATACATCCACCGTAAACGGAGCGCATGGTACCGTGGCTCTGCTCAGGGCCACACCCCCACCCCCCTCCTTGACCTGCCTTGACACGCCCACCGAAACAGCGCGTTTTGGGGAAGCTCAATGTGCGACTGGCTCGGAGTGGCTGTAACTCTGCACCACGGCTGAATTTCGGGGACGTCTTTGAATACTGTGTTTGTGGCCCTCTAATACCAATATTAAAGCATCCATAAAATAGCATGGCATGGGATCTTTAAGTAATTTGCATGACCATATCGCTTAAAGTTGCTGTACGTAAGATTGGAGAGGTCTAGACAGCAGAAAAGAGAGAGATCAGAAGAGAGGTGTGGCATTTCACGCAGCTGTGATGGCAAGCACAATGCATTCTGGAAGAGATTCCCAGATTGGTCAGAAATGACCCGAGAGCTATCAATTATCTATATTGGTGGTCACGTGGTTCCCCAGCACCTGCTGCCGACAGCATCCCACGGCGACGTGCGCCAGGCTTCTGTTGGGGAAAGATTCCAGCTTCATATCCACGCCCAGGCCAGCGAGACCAAGTACCTAGCCATTACTTTAATCAACAATAAGAATAAAATATAATCTGCAACAAAGGGTAAATGCCGTGCATTATGGATACTCCAATAGAGAGAGAGAGAGATTGGTAATCTGCAGTGTACCTTGTCACAATTGTGTCTTGGTTGTTTACTTTGTATACACAGAGGTAACATTTTTTAATGCATAGTATTTTTTGCATACATGTAAATTCATTGTCTTTCGTATCTTTTCATATTTTCAGGAAATACAAATGAATAGTTATTTGTCTCCATTTAAATGCTTTTGTTTCCTTATATGTCCATCATTGTATCATATCATGTTTCTTGAGCCAACGCTCACATTGAGAAAGTTGTTTATCCAGTCAGTTATGTTAATACCTAAACTGTGTATTTGTTTCTCATCCTTTAGCCAATCAGAAATGAGGTGTGTTATTGTAATGGTTACCAGATCATCTGCCTCTGAAGGTATGCAGAAGGCCACTATGTCTTTCAACACCTGTGGCACAAAACTTGAGGTACGTTTGAAAAATAAAAGGTCTAAAGTGTATTAGGGTGCACTCACACTAGGCCATCTGGCCGTGGCCGTGGCCGTTTTAGCACCTAACCGTGCTCAAATCTGCCAGTGTGAGTGTGGCCAGTCTGGCCAGGCCGGGCCAATTTGGCCACTCGGGAGAGGTGTGCTGCTACGGCACGGGCCGCTACGGTACAGATGCTAAAGAGCCGACACGCGCACACGCACGGCTACGCAACCTGAGCTGGATGACGTATAGTCCATGCGACGACCACTGACATAATAAAGGCGACAAGCCTTCTTTCCCATTAAACGGTAAACATCGCGTCAAGCGGTTCAACTGTTGGTGTGTTCTCTGTGTTGTTATACATTGTTGTTAAAACTCTGACTGGCGGCAGACTTTATTATGGGCCATGCAGCGGACGCTTGGTGATGACGTGTTACGACGTGATGACGTATGTACAAGAGCCTTCCGTGGCCAGGCCACAGCTGCGACGGCCAACGGCCACGGCCAGATGGCCTAGTGTGAATTCAGGCCAGAGAACAATGGGGCCATTTGAGCACGGTTAGGTGTGAAAACGGCCACACGGCCACGGCCAGATGGCCGAGTGTGAGTGCACCCTTATAGTAGGATTTTATATTGATGTTGACTCCAGAGACTTATTACTAATTTGATTTATTTAAACTTTATTGTTCTCGTTTTTTGTTATTTCATATGCCAAATCAGATACACAGATAGCAAAGCAGATGATCCCTTTTCTAAGTCATAGGGGTTAGTACACTATACACAACCGGGTATCCCGCGATTTCGTGCTCATGCTCACGAAAATGAATCTATTGAATCGTGTCCCAGAGCACGATTGTCAAATCCATGCATTATTAATGGTAGTTTTCTCAGAATTTATCGTGCGACATTTCAATTTTTTTTTCAATCAAGCCTTTCTATTGGGATATTTTCTTAGACCTCAGAAGGGGTGTGCGCAGATAGTACAGTGCACACGTTAAATATCTGTCAAAACAACAAATGCAACAAATTTTAGCAGCATACGTGAGAAGAAGCAACAATGAAATAGGAGAGAGAGAGAGAGAGAGAGAGAGAGAGAGAGAGAGAGAGAGAGAAAATAGTAGAGTGGCTGTTAATACAGTGAAAAGGTTGTGCAGGGGTTTGGACACATCTTGACCTAACAACAGCCAAACATATCTACAATTTACACTACAGAGTAAGACGCTTATACTTCAAACATTACCCCAAGCATCCCACAGCGACGTTCGCCAGATTCCAGCTTCATATCCACACCCAGGCCAGCGAGACCAAGTACTTAGCCATTACTTTAATCAACAATAAGAATAAAATATAATCTGCAGTGTACCTTGTCACAATTGTGTCTTGATTGTTTACTTTGTATACACAGAGGTAAAAAAATTAACTGCATAGGATTTTTACAAATGTGTAAATTCATTGTCTTTCGTATCTTTTCATCTTTTCTGAAGGATTTTGGATGGTCAGATCAGCGGCCCTCAGAATATGGCCAAGGAGGTGGTACTTCAGGGAATGAATCAGTCAGTCATTCTGAACCGGACACCAGCTCTCAATGACCTCTACCGGCTTGTACCAGTTTGCTTCACTGCTGAGACATATGAAAGGTATGAATGTGTGTCTCTATTGTACAGGAAATACAAATTAATAGTTATTTGTTGTCTTCAATTAAATCCTTTTGCTTCCTTGTATGTCCATCCTTGTAGAATGTTTCTTGAGCCTGTCAACGCTATCATTGAGAATGTTGTTTATCCATTCAGTTATGTTGATGGTGGAACCTAAACTGTGTATTTGTTTCTTATCCCTTAGCCAATCAGAAATTAGGTGTGTTATTGCAAAGGTAACTGACCAGATCATCCACCTCTGAAGATATGCAGAATACTTCCGTAAGTTGCAACACCAGTGATGGGTGCAGCAGATAACTACGTTCTGGAATATCCTATCCCTTTCATCAAATCAAAACTAGGATAAATCAAACAGTGAAGGGCTGTCAAAGTAGCTATGTAGATAATGATCAAAAAGACTAATGATTTGTTTTGTTTGCGGCTTGTTGTTGTTGAAAGGCAGTGTGCTTGAATTGTGCTCATGAAGGTGAAGCTGTAGTGAAACGCTCTCCAACACAGACGAATGTTTCCCTTGAGAAAGATTCCATGGATGGCATCGTCAAGAACTGGCTGAAGATGGATGACCCCTCCTGTTCTATGAGTTCTAATGACACACATATCATGGCCAACATGTCTTTCAACACCTGTGGAATAAAACTTGAGGTACGGTTCAAAATAAAAGGTCTAAAGTGTATTATAGTAGGATTTTACATTGATGTTGACCCCAGAGACTTATTACTATTTTGATTTATTGAAACTTTATTGTTCTAGTTTTTTGCTATTTCATATGCCAAATCAGATACAGAGATAACAAAGGAGATGATCCCTATAAGTCATTATATAGGGGTTAGTACACTATATACAACCGGGTATCATGCTCATGCTCACGAAAATGAATCTATTGAATCGTGTCCCAGAGCACGATTGTCAAACCCTTATAGTAGGATTTTATATTGATGTTGACTCCAGAGACTTATTACTAATTTGATTTATTTAAACTTTATTGTTCTCGTTTTTTGTTATTTCATATGCCAAATCAGATACACAGATAGCAAAGCAGATGATCCCTTTTCTAAGTCATAGGGGTTAGTACACTATACACAACCGGGTATCCCGCGATTTCGTGCTCATGCTCACGAAAATGAATCTATTGAATCGTGTCCCAGAGCACGATTGTCAAATCCATGCATCATTAATGGTAGTTTTCTCAGAATTTATCGTGCGACATTTCAATTTTTTTTTCAATCAAGCCTTTCTATTGGGATATTTTCTTAGACCTCAGAAGGGGTGTGCACAGATAGTACAGTGCACACGTTAAATATCTGTCAAAACAACAAATGCAACAAATTTTAGCAGCATACGTGAGAAGAAGCAACAATGAAATAGGAGAGAGAGAGAGAGAGAGAGAGAGAGAGAGAGAGAGAGAGAGAGAGAGAGAGAGAGAGAGAGAGAGAGAGAGAGAGAGAGAGAGAGAGAGAGAAAATAGTAGAGTGGCTGTTAATACAGTGAAAAGGTTGTGCAGGGGTTTGGACACATCTTGACCTATATATATATACTACTTTTTTCAGGTATCTGAAACAAAAGTGTTCAACATTCATACTGGTATCCACTCAACCCCTTTCAGCCAAACATATCTACAATTTACACTACAGAGTAAGACGCTTATACTTCAAACATTACCCCAAGCATCCCACAGCGACGTTCGCCAGATTCCAGCTTCATATCCACACCCAGGCCAGCGAGACCAAGTACTTAGCCATTACTTTAATCAACAATAAGAATAAAATATAATCTGCAGTGTACCTTGTCACAATTGTGTCTTGATTGTTTACTTTGTATACACAGAGGTAAAAAAATTAACTGCATAGGATTTTTACAAATGTGTAAATTCATTGTCTTTCGTATCTTTTCATCTTTTCTGAAGGATTTTGGATGGTCAGATTAGCGGCCCTCAGAATATGGCCAAGGAGGTGGTACTTCAGGGAATGAATCAGTCAGTCATTCTGAACCGGACACCAGCTCTCAATGACCTCTACCGGCTTGTACCAGTTTGCTTCACTGCTGAGACATATGAAAGGTATGAATGTGTGTCTCTATTGTATGGAAGCCCGTTTCCGCCACGTAAAAGAAAAAAAATGCAGGTCACAACTCATTATTTTGAGATAGTATCTCATTATTTTGAGATAGTATCTCGTTATTTTGAGATAGTATCTCGTTATTTTGACATAGTATATCGTTATTTTGACATAGTATCTCATTATTTTGACATAGTATCTCATTATTTTGAGATACTATCTCATTATAATGAGATACTATCTCATTATAATGAGATAACTTCTCAACAGGACCAGACCAGTCATTGTAGCCTAATTGTAGCTTATCCATAGATGCTACATATAGCCTATTATTACAGTAGATTAGCTGGAGATGATGAACTCGATTATTAAAGATTATTTCAGACGGAGGTATACAAATGCTGGAATTTTGGCTTGATTATCTATGGAGCACAACATAAACATTAGTAAAAGAACTCTAGAAAGAGTGCTTCATAGAAATCAGCCGTACACCACCGGCGTTCAATACGTTGGTTCCCCGTGCTTGGACCTAGAGTGACACAGTCTGGGGAAATGCCGTTTTCACTGCCGTGAATAAAACTTTGCATTGCGGCAATGTGTGTGTTCTCCGTCCCGCGATCCAATCTCACTTTCAATGGGCGACCATGCTGCATCACTGAATCAATGAAATACCCCGCTATAAGACGTAGGTCGCTGTTAGTTGAGTGGGTGTTTAGCCAGATCATCTTTGGCGAGAACCCATCAATGCAACCACTGATGCATATCCCATACGGCTTCAATTTGTCATATCCATCTATGTGCCACACATAATTCGGGCCACGACTGACATAGACTCTTTGTCTCAGACGGTGCCGTGCACGGAGATCCACGCCACCACCATCCATTTGACGCAGCAAGAGACGAACGGTCTCTCTGTCCGTGATGATCCCTGCCATCCAACACTTCTGTTGCATCCACCTGTAGCCATGTTGTTGGCCAGAGGACTGTAATTGGCGATGTATGAAATCGGCTACTTCTCCGATGTCCGCCTTATTGCGTCTTCACCACAGCTGATTCCTATGAAGCACTCTTTCTAGAGTTCTTTTACTAATGTTTATGTTGTGCTCCATAGATAATCAAGCCAAAATTTCAGCATTTGTATACCTCCGTCTGAAATAATCTTTAATAATCGAGTTCATCATCTCCAGCTAATCTACTGTAATAATAGGCTATATGTAGCACCTATGCTACATATAGCATAGGTGCTACATATCTCAAAATAACGAGATACTATCTCAAAATAATGAGATACTATCTCAAAATAATGAGTTGTGACCTGCATTTTTTTTCTTTTACGTGGCGGAAACGGGCTTCCATACTATTGTACAGGAAATACAAATTAATAGTTATTTGTTGTCTTCAATTAAATCCTTTTGCTTCCTTGTATGTCCATCCTTGTAGAATGTTTCTTGAGCCTGTCAACGCTATCATTGAGAATGTTGTTTATCCAGTCAGTTATGTTGATGGTGGAACCTAAACTGTGTATTTGTTTCTTATCCCTTAGCCAATCAGAAATTAGGTGTGTTATTGCAAAGGTAACTGACCAGATCATCCACCTCTGAATATATGCAGAATACTTCCGTAAGTTGCAACACTAGTGATGGGTGCAGCAGATAACTACGTTCTGGAATATCCTATCCCTTTCATCAAATCAAAACTAGGATAAATCAAACAGTGAAGGGCTGTCAAAGTAGCTATGTAGATAATGATCAAAAAGACTGATGATTTGTTTTGTTTGCGGCTTGTTGTTGTTGAAAGGCAGTGTGCTTGAATTGTGCTCATGAAGGTGAAGCTGTAGTGAAACGCTCTCCAACACAGACGAATGTTTCCCTTGAGAAAGATTCCATGGATGGCATCGTCAAGAACTGGCTGAAGATGGATGACCCCTCCTGTTCTATGAGTTCTAATGACACACATATCATGGCCAACATGTCTTTCAACACCTGTGGAATAAAACTTGAGGTACGGTTCAAAATAAAAGGTCTAAAGTGTATTATAGTAGGATTTTACATTGATGTTGACCCCAGAGACTTATTACTATTTTGATTTATTGAAACTTTATTGTTCTAGTTTTTTGCTATTTCATATGCCAAATCAGATACAGAGATAACAAAGGAGATGATCCCTATAAGTCATTATATAGGGGTTAGTACACTATATACAACCGGGTATCATGCCCATGCTCACGAAAATGAATCTATTGAATCGTGTCCCAGAGCACGATTGTCAAACCCATGCATTTTTAGTGAAGGTATTTCTCAGACTTTATCGTGCGACATTTCAACCAAAATTTTCAATTTAGCCTTGCTATTGGGATATTTTCTTAGACCTCAGAAGGGGTGTGCGCAGATAGTACAGTGCACCCGTTATATATCTTTCAAAACAACAAAAGCAACAAAGGGTAAATGCCTTGTATTATGGATACTCCAATTTCAGCAGCATACGTCCTCAAAAACTGAAACTGACCACGTCCCTCACTACGAATTATAGATTATTTTCTGGCGGGACTAAACTAAATGTAAACCCATGCATTTTGAATGGGAGCGTTTCTCCGACTTTTTTCTGCTGCACAGAACAACATTTAAACCCATACATTTTGAACGGGACATTTTCATCGACCTCAGAGGGGGGGATGGGTGGCAGAGGGTGGTTTGTATGTAGTAGGCCTACAGTGCGCCCTCTGTTATGTATACATCAAAACAACAAATGCAACAAAGGGTAAATGCCGTGTATTATCGATACATTCTGAATATATTAAGGTGTTTCCCCATGCTCAGGGCTTTTCTCATTCATCTTTAAGGTGATGGATGTAGAGCCAGTGTATGCTGGAAAGACGTCGCTGAACATGGGCTCTTTTTTCTTCGTCGATGTGCGTGCATACGTGAGAGGAAGCAACGATAAAAGAGGAGAGAGAGAGCGAGAGCGAGAGCGAGAGAGAGAGAGGGGTTTAGGGTTTAGTTCTACAATTGGATACTGGTTTGAGTCACTGGGTCACATGGCATGGAAGCCATTGAAAGAAATATGATGATTCCTGCATATTAATATTCATATAAAATAAAGAAAGCATTAAAATACCATAACAAGTGGTGTGTCTTATTCTTTGGGTTTAATAATACAATTAGATACTGGTTTGGAGTCACTAGGTCACATGAAATGGAAACTACTGAAAAAACTGCAAGTATTTTGTATTGATATATTCACGTGAAGTAATTTATTGACGGTCCCTAAATCAGTTTCCAGCGATTCACCGCAAGGCTCTGCGCGGTGCGCTAACCGTTCTCCTGCTGCTATTGCCGGGCAAATCTCCGTGAATTCGCGGCTGGAACTGGACTGAATATCCGTTGAATATCCAACCTAAAACTAAATTCACCGCGGTATGTTGTGCAATCAAATATGTCATTACTGTTATTTCAGAACAGAATCTATCCCGATTATAGTCCCTCAAAAGACGCCACGTGCAGTTGACTAACTAAACATCATATACAATCACTGAATGAAGGTTATGACAATAAAAGGCCCACTAGAGCTGCTATCAAAAGGCATTTTAATACGGAAACAATGATAGTATTGCATTTTCCACGGATCAAATCGAAGTCATCAATGTTTGGTTTTAAGAAATAGCAGCGTCCATAGCAAACTTGACAGCCACGTGATTTACAATATGCAATAATGCAATAACTGTCAGAAAAGTACTTGGGTATGTGTTTTAATTTATATTTACCGTTCAATATTGCAATCACTGGTGTCAGTCCTATAGAAGAACATGACAGCGTGGCGTGTTTGGAACTATACAGGCTTACATGAACCACGTGACCACCCCGCTGGCAAGATTAGAGAGTCTCGCAACTCTTCTGTATCTATGGCTATGGAATAGGCCAAAAAAATGTAGACATATCAAATGCTTAGATCCATTATTGTTCAACAACTACGTTTTTTCGAGGTGAACCAACTAGTAGGCTACAATTTGGTGTATGGCTGGGTTGAAGGGACGTGGCTAATTTCAGTTTTTTAGCTGGTATGCTGCCGTATCCATAACTTGTGAAGTCAACAAAAATCTCCTGATTGAAATGCATGGGTTTACATATCATTCTGTGTAGCATGGAGAAGTCTGAGAAACACTCCCATTCAAAATGCATGGGTTAACGTTTCGTTCTGTGTGGCACGAAAAAAGTCGGACAATTGTTCTCTGGGACACGATTCAATAGATACATTTTCATGAGAATGACCACGAAATTGCATGATTCCGGGTCACTATATAGTATATGCCCCTATATAATAATATATATAGGCAGACTACATAGCTTTGTCCAAAGGACACTTGTACTATTGATGAAATCAACTCCTTTGAGCTGCCCGACACCGTCATTACCCACAAGAAGGCAAATAAAGATGGACTTCTCTTGCCAGTTTCCAAAGACCATCAGCATCTCCGGCAGTTACCAGCACCACAATTCAGTATACTACATTTTTACTCGGTTTACAGTTTTTGCAGCTTTGGGTACACTATTGGGATCTTTAAAGGCTCCAGCTTTGCACACAGCATAGGGGCAGATGCCTGTCCAATGGAGGTAAAGCTGCTGGATCCGGTTTTTATGCGAGTCCAGGCTGTGTCTTAACTACCAAACATCAGACTTTTTGTAGAGTCCTGCAAAGCCACTCCTGATGACAACCCTGAGAACAGCATCTCCTATAACATAATCCAAAATGGGTAAACCACCATGTTTTGGTCAAACCGATTGAATTTCCTCAAGCAAAGGCCTATCCAATGGAGGTAAAGCTGCTGGATCCGGTTTTTACGGGAATCCGGGCTGTGTCTGAACTACCAAACATCACACTTTTGTAGAGTCCTGCAAAGCACTACTGATGACAACCCTGAGAACAGCATCTCCTATTACATTATCCAAAATGGGTTAACCACCATTTGTTTTGGTCAAACGGATCAAATTTCCTCAAGCAAAGGCCTATTGTTTCTTTTAAGCCATATAAGTCCTTGTACTTCTATTGTAATTAAAAACAAATTTAAGGAAGCCTTCTTTTACTTCACTTTATTGTTTGGCGTTTTATAATTCTATTCATATTTAGATGTTGCTATTAAGAGGCTTCTTCTACTTTTAAGAGATTAACAGTTTTGTTTTGTTTGAACCCTGGCTTTGTTCCTGTTTTGCATTAAGAACGCTTGGACAGTGTGTTTGTGTTATGGCATGATGTTAATGTTACAATAAATCGTTTAACGTATGTGTGTATTTTCGTTTTCTTGTTTTTTAAAAGCCATTTACGTCTTGGGATTCTTCGCACAAACTGTTGCCAAAACCTTTTGCCACCCCTTTGCCACCCCATGTAAAAACTTGGTGTACATGGTAGCTAATCACAGCGCAAATTTGAATAAACACAGTGCTAAGCACTAATTCTAAGCGCAAAAGCCAAGCAGGCTGCTTGTACTGTCTGTGCACCCCGACCTGTGTTACACTAAGCACATACTACGCACCTTGAAAAAAATAATTTGAGTAACAATTTACAGTACACTGGTTTATTTTGGTAAAACAATGTTGTTATAGTGGGAGCAACCCACATAGTCTCTCACATGTGTCAACTGGGAAAAGCCAGGCAAGGATGGCTTATCATCGGGAGCCCGCCAGACACCATCTACTTTAGTACAGCCCACACTCTTCCACCCAGGAGCCCAAATCCCTCCACTGATGCGTTTGCCCTTTCATTAGAGACACATGTGGGAATGAGTAGGGTACATCAAATGGAGAAGGGTGCTCAAATGGGACAGCTCTGTCGCTGGCCATTTTTACTTAAAAAATTATTCTGGATTTCTATGCCCTCAATCAAGCAACCCCTTCCAACTACAGTTACATTACACAACGTTACATTGCCAAACGCCGCCTCTCCAGCCGAGGGGGCGGCGTTGCATTCTCCATAAACAATCCCTGTCCATCACTGGACTGAACCTCAACCTGCCATCTATCTCATCCTTCCAACACCTTGCCTTCTCCCTCCCCAATTCTATCACTACTGTTTTAATTTACCGTCCCCCGAAGCCTCACCCATCTTTTCTCTCTGAACTGTCTGAACTCCTCACTATTGTGTCTTCTCTCTCTTCCCGCCTGCTAGTAACTGGCGACTTCAACATACACATTGACCAGCCCAACGCCCCACTGACATCTGGCTTCCTCTCCCTTCTTGACTGTTTCCACCTTACCCAACATATTGACTTCCCCACCCATACCAAAGGCCGTATCCTGGACATAGTCTGCTCCGCCTCCCTACCCGTATCCAACCCCCATCCTATCCCCTTCCCTTGCTCTGACTTTACATACGAACCCGCCTCATCGTTCACGCCGAAGCCTACAAATTCCACATCTCCTCCTACCGCAACGCTCTCCAAGCTGCTAAATCCGCCCACATCTCTACCCTCATCAACGGCACCAACCGGAACCCCCGCATCCTGTTCTCCCCCGGCAACAAACTGCTCCTGCCGCCGGACATCAATCCACCCTCCTCACCTGACCTCTGTAACTCTTTCCTCCTCGCCTTTAACAATGAAATCTCCCAAATAAACAGCTCCCTGACTGCCACCCTCAGTAACCCCTCCACCCCCACCATTCCTGTCCCCTTCCCCCTCCCTGACAACCGGCTCTCCGCTTCTCTCACTGCCTTCTCCCCTGTTGACTCCCCCCCCAACAACCTGCTGTCTGGACCCCCTCCCAATGACTCTAACTAAGGCTTGCCTCTCTGTCCTCATCCCCCACCTCACCACCCTCTTCAATCAGTCTCTATCCCTTGGTCATGTTCCCTCTGTCTACAAGCTTGCCTCCATCACCCCCATCCTCAAAAAGCCCACCCTTGATCCTGCCGACCTCTCCAACTACTGCCCCATCTCCAACCTGCCGTTCCTCTCCAAAATTCTGGAACGCATTGTCGCCGCCCAACTCCACACCCACCTCCAGTCAAACAACCTCTACGAACCCCTTCAGTCTGGCTTACACCCACTTCACAGCACCGAAACAGCCCTGGTCAAAGTCACAAACGATCTCCTCACCTCTGCAAACTTCGGTGCACTCAACATTCTGCTATTACTTGACCTCAGCTCTGCCTTCGATACGGTCAACCATTTCATCCTCCTTAAAAGGCTGCGCCAACGGGGTGTTGAGGGCACTGCGCACGACTGGCTCAGCTCCTACCTCACCGATAGGCAACAGTTCGTCTCCCTCTCTGGCCACACATCCACCCTCTCTCCTGTCACGCAGGGGGGCCCTCAGGCTCAGGCCCTCGGCCCCCTTCTTTTCATCTGCTACCTCTCCCCCCAACCTCAACCTGGACTTCGACTGCTACGCTGACGACACCCAGATGTACACCACCAAACCCACCCTGCAATCCCTCTCCTTGGATCCCTGTGTCGGGTCCATTGTCAAGACCTCCTACTTCCACCTCCACCACATCGCCAAAATCAGACACTGCCTGTCCCCCCCAGCTGATGAATCAGTTAACCACGCCTTCATCTCGTACCGTCTAGACTACTGCAACTCCCTCCTCCCTGGCATCACCTCTCATTCCCTCCATAGACTCCAAATGGTCCAAAACTCTGCTGCGCACCTTCTCACTCACACCCGGTCTCGTGAACACATTACTCCCGTTCCCTTCACTCTCCACTGGCTCCCCATCAAACAACGCATTAATTTCAAAATCCTCCTCCTGACTTTCAAAGCTCTCAACCACCTGGCCCCACCCTACCTGTCTGACCTCCCCACCCCCCATCGCCCTTCCTGAACCCTCCGATCCTCCTCCACTCTCACTCTGACCGTCCGACCATGCTACTTTAAAAGTAACAAATTATTAAACCTTCGATTATTTTATTCAAAGTTTTTGTCATTTTAGTCTCTTGTGATGGTAAGATTGCACCAGACCCCTTGTGTCAGACATTTCTCCCTCATCTCTTTCAGCAGGAAAGCCATACTCCCTTCTCTGAAAGGCAGGTCCCTCCCAATGCAGCAAAGCAGACAATTCTATTATTCAAGGCTTGGTTAAGGCTGGGTCCAAGGACAAGAGAGCGCAATGAGCGTAGACAAAGAGGGAAGGGAAAACCATATTTTCACACTGGTCAAGGGTCAAAGGCTCCAACTGATAAGGCACCGCTACTCTTCCCTCTGATACACACATGAGGAGTTCGATCAATTGTTGCCTACCATCTGATAAACCAATACTATAGTTTAATTGGGGAACAGAGCTGTTCTCAGGATCCTGAGGCCTGTCTGCTGCTGTATAAGAAGTCCTTGTTTTCTTCTCCTTGAGGAGCTCTGAGATAGACGTGGGGCGAACTCCCATCTGAGGACTCGGATTATTGTATCTTTGTGGTATGTTTGTTTTATGTTATTAAATGTTTATTAATTAAACAAAATTAGAGTAATAGTTCGGATTACTCTTTGTTCTTAAACAGTATAAACAGAAATGATTGGCGTGGTGTAAGTTCCAACCGCATACTTGGTGTCAGAAGTGGGATTGCCGCTCTCCTCGAGGACCTCAGAGTGGACGCGCTGACTGCCCCTGCAGGCTCCAGATACGGAGAGGCGTGTCACACCATTTGAGTGATGCTTCGGTCTGCATTTGCATGTCATTGAGTGGCACCCTAAATGATAGTCAGCCGGTTGCCTTTTGTTTGCAGCATGGTTAAAGAATACTTAATGTTGGCACTGCTTTTCAGAGTCATCATGGTGATATGATGGTCTTATCATAACCCTAAAAGTACACATCATATAATAAATTCCAATACATGAGTTCACAGCTGCACGCGTATTATAATAATAATAATAATAATAATAATAATAATTCATTAATTTTCTATAGCGCTTTTCAGTGACCCAAAGACGCTTACAGTGACAGAAGTATAAACACGAAGAGGGTGATGACAATCAAGGGGGACAAGCGGAAACAGCACAACAGAAAACAGAGGCAAGGTGGAGTGTGATAATAGATAGTGGCTCAGAAACAATCATTTGACTTTAAATTATAAAAAGACAGTGTCAATGTGCAATTAAAAGAAAAGCCAATGAAAATTTCAGAGTAAAGATTGATGAGATAAAGATAGATCAAGTAGATGAGTTCAAATTTTTAGGCGTTATTTTAGATTCTCAGCTTAATTTTAACAGACATGTTAAGAAGCTATGCAAGACTGTCAAGACCAACTTAAATTGCTTTTGCGCTATAAGAAAATATATACCTCTTAAGGCAGCACAACAATTTATGCATATTTTCCCATTTGTCATATTGTGTAACCGTTTGGGGTCAAGCCAACCAAACAACAATGACACCAATAAAATCACTATACAAACAGGCACTTAAAATAATGGCACACGCACACGCATTAATCATTGTCCTTGTTTTTGTCTTTATCTCTCCTGTAGATGATGTCTTCTGTATTTTTATCCATGTGAAACTTTTAGTAAAGGCCTAACCAGGGACAGGGGTTGCAAATTAGTCTTGACTAGAAACCGGTATGTATGGCCTCTATTTTATATTTTGTATGAAACAATGTACAATGTTTTTGTCCCTGCTCAATAATATTCTTAATAAAAATAGGGATAAGGGTGGTTATGGGTAGGGGAGGTCATAGGCTTTGGAAAAGAGGTAGGTTATTAAATGGGAGCTTGCTTGTGAATAAAAAAAAAACCTGAAAATATTTGTCAATGCTGATTGATTTTGACTTCACTAATGCTCAATTAAATCAAATCCTACAAAAAAAAATAAACGTATCTATTAAATTGTGCATGCGTCAGTTTGTTTATAGAATTTGTTTGTTTATTTATTGATGTAAATATTGGTCTAATAATTTGAATGTATTTAGTTTGTTTAGTTGATTAACCTGTCCAATAGTTAATTCCAAGTCATATCTGGTGTGGGCTTATATAAGTCTAGACGTTAACAGGCAATATGTTAATCAATCCTTATATCTTGACTTTATTGATTTATTTTATTGACATGTAGAAGAATAAGAATAAGTCTGCTTGATTCTTTCAACCTAAATTAATAAAATAAAATATAAAATTGTCCCATGGTGTAAACTAACACACAACAACCACAAAGGTTACCATGATGTGTAATCAAACCAGAGCTTAAAATACTTACATAAAGAGCCTAATAACAAAGAAACCAGAAACCAGAACCAAAAGTGTGAGAGCTGGTTCATTGGACCGGTTGCTTTAACAATGCACCACACAATTGTTTTATTGTAACTAAACTGAAAAACGTATTCAACCATTGAGGGGGAATTCCACCAGACTTCCCAAACATAGGATTAGTATTTTAGGGTATGTGGTGGGTGGGGGCATACATCAACTGATTCTGTAAGTATAAGAGCAAATGCAAGGAGGAGAGTGGGTGAGTTTCAAGTACCATGGCTTCCTACTTCGTGTTCTCAGTCCAGCTGCTCCTGCTGATCTCAGCTTCATCCGCATCACACTACTATGGAGGCTCTATGACATTTGTTCCCAAAGGAAGAACCCCGAATGGGTCACTTCAGGTAAAAAATCTCAAGCAACCTAATAATGTATTGAAAGAAATTATATTTCATATTCTTATATAATTTTTTTGTATGCATACATTAGTATTACTAATAGTCGACTATTTGGTCTAAATTAAAATAAATAAAATAATGGTGTTTCTAGGATTAATCCCAAGAATTCACTCACTCAGAGAGAGAGGGAGAGGACAATTGGGTTTACCAGACTCATGTACTCACTGTACATAATTTATTAGTTGCTTTTGATAAGGCCTGTATACTATGATATGATTTCCAAATCAGTCCCTAAATAGCTAAGACACTAATCACAGTCTATCACCGGATAAGACCACATCAGTGTAGTCAATGATAGAGCAAAACATAAAGCATCTAGGTGAAGTAGGGAGGGAGAGATTATGCCTTCTGCCAAAAAGAACAGACTGAATAAATTGACTGAGTTTTTTCACTTTCTGGCAGCCCAAATCCATCATAAAATATGATTTAAATGAATAATAATGATCAAACGTATACAGTTAAAGACGTTACATAGAGCAAACATTAGAGCAGTGGCTCTCAAACTGATGCGCTATCCCTACGCAGAGCAGTCCCCCCCCCAAAAAAAATTAAATCATTAATCATTATCATTAAAAAGGGGTTTAAATATGATTTCCTTTCCTGTAATATTTTTGTTCCAATATTAGCCTTTTTTGTAGAAATCCATGATTACAAGCTAAACTGACGGCAAGATATAAATGATGCAATTATGAATGGTTAAAAAACACTGCGATCGTGGCTCCAAGCGGAGACCAATTGGTAGTAAAGTGCAGACAGGAGGAGAATATTTTGAACAGAACGTTAAAAAACAGGTGGTATGTGGTGGTATGTGCTGATGTTCTTAGAAATTAATCCATGAAACCATCGCATCTTGAACGACGTCTTACAGCCTTCTCATACGTCGGTCTTCTCATTTTATAATAATAATTAGGCTTTTTCAAAAAAGGTTGTTGGTATACAATTGTTAAATATGCCTCCTGTGTGAGCTGTGCATAGCTGAATTGGGCCACAGGCCTACGCTACTGTACTTTGTTATATTTTATAACATCGGTCATAATTGTGGTACTAGGGGAGACAAATATTTTCTGAGGTGGCCATGGTATAAAAAGTTTGAGAACCACTGCATTAGAGCATACATTACATGATGTACATTAACCAAAAATTAAAATACAATACCCAACTTGTCATATCGGTTGCCATGGATAATAGGAATAGTATAAATAATAATAAATAAATAAAAAATATATTCTGGGCTGAAGTAATTTAACCCATATCACATATACCCAATATATAGTGGTGACCAAGAATTTATGACGTCACTTCCATCGTTACATTTGCCTTTTTGTTAGCGCGATTAATTGAACTGAAAGACGCGTAAGCCAACTGCTTTAGTATAGAGAATGATTTCAAGGATTTCTTTGATATACAATGTATGAGTTGCATCATCCCAGGACTTTGAAGACATTGGACAAAATAGTTGACTTGAAAAACAACCGTACCCAACCGACATATTCTGCATCTGTCATTTCATTTATTCAATGATTTTAATGAATGTGTGTGTTGTTAATGTGGTGTATGTACCCTTGTGTTGGTTTCTGTATTGTGCTTTTAATGTTGATGTCTATGTATTATAATTGTGTTCTTGCTCCTTAAGTGATTATAAGATGTGTTCAGGCTTTTTCATGAATGCAAAAACAATATATATATATACATATATATATATATATATATATATATATATATATATATATATATATATATATATATATATATATATATATATATGAAAATATATATAGAACCAGGCTAAGTTAAAAAAAATACTTAACACTGAAGTGTGCTTCACAGGTGGATCTACATTTCAGAGAAACCTACAGTAACTGCTATCATTACTTCGATTGGAGATGTTGGAGCGGCAACTGTGGCCAAAAATTTGCATCACAGACTGGTGTTATCGACACTAGCACTAATTCAGCACCATATACAAATGGTTGGTGCGAAATGGAAATAGTGGAGTCAAGATATTTCCCCAGTGACGATCCCTTCGTAATGAGGTGATTTTCTTTCATAATTATTTTTATTGCTTGAAATATATTTAGATTTTGTAGGAATAATTTAATCTAAATTAACCTTAATTCATTATGTGATGTAGAAATTCACATCTGTCGCTAGTAGTTCAAGAGTTCTGCTTTTTAGCTGCAACTTTGTTTCTATAAACTAGGAAAGCTGGCTGCTGTTGGATTTACAATGTGAATCACATGGGGTCCTGGAGACTGTTCACACATGTGGACTTGAAGCGAAGATCTGATTCCTGGCAGTTAAACAGCTCTCCAAATAATGCTATCCTACCTTTTCTGAGGTACGTCTTTACCAAATCCTGAGCTGTGGGCGATCACATATCAATCTAATGAACTCTGTATTAATCAAAGTAAATGATACGTTTCCTTCAATCAATTACGTTCATAAGAAAATACAGTCCATTTCCAGTTAGCATTTGACTGAGTTAGCAAAAGATCAATGAAAGCAGATGAGATCGATTGGCTCAGTTAGTAAAGTCTGGGTAGAATACACCATTTGAACCATATGCTAAAAAAGTAAGTAAGAGGAACAATAACAATTATTATTATTCCTATAGCTGTTAATTGTAAATTCTGTACTTTTTAGAGTTCCTTCAAACTGCCCAAGATCATACCACCTCATGACAGTAGACCCTGATGGCGATCAAGTCATATGCAGATATGGAACCATCCCTCATATAGAATGCTCAAGATGCTTGCAACCGACGGGTTTCTACCTGGATGAGGTTTGTAAAAACATATCTTCCTCAACACCATGTGAACTGATTGAATTTGTTTTTAGTTTTCTTCCCTAATCTATCCAATTCATATTGTCAGGGCACTTGCGTCCTACACTACGGATTCACTGAATACACTGGGATATATGGGTTTGAGTTGGTAGTAGAAGACTTTCCAAGAAGCACCATCACCTTGACCTCCACCAATGGAACTCAAACCACAAGGTCTCCCCTGGCTGCAGCACGACGCAAACGTGCAGTATATGGCACAACTGCCGTTTTCCCTAGGTGGTGGACCACTACATCTGCCGGATATGCCACCACAAGTTCACCCACCACCACAAGTTCCCCCATCCCCCCTACAAACCCTTGGTGGAAGCCAACTCAAGCTCCACCCAACAGTAACACCAACCCTTGGTGGTGGTGGCCAGCTCCAGCCTCACCCACCACGACAACAAGTTCACCCACTGGCTCTACCCACCAAAGGTGGCAATTGTCAGCTCAAAGTCTACCCGTCACCACCAACACACCAAACACCCAAACAACAACAACAACAACAACATCTTCTACCAGTACAAATGCTCCCTTGCAGGCCATAACCAGACGACAGTATCCTGTTCCCCTCAGTAAACTTCCTCTGCAATTTTCCCTTCTTGGTAAGAAATTTAGTGTGTTTAGGCAGTTGGCGGAATATTGATGATGATAAAAAACAATACTTAACTGTAACTGAATGCTTACTGTATTCTTTGCACATGCTCTAAAGTTGTTCAAGATATTGCAGGCCTTTATAAGCTAAAAGATTTCTACTTAAACTGTAGTGGATTCGCCTGCTCCGTCCTGCACTGAAGGAGAGTACCTGCCTAGGTTTGTTTACCCAACACCAAGTCATGGAGACCATCTGAATGCTCAAGTCAATGAAGAATTTGAAATGAGGATCAAAGCCCAAGCTTCACAATCAATGTAAGGACATCTATCCGCTGACACAATCTTACATCTAAATCGGCTCAGACGAGTTGTTCATAGCGCCTCAAGTATCAACCACGAATTGATATTCTAAATAATAATTATTTTTGTTTTATTACAGAGTAGGGGATATCATCTTCAGTGGACCCCTGAATACCACCAAACGTAGGATCGCACAGGGAGAGTTTTACATTCGATGGACCCCTACTCAAGACAATCTCGGAGACCATGTTCCAATTTGCTTTATTGCTGAAGCAACTCTTTCGTAGGTTTCTTTAATTTATGCATCCAACTACAATACTTTTATTTGGATATACTGTATTTGTATTAAGCGACAAAAATGTCTCTCCCGTTCCAATATCTACCATAAAAGTGACGACTTGCTGTCTAAAATCCATCTCAGGTCTCAGAAGTATCAGTCTGAAATGCGATGTGTTGTGCTGAATGTTGAACATGGTGAGTATTGACATTTTTAACACTTTCGAATCAGTTACAAAGCAAACTTTGTTTGTTACACTACATTTAATTGACAGTTATGTTGTTGAAGAAATGGTTGCAGCTGATAAAATAACGCAATGTGTTTAGGTTTTGCCCCAGTTTACACAAGAAAAATATGTAGATAGCCTACTGTTTTTTAATCTTTATATCTTGATTTAGGAACACATTTGTTGACACACAGGGAAAAACACCCTCACAACCATCTTCGTCTGTTTACACCAACCCGGTATCACACGATTTCATGCGGAAATTAATCTATTGAATCGTGTCCAAGAGCACGATTTTCTCTGATTCACAGAACGAAATGTTAACCCCTATATTTTGAATGGGAGCATTTCTCTGACTTTTTCTTGCTACACAGAACGACATTTAAACCAAGGCACAGTGCATCCTCTTGTTATGGATAGTCAAAACAACAATCCGATTTTTCTGATTTTTGCAGCAGACTGAAAATAACCACGTCCCCTCAAACCAGACTTAAAGCAGAATGTACTATAACTACTTTGGTCAACAGCGGAAAACATAGTAGTTCTACAATAACTGCTCTAGTCTAAACATGTCTTTTCAAAGGCCTGCGTCCACGTCATGTGACTGTCAAGGTTGGTTGCTATTGTGGTTGCAATGGACGCTGCTATCGCTGAAAACCAAACATGGATGACACGGAAAATGCAATATTAACATTCTGCGTTTTTCCAAATGTGTTTTGATAACAGTTCTAGTTATAAATGTGCCTTTAATGTCATAATCTTCATTCAGTGATTGTATATGATGTTGAGTAGGTAAACTATCATCCATGCTAGGTTTGCAGCGATAACAGCATACATAGCAACCCCTATAGCAAACAACCCCGACAGCCACATGACGCAGGCCCATTGAGGCCAAAAAAAGGCCATGTTTTCCGCTGTGGACCAAGGTAGTTGGACTACTTTTTTTTGCAAGACTGGGTTGAAGGGTCTTGATTAGTTTCAGGTTTTGCGGATATCTGCTGCAAAAATCAGAAAAATTGGATTGTTGTTTTCACCTATCCATAACCAGAGGGTGCACTGCTGTACCCCTTCTGAAGTCCAAAAAAATCTTGTTTTAAATGTCGTTCTGAGTAGCTAGAAAAAGTCTGAGAAACGCTCCCATTCAAAATGCATGGGTTAGTATTTCGTTCTATAACGACATCCTTTCTTGTTGTATCGAATATAAATTCTCGTGATACATTTATTCTCAAAATGTATATTGACGGTATGAGACTATATCCCTATAGATAATTTTTTGTTGCTTTTTCAAAGAATATATATATATATTAGAGCTGTCAAGCGATTAAAATATTTAATCGTGATTAATCGCATTGATGTCATAGTTAACTCTAATTAATCGCGATTAATCGCAAATTATTTTTCTATGATAAATATCCCTTGATTTTTTTGTCCCATAATTCTTCTCATTTTAATTCTCTTATCAACATGGTGAAGTGCATCGGCTTGCCTTGTGCAAATGATTTTTTATTGATAACAACATTGGCATATACACTGATCAAAACAGGACGATACAAAAAAAGAGCCTATAGTGCAATTAAACGACTGCTTTGAACAAATGTCATTTGAACATAGCAGTCAGGCTACTGCTTCTTTGTTTTGAGCCAAAGATAAAAAAAAAAAAAAAGTTTTTTTTTTTTTAATATAAAATAATTGCGTTAATCGTGCGATAAAAAAAATTAACGCCGTTAAATTTGGTTTGCGTTAACGCCGTTAATAACGCGTTTAACTGACAGCTCTAATATATATATATATACATATATATACATATATACATATATATATACATATATATATACACATATATATATATACATATACATATACATATATATATATATATATATATATACATACATATATATATATATATATATATATATATACATACATATACATATATATATACACATATATACATATATATATACACACATATATATACATATATACATATATATATAGACATATATATATATACAGTACATATATATATATATACATATACACATACATACATACATACATACATAATATTGATAGATAATCACCAGTTTAGACCGAGAAAAAAATCTCTCTTAATCAGGATCTAAACGGTTTGCAATTTTTAATTTGTGGAGGGATTGAAAACGCTTTTAATAGCAGTAATTCTCTATTGGGTATGTTTGTAATCATGAACAAATCAACAAACTTTACAATTCTCCACACCAGTTAAAGCCCACATGACCTGCAATGAAACCTCAATGACAGTAGAGTTGGATAAAGCCTCATTCAACGGGCTCAGTGAAGATCACCTGCAGCTGATTGATTCCAGCAGCACAGCCTGCAGTCTACACTCCAATGGCACTCATGTCATTGGTATCATCCCTCTAAATGCATGTGGCACTACGATTGAGGTAATGCAGATATTATGTAAGGTATAATCTGTGTTGGGTTGTGTGGTTGTCAGAAAGGAATGCACCTTACAGGCGTGCATTATTTTTCGATAACAGCAATAACAATATTACTTAAAATATTATAATATTATATTATACCATTGCCACTTGCAAACAGTGGGGTAGCCTACTACATAGTAACATGTTACAGTACTCAGATTTGATCTTTAGTAACGTAAGATGTTAGTTTTCAAAATAAATTTAGTTATTTAGTTACTAGTTTTAGTTTTTTTTCCGGTAACACATACGTTTTCGAACAAGTTAATTTTCTCAATACGCAACGCTGTACAATAAGAAGTACTCTCAAAATAAAAACTTTTAGCTCAGAATGTGTTACACATTCTTATCAGAGAAATAGATGTGTCTGACTAATGCCTTGAACAAAATCAGGCACGATAATTGATATGATCTCCCTGTCACACCTTGACGATTTGGAAAACGTATCCCAAATTTATCAAAAGACAGAGAAACGCTGGCATACGCTGGCATAATATATATATTTTTTTACTTTGGTCGTATGCATACAATATTCATAACGTGCTTAACGTTTACATAACGTTTTAGTAACTTATCCAGAACCTATCAATAAATTATAGAATACGTATAGACGAATGCCAGCGCATGACAACAAACACCTAGCGTGTGGCTAGCGTGCGCGATTCATGTCCATTGATAGTCTTAGACGTATGGCCAAAGATATAGACGTATGCATAGCAGGTGGCACCGTATCACCAATGGTGTATAAAAGCTGGTTCAAATCACTACCACAGTAGACCCCGCGCTGTCAACATGGTCAAGAAAACTCCATAGGACTCTGCTAGCCTTGGCCATAGGCGTGTACATGGACGCTCACCTACGCCTACATCATCATCCCCTGGAGAAGATGCGGTTGTCTAAAAAAAAATTGGACGACTGCGACGTACTATGACTTATGCCAGCGTATACCACGATGCTCCAGCGTAGGCCGACTTAAACGTATTCAAAACATACCCATAACTTATTTGACGTATTCCAGCGTGTTCGCCAAATTGTTCATACGTCGGCATACGTTTTTCAAAATCGTCAAGGTGTGACAGGGACATGAGATTCACATGGAATATAAATCTTACCGTACTCTAAATAGACCTGAGATGTCTGACGATGTCTGACTGCAACCTCTCATTTTGGGATCTCAACACTAGAATTTGCACTGGATATGGTATAAAATGTTGCAAAATGAATTTATTGATATCCAAAGATATGCTGATATGGTTACCATCTGTGATTTTGTTTATGCTACTATGACATTATGTAAGTGTCCTTGATCTGCAGGAGGATAATGATAATCTCATCTTCAAGAATGAGATCACCACTTTTGAAGATGTCAGAGACATCGTAACCAGGAAACATCTGTTGGAAATTGGGTTTTCCTGCCAGTACCCAAAGCGTGGAAATGTAACCCTGGGGTTCACAATACACAGGGACAACTTTACATTAATAGAGCGGGGCTTTGGGATGTTCACCTATAGCTTTGAATTCTACCCAGACAACCATTTTGGCACAATGGTCAGTCCCAGTTTATACCCACTGGACTATGAAGTTGGAGAGAAGATTTACATGCAAATACAAGCCACGTCTTCAGTCAATAACACTGTGCTGTTCGTGGAGTCCTGCAGAGCTTCACCTTACGATAACCCAAATTACCAGCCAAACTACCCCATCATAGAGAATGGGTAAACTACCTTCCTACCTATTTGTCTTCCTTACTTTATGTTTGTTTAGCTGAAAAACAACAAAAAACAACTAACTATGTTGTATATGTTCTTGATGTAAAGGGCGAAATTTAATTTGTGATCTCTTTTTATGTTGATCGATTTCAACTAGGTGTATAATGGACCCCACAGTTGTCATCTATTCCCCAAGTCATAATAAACAGTTTCGGATTTCAATTGATGCCTTCAAATTCATAGGAATACATGACCAGGTAAAACCAAATTAATTCAACAAAGTAGATAAAACTGCAGAAGAACAGCTAAAGTGTGGCAATGTATTGACGGGATATCTCATTATGTACAGGTGTACATCAGCTGTTCGGTCATTCTATGTGAGGCTGGGAACAACAACACCAGGTGCGCCAAGGGATGTGTAACATCGAACCAGCAGCATCATCGAAGAAAGAGAGAGGCTGTTATTGAAACAGGAGTCCACTTCATTTCCCAGGGTCCTTTGCGTTTGCGAAGCACACCAGCAAGTGAGAGCAGAGGTAATATTGAAACCCTTCATTTGTGGCTATTCATTGCAAACAACAATATCATTTTTTAAACAAGTACATATGACTTCTTGAAATATCTTGTATTTATTTACTCTAGTGACCGGTCTGAATCTGAACCTGGCCTTCATTGCCGGATGCCTTCTAGCAGCAATTGCCATGATCTGTGGAGTGATGATTCAGAGATTCAAGAGGGCTGCTGTACAGTATCAGCCTTTGCCAACAACTGAGCAATAAGATATCAGATATCAAACCACACTCTACGACCCAGAGTCTTTTCCATTATGAGTTTATTAGCTTTCTTTGAGATAAATGTAAATCACTTTTGAGATTTTCAAATGTAAAAAGTGGTGGGTGTGCCTGGGTGTTAGACATGTCTTTCTGTGATATGTGATCGTTTTTTTAGAGGGGGGGGGTTAGATCTTATTTTCTGTCACTTTAAAACTTATGACACTTGCTAATTATTAATGTTTTCAACCTTGCCTCACACTACCTTATCATAAATGTTGGCATAATATTTCGAAAGACTATTCCAAAAAATGATTAACAATTATTAATGACTACCGCTTGAATAAAACATGAATGATTCTCTTAACTATTGTAGAGAGTTGTACTTTGTACGTTGTACAAGCCCTATATATGCATATAATTCTGCTCATTAAAAAAGGACAGCAAGGAATATATAAATATATCAAAAATACTTTGCTACACATTCATAAACGTCAGCACTAGTACTTAAATATATATTCACAGTGTATCTGGATACCTATTGTATTTGTACTAGACATTATTATTTTTAATTTAAACGCTTATAGATCAGCCCAAAAAAGTAATCAAATTTCTCAGTCATGCATGATTACCAGTACCTTAGGTCTCCAAAAAGCTTGGTGCCCAAATCACCATAGGGGGCATTATAAATTCTGGTCTTAGTTAAACACTCTTCATGGCTTCCGATTGATTAGAAATTCTGAAACTTTTTTGCCATTTGGACCCATAATGTCTGTCAGGATAGATTTGGTTGTACAGTGTGATTCTTGGCAACATTTCTAAAATCATCTAAATCATCTCATTGCATTCTCAAATGACCCCGAAATTTTCTTACTTATCCAGGGTTGGATCGCGGGGGCAGCAGCTCTAGCAGACATCAACATTTTGCAATATTCACTCAATCACACAGTGATTGATGAATGCTAAACTAAACGCTAATTCTCAATTTCCATCGCAAGTCCTCGGCAGAAGGAGGCTGGAACTTGAAGCGTACCAGGAACATAGAGGACACATCCCTTAACTTGCATTCATTTTGTGTCAATATCTCGTTCCACCGTAAAGCATTTTGGTAGAATTGGCAAAAACAGCCAACTTAAGAATGCCTCTATAGGCGTTTTTTTGGTCCCCAATGAACGTTCAAACTTTTTGTGTGTCAGTCTCTTAACAGACTTAGTTTATAGCAATTATTCTCAAACACAATAAATCATCAAAAAAAACCATCTGGTCCTGTTATCATTAAAGGACAATCACAGAGCAGGCTGGAGGCTACCCACAGCCAACAAAATTGAATATGAAAAGACGATTAAATTCAGCACAAAATATGAATGGGCATAAACGATCAAATAGACTAACAAACAAAATCTGAATTTACCAGTAAAATAGTTTGCCTGAATAATAGAATGTTAAAATCTTAACGGTATCTTAACGGTATGAATTAGCTTTTTTTTTTCTACAGCTGTTCGGTGTTTCCCTCAACACCCTCCTCCCCATCATTGTCATCATCAAGAACAACAAGTTAATTATTAAGCAGCTCAACCTCGTCTGCCTCATCCTGCTCTTCTTGTTGTTCTCCTCCTGTCCCTGTTGCCACAGCTGTGTGAGCGCATCCCTACCAGCGGCGCATGGCTGTCCCTCGCTGAAGCAAAGGATGAAGTCGTCTTCACTCCCGTCTGTTTTCAGTGACAGTCCACAGAGTTTGAAGTACTTGCGGATAATTTCCTTGTCCAGTTTTTCCAAGGCAGCGCTGACCCAGTCCATGAGCAGGTGGTGGGCTGATGCTCTTAAGTTAACTCCGGCAGTGCATTCTTTATCTGCGTCCCCGGCCATCCATAGGTCATAGGCATCATGCAGACTCTGCTTAAAGGGCTGATTCCACATCACTTCTTTGGATCAATAGCTAGGTGATTTTAGCAAGCTCAGAAAATAGACGCTAGGATAGTCTCGCGATGCACATTTCAAAACATTTTTCATGCCATATACAAGCAAGATATTTTTACAAATTGATAATGTATGGTTGACTTTTTGCCTACAACAATCAAAGGAAAATGAATCCCATATATTTACATTTATTTTTTTTTTGGCCAAAGGGCCGTAAGGGCCTAGCCAAAGGGTCGCATGCGGGCCGCGGGGGTACGCAAACTTGATCTAGGGGTACGCAAAATTCATCTTTGATTTAGCATACAAACAGTCCTGTTGAACAGCCAACTGCAGTCTCAGTACAAAACAAAAATGCATGCACCCTAGTGCACCAAAAGAATAATATTATCACAATGTCTAATATGTAAGGGATAATGTTCATAGAATATCAATTAGGCTACCATATAACTGACAGCATGTACAATTAATCGGGCAGGTTCATAAACTTTGCTGGAGCGCAAACTTTGAAGAACTTCCAACAAGGTTTGGTTTAATTCTGGGCCACTGAGTAGTACGTCATTCAGAGAAACTCCCTCACATTCAGCGCTTGAATCAAACACCACTTTTATTTGTTCTGGCTTCTTCTAGCGGTAAACACAGAATGTTGGCAGGTACCAGAGTTCTTTACCCTCTTCCAGAGGTGGTGCAAGCTCCGCCTGGTCATTGTCCAGTAGTGATGGGTTGGTCGCGAACGATTCGGTCAGAATGAACAATTCCCGAAGGTGAACGACGAGAACTGATTCCCAAAACAAGAGAACTAATTAATTTTTTCTTTTTTTTAAACATAAAACAAAAATGTGGTCACGTAAATAAAATATGCAAGCGAACAAAGATTTGTCTCCCCGCGACCTTGTATTGATTGAGTCTAAAACGTTCTCATCGATTCAGCCAATTAGAGTACTACAGCAGGTAGCAATCGCGTTGCCATGGCCCATGGGTAAACAAATGATAAGGCACTGTCCACCACACAAGTTAACTAAAGATCACTGTAGGCATGCTTTAAAAAAGTATTGTTTTTACCTACCATTACGAGTCTTGTTTGGTCTAGTAGGGAATTCGCACAATGGTGCTGCTGCTGCTTGCTTACGTGCTTCACTGCTTATTAGCGCTACTTGGAAGACGCTATTTAATTCTTAGGCTACGTTTACATGATGACGGTCTGAAAAGAAGATGCAAAAGTGGCGTCGCGTCTTCACTTTTTATTACGGGTTTAGACGAGCGTTTTCGGGAGGAAATCTGCGTGCATACGGTGACGCAAAAGTGTGTGGAATTCGATTGGGTATGCATGCCAGGCGGCTAGGTGGTGCTGTGCTACACTATCACACAACACCGCCATGTCTGAGCGCATGCGTAGAATCTTCCTTCTTCTCTTATCCGTGCCGTGAAAACCAAAAAGATCCTTCTTTGTTCAGTAATACTATCAGTACATATCTTGTATATTTCGTGGAAAGACTCCTGTACGTTTATTAGAGCTGCCAGGGCAGCTTGAAGGTCCGACGCATGGAAATAATCCAACATGTTTGTTTATTTCCCTGTACTGGCGCATGTTTGAGACGTAAACTCGTACGCGACGTGAGCAGATCTGAGCAGAGTTTTGCTTCTTGGCAGTGTAGATGGAAACGCTACGGCGGAGCGTATTCAAGTTTTCCACTCTGGAGGGTGGTTTCAGATTTTTGCGTTTTTAAGCCCCAAAAACGCAGTCACCGTCTAAACTAAAGGCACTTCCGATAAAATATTTTGTTGTTTTTACCCGCAAGCGTCCTCGTGTAAACAGGGCCTAACTGCACCCCATTATGTATTAAGGATATTTATGAAAAAAATATGGATGTGCTTTAGATATATGCTTGATATTTTCCCTTAACCTGGGTAATTTCGCCAGAACATTAAAGGGGACCTATCATACCACCAGGTGTGAGTGTGATTAGCCATTACAAGCAGGTTTGAAAATGTGCAGCATTGTGATCACAGGTGGGCGTGTCCACCTAGATCTTTGCTAGATAGATGAGCAACGTTTACTTCAGTCCACTGGGTAGGCTGGTAGACTGATCTATCCAGCACACATCTAGGTGGACACGCCCACCTGTGATGTCACAATGCTGCACATTTTCAAACCTGCTTGTAATGGCTAATCACACTCACACCTGGTGGTATGATATGCCTCCTTTAAAAAGTAGTAGGCTACATGCATGTTGATTAACATTTATTCCATAATTTCCGATTCCCTGCCAAATGACATAACAGACATCTGACTTAACGAACAAATCAAATGAACGAATCAAATGAACGAATCAAACAAACGAATCGTGATAGTGAACGGAATTGAAAGAACCGATTCCCAAAAAAGAATCGTTTTGCCTATCCCTATTCTCCAGCATTTTCTGCATGAACTCTATGTACTGGCTTTTCATTTTGGGCTTTTTCTCCAATGTTTTCCTGAGCGAAGCAGAGGCGCTTCATTGCTTCGTCCCTCTTGCTTGAAAGACGTTGTCTTGGTGAGCAAAATGGCAGAGGCGCTACCAAGCTGCAGTGTTGGATCCACGTATAAGAAAGCCCAACTGGATAGGATCACAGATGAGGACTTTACCAAAGCAGAGGAGTTCATAAAGGTCCTGGGGTCTCATTTATAAAACTGTGGGTGGGATCGTTACTAAAAATGTGCGTACGCCCAGAAGCCAAGTTTTGCGTGCGCCAAAAAATATTCGGATTTATAAAACACTGCGTACGCACACCTGTACGCAATCTTTGCTTTATAAATCACATACTGACTATAATTGTGCGCAGCTGAATCAGCTTCACGTTCCGCCCTCTACACGCCCCTTTTTAACCATAAATGGTCAATGCAAATGACCTCATGAATGCGATCTGCATATAAAAAAGACTCAGATGCCGGTATTATGTCTTGTTGGAAACAATGGCAGAAGTACTGAGAAAATCAAAAAAGCGAAATTTCACGGAGGTTGAAGTGGAGACACTTGTGGGTGAGATGGAGGCCCGAAAGGTAGTTTTGTTCGGCGGTCACGGGATTGGAATCGCCAACAACAAAAAGCAGAGTGAGTGGCAACATGTTGCTGCAGCAGTGAACTCTGTCAGTAGCACGGAGCGCACAGTCCCAGAATTAAAAAAGAAGTGGTCTGACATAGAGTTACATATTTTTATGTAGCCTACCAATAAATCGTTATGGTCCCTAAATACCCTCTCCCTCTGAATCCTGCATGGTCCGCCAGAAGTGCCATATGGTGCAGCATTACCACGGCGCTCACCTCTGTATTTATAGGGTTACGGTAATAAGACTGACGAGAACGCCTTGGATAATCAGTTTGTAATTACCCACGTAAAATCTTCTTGAACATAACCCCTTTTTAATGCCTGATTTGTCCATGAAAAGCATCAAGAGTAACGGACAACGATTGTGATGAGTGTGGCTTGGTTTTTCACACTTGGGATTTAATTGACATTTGATCATGTGTTTACAGTGTCACATAAAAATATTATGTTATTGACACATGTTGGACAGATGCTTTATTCCATGCAGTCGCGCCGTCAGTGGACAGTATGGAGTGACGGGATTAAATATAGAGAATTTCTTTTTATTTCTATTCTAAGGAGATATTTCTGGAGTTATAACTGAGAAATAACGCAGTGGATTTAAATTATTCTGATTAGGATTTAACGCATGATACGGGTTGAAATTAAATTGATGAAGGGCGATGATAAAACATAATCGTTCTTCTCACTCTGCAATTCTTCGGTCTGACTTCAGTTCACCACCACACCGTCTGTGTCGCCAATTCTCCTTTTCCTCCAAACCATGCGTACGCATGGGTCAGAGTTTGCTTAGGGCTGCGCACATTTTCCCGTCAAGTTGGTTTTTTATAGATCACAACCTTGGCGTGAAAAGTCACGCACGCAACTTTCAGCCCCGTTTTGTGCGTACGCAACGGTTATAAATGAGACCCCTGGACACTTCTACACTGTGTGCATCTAGTGAGAAAACCGCCACCTGTGGACCGATCCTTTTGATACTCATGAAACTGAAGGCCCACTTCACAGTTCAGGAAGGAGACTCTTTGTTTGTATCCGACATTAAACGGAAGGTTTTGACTGACCTATCTGGACGTTACCAGGAGGAAAAAATCCAACAGTTCCTCGAAGAGGGGACAGCGATGGACCCCAGGTTTAAAGCCAAATGTGTCGGGCACACCACCTGGGAACGTTTGCAGGAGGCAGCTGTAGCAACAAATGCTACAGAAGCAGATATACCAATCCCTGAGTCCCATGAGGACAGTGACACAAACGAGGAGGCTATGTATGAGAATCCTCGGGTTGAAGTCAGTCCACCACCACAACCCAAGAGTGCCTTGGAGGAGCAATTTGCCGAGGAGGAACAAGAGCGACGGATCATCCATATGAATAACTCCAACAGCAGCATTCAGCAGAGAGTACGTGAGGAAGTCCAGCTCTACAGAAGCCTGCCTATGATTTCTAAGGCAGAGGACCCAGTTCTCTGGTGGTGGACAAAGAGAGACCCCCTGCCCCTGCTAGCGGAAATCTCTCATTACTTACCTTACCGTTCAAGCGTCTTCCACCCCTTCAGACAGGGTGTGTTCCACTGCTGGGGACACCATCAGCCAGGAGCATTTGAGGATCATGCCTGACAAGGCAGACATGTTAATTTTTCTGCAAAGAAATACCTGTTAATTTATGAGCTGATATTTTATTTCCTTTTGAGTGACACAGCATATTATTTTTTTTAATTTATATACATTAGGACATTTTATTTTTCATTTGGTGCTGCTGAAATATTCTTTCTTATTGTTAGTTTTATGTCATTTCAAAGTGGCCTATTACATTAATCATGTTTATTGAAGGCTAGAAACGTTTTTGTTATTGTTAAACAATAAAAGAAATACCAGTTCTGTTAAAAACATATTGTCGCGTCCTCTTTTCCACCAAATAATCGAAAAGTATCGATAGTGGTATCAATAAAGACTTGGATCGGTAAGGAGGAGTATCGATAAAGGTATCGATATCAATAAATATTAACAATCCCCAACCCTAGGAGGAAATGCCACCCCGTGGTCTTCTTTGTATCTGGATCCCTGGGTTATCCATCTCTCTTGAAGGCTGTACACCACAAGCTGTATCTTAATAAGCAAGGCCTAGTAGGTAGCCTTTCCCTTCAGCACATTCCATTTCAAGGAGGTCCCCCAGTTCTCTGAGCTTGGTGTTTTCTTTGTTGGTATGTTTTGGAATATCATCATTTAAGCAGTGCCTTTCATATGACTTCTGGAGTCCCATTACAGTCCTCAAGACGTTGCCACACCATGTTGAGACCTGCAAGGGGATCGAAAACGTGCACTGAACAAATTATCTTTGCTTGTTCTGAGTCATCTCCTAGCCATTTGACCATCAACTTCAATTCTTCTCTGGCTGTCAAGTTCAAGTTCTGGGTGACACTCACAAAATAAGCTTTCTATGACCAGTAATGGTCAGGTGATCATTAAACTCGAGAAGGCCAGAGATGAAAAGTTCTCTGCGCATGTGGTATTTAGCAAGGGCTTTGTGGTTTTCAGGTGCAAAAATCTCTGCCAGTATTGGTAGACTGCAGATAATTCTTAGATTGTCTTTTGCTTGCTTCTTCTTCCTTGAACTCAGTGTCTCTCAAACTCACGCATTCTCGGCTTTCATAAGTAGGTGGTTCGGCGTACGGATTAATGAGTGATCTGTGGGATTCCATTGACATCTGTTTCAATGGAGGTTCTTTGTGGAACAACTCTGAGTGCTGCTGAATGTAGCTAGCCTACTTGTAATATCGACTAGGTTGAGGGGCTTTTCAAAAATGTGTGGTCCTGAGTGGCTCTCTCCACTTCGTTGTCCTCTTTTCGTAGGCTGCAGCTTCACTTTCAGTGGTGGCAGCAGCCCTTTTGCGTCAAAGAATTTGACGACTAGCATCCAGGCTAGATTTCTGTAGCATTACGCTAACTTCTTCTTCAGGGAAAGCCACTTTAGCTTGGGTAGCCCTTGCCCTTGCACAGGGTCTGACAGTTGAAGAAACTGTTGACCCGGACCCAGTGCCGCTGCTAGCTATTTTGGGGCCCTAAGCATAACTCCTTTATGGCGTTATGCTCCTTTACACAGTTCACAGAACAGCCAAAACATACATGCAGTACACACAAGTACTGGAATGTCCAAAATCTTTTAAATTAAATAGTTATCCATAAATACAAACTTAAAACCAGAAGTATACAAGTAAGAAAAATTCTTCTATGAAGCAAAGATTTACAAGCAGAAACTATTTACACAAATATTTACACACTTTTTTTTTTTTTTGGGGGGGCCCTCAGGACTTGAGGCCCTACGCGCAGCGCGTAGTGCGCGTTATGGGAGCGGCGGCACTGCCCGGACCCTCTGCTGGACTGATGGAAGGATCTCCAGGATTTCATGGATAACTTTGACTTAGCATCACGTTTGGGGGCCTCATGGTCCTCAGTTTCCTGATATCCATATTTTGTCTTTCTCTCTTTTGCTAACTGCATCTTGCAACTGCATGGAGGCATCGTCATACTGGTTAATATTCAATTCAGCCCAGGGGCGGACAGGCCATCGGGAGGTTCCCCGAACGGCCGGACGATTTCAGGCCGAGCCGGCCGGCCGTAATTCTTTTAGATTTTTTTTATTATTATTATTATCTTTTTTTTTTTAAATATATTTATATATATATTTTTATTGTAAAAGATGAAGGGAAAAAAATGAAAAAGTTAAGTAAGCCGTGATTTGGGGTGGCCTGCTGCCGGATATTTGCTTACAGCGCGAAACGGAGCTCTTGCCTGACGGTGAAACGGGGCCGATGTATTACTGTCAATTTAGAGGGGGGAGCACCCCCACAGTGTATGGGGGCAAAGCGAGCGGCCAAAGCGAGCGGCCGAACGGCCCCTCCCAACTTGGACTGCTCCGCGGTCTGTCTTTTCTGATTGGCTCAGCCTGACACACAACCGGGTCACTTACTTCTCGTTGATCTCACTGGAGTTACACAGAAATGCGAAAAAGAAAAAAGGTGGTGGAGAGGAAAAAGAATTGGGTGGCGCTCAGAAGTTGAGGTGGAAAAGGAAAAAAATGTTAGAGCAAGACGCAGCCAAATGTGCTAAATTAACCGACCTTTTCCGTGGAAAAGCCAAGGTTGACGGCGACGCCCCTTTCAGCGAGACCAATGGTGAGGCGGGAACAGGTCACAGCAGCATAGCTATGACAGGTGCACTAGCGAGCATGTTTGGCAATATAATAATGACTTAAACTAATTATGGAAGTACCAGAGACGTCGGAGAACTATTCGGCGTCATCCTGGACAACACCCTCTCATTCGCATCCCGTATTCACAAAATCAACCGGACTGCAATCTTCCACCTCCGCAACATCGCCAGACTCCACCCATCACTGACCCAATCCAGCACTGAAATCCTAGTTCACTCATTTGTCACATCACGCATAGACTACTGCAACGCCCTCCTCACCGGACTCCCCACCAAACTCATCAACAGACTGCAGATCATTCAGAACTCAGCCGCCCGGATCATCACCCGCACCAAATCATCTGACCACATCACCCCGGTCCTCATCCAACTTCACTGGCTCCCAGTACACTACCGCATCCAATACAAAACCCTACTCCTCACCTACAAAGCTCTCCACAACTTAGCCCCCAGTTACCTCTGTGACCTCCTCCAAGAATACAATCCCTCCCGCTCCCTCCGCTCAACCTCTGCTGGACTACTATGTATCCCCACATCACGACTCATTACAATGGGTGCCCGGTCATTCAGCTGTTCAGCACCAAGGCTCTGGAACTCCCTCCCCCCACACATAAAACAGTCTGACACAATTACAACCTTCAAGTCACAACTCAAAACTCACCTGACAACCTCAACCTCACCTCGCACACAACGTCTAACTGATCACTGTCTTGATTGACAGATACTCCAGAAAGTATAGAGAAGAGACCCGCCAGGCGGACTCGTGGAGCTAACGTTATCGTTAGCAGTGACTCCGTCAAGGCAATCCTGTCGGCAGCACCACTTGCGAGGCAGGTTGCGGTCAGTACCCTGCCTCGCAAGTCTTTTTCGGGGGTAAAAACGCTAGTCATAGGTGACTCTGTTACACGTAAAGTTAGGCTACACTCGCCAGCGAAAGTTATTTGCCTACCTGGGGCCAGGGCTCCCGACATTGAAGCTAAACTTAGGGTGCTCACATGCGGTCGGACCTCATACGGAGTCAGATTAGATGCACCAAACACCGACACTAGTTTCGACAACATTGTAGTCCATGTCGGCACCAACGATGCTAGGACAAGACAAACTGAGGTCACAAAAAGCAACATAGCTAGGCTTTGTGACTTCGCCAGAAAGATGTGTCGGCATCGATTAATTCTCTCTGGCCCTCTGCCCGATAAGGGTAATGATGAGCGTTATAGTAGATTATTGTCTCTAAATCGCTGGCTGGCCCTATATAGCTCAGAGCAGGGCTTTGGTTTCATAGATAACTGGCCCTCCCTGTGGGGTCGCCCTGGTGTGCTCATGAGAGACGGCCTACACCCTACTGGGTTAGGCGCCTCAATTATGTCAAAAAACATAGATAGATGTCTTAGTCAGGCGTGACTCATCCACACAGTTTAGTAAACCTGCTAGCAACATGATAGTCTACGTTGCAGAGTCCAGAACAGAGTCTAGAACAGCAGATGGGTTAGCTGAACCAGGATCTATTGCACCAATTGTTTCAGAGCCGAGTGTTAACCAGACTCCCTCTGTAACTAACGCTGTACCTATATGTACGGTGGTGCAAAACTGCATGTCAAACGGCATGTCAAACCGCATGTTAAATCGCATGTCAAATCGCATGGTAAATCGCATGATGCATGACGCAACGCATGAAATTAACGCTGTACCTATGTGTACAGTCGTGCAAAATCGCATGTTAAATCGCATGACAGAGCTGAGTGTTAACCACACTCCCTCTGAAATTAACGCTGTACCTAGTACAGGCGTGCAAAATCGCATGGCAAATCGCATGATAAACCGCACGTCAAATCAAATACTAACAACTAACCGGACTCCCCCTGAAATTAACACTGTACCTATATGTACGGTGGTGCGGCCCCGCTCTGTCTCGAGGTGTAAAACCCGCAGGCGAGGGCCGCGACCAGTATGTCCAACTCTGGCGATCCCACTGATCGCCTCAGAGCTGAGTGTTAACCAGACTCCCTCTGAAAATAACGCTGTACCTATATGTACGGTGGTGCGGCCTCGCGCTGTCTCGAGGTGTAAAACCCGCAGACGAGGGCCGCAACCAGTATGTCGAAACCGCGGTATCCCCTTGACCGCTTCAGAGCTGAGTGTTAACTGGACTCCCTCTGAAAATAATAAAAAGGAAGCACTCAGAATAGGGTTCATGAACATAAGGTCGCTTTCATCGAAGGCGCTCTTGGTCCATGATCTAATTATTGATAAAAAGATCGACATACTGGGGCTTTGTGAAACCTGGTTAAAACCAGATGAGTTTCTAGCCCTAAACGAAGCTACTCCACCCCATTACGTTAGCACCCAAGTATCTAGAGAAGTTAAGAAAGGTGGTGGAGTAGCCCTGATATCTAATTCTAAGCTTAATTTAAAGCCAAAGAATAGATATATTTTCAGATCCTTTGAGGTGCTAGCGCTCTGCACCTCAGCTCCCCGAGAAGCAAAACGAGTTCCAGACTCTTTTGTTTTAGCTGTAGTATACCGTCCCCCAGGACCGTATTCAGTTTTTGTGGATGAGTTTTCTGACTTTGCAGCTGATTTGGCTACATATTCAGACAACATTTTGCTTATTGGGGATTTCAACATTCATGTGAATAACCCGTCTGATGCCCTTGCAAGGGCTTTTCTGTCCATTACAGATACTCTTGGCTTCAAACAGCTCGTCCAGCACCCAACCCACATCGGTGGAAACACGCTGGATCTCGTTCTGACCCGCGGTGTAGACATTTCACAGCTAGTGGTCTCTTCCTACACCTCAGCTTTATCAGACCACTTTTTGCTCACTTTCCAGGTGGTGGTATCCTGCCCCTGCGACGATCAGCAAGCTACTTTCAGCTGTCGCCGCATCACACCTGCAACCATTACAGCTATGGCAGATAAGTTATCTGGTTCACTTGCACCTCTCTGTAACTATAGTGGTTCTGTGGAGTGCCTTACTGATGACCTCAACATTGCCTTGTCTGTTGCCATTGATTCAGTTGCTCCGTACGTAACTAAAAAACGAACATTGAAAAAACCAGCTCCTTGGTTTAATGCAGAAACGCGCATTTTGAAGCGAAATTGCAGGATCCTTGAACGCAAGTGGCGCTCGACTAAACTTGAGGTCTTTCATCTTGCATGGCATAATAGTCTGATCACCTATAAGGGTGCGCTGACTATCACCAGGAACGCCTACTTTTCTAGTATCATTAATTTGAATAGAAATAATCCGAAGTTTCTTTTTGACACGGTGAGGAGTCTCACTCAGAAACAGAATCAGACCGTAGGCTCCTCGATCGTGGCAGGTGAATTTATGGATTTCTTTGAGAATAAGATTCAATCAATTAGAGAGGAAATTGATGCTTGCCGGGCGGCTAATCCTGCACATTCTGTGGGGCAGGATGGGGTTTTGCCAAGTAGGATGGTGAACTCTGACGCAACTCTTTTGGAGTTTAAGGCAATTTCCTTGGTGGAACTTGAAAGGGTGATAAAGGCCTCAAAGCCAACAACTTGTATGTTGGATCCGCTCCCTTCCAAGGTTCTTAAGGAACTTCTTCCAACGTTGGGGCCTGTTATCCTCTCGCTTATGAATCTTTCGTTTTCAACAGGAATTGTTCCTTCCAATTTCAAGGCTGCGGTGTTAAAACCGCTACTCAAAAAGCCTGGCCTAGATCCTGAAATAGTCAGGAACTATCGGCCTATATCGAATCTGCCCTTCTTGTCCAAGGTACAGGAAAGGATTGTAGCAAAGCAAATTGTTGATTATCTGATGAGGAATAATCTCTTTGAACCTTTCCAGTCGGGGTTCAGGAATTTCCACTCAACTGAAACTGCTATTACAAGAGTTGTAAATGACATCCTTCTTTTTTTGGATAAAAATACAAGCACAATGCTTGTGATGTTGGATCTGAGCGCTGCGTTTGATACGATTGACCATAGCACTCTTCTTCACCGTCTTGAACACTATGTTGGTTTCGGGGGTACGGCTCTTGGTTGGCTTGAATCGTACCTCACAGATAGAACCCAATTTGTGCTTCATGAGGGTGCAGAATCAAAGCATTGTAAATTGCGCTTTGGTGTACCACAAGGGTCGGTTCTTGGTCCATTGCTTTTTGCAATTTATATGCTTCCCCTCGGTGACGTTATCCGCGGCTTCGGAATTAGTTTCCATTGCTATGCGGATGACACCCAGCTCTACATTCCTGTAGATTCCGGGGACTCGGCCCAGATTCAAAGGGTTGAGTCCTGTCTGGCTGCTGTGAAGGGCTGGATGTCACAAAACTTCCTACAGCTTAATACTGGGAAGACATAGCTGATGATTATCGGCTCGAAGCGGGACCGGGAAAAGTTTGAGGATGTCTCTCTGTGGTTGGATGGCTTCGCCATCCCACAGAGCGCATCCGTCAGAAATCTTGGTGTCATGTTTGACCCTCAATTATGCTTTGATCAGCATATAAGAAGTATAACTAGAATTGCCTTTTACCATCTGAGAAACATTGCAAGAATCAGACCAATGTTATCTGCAGTGGATGCAGAGACACTGATTCATGCGTTTGTCTCGTCAAGACTGGACTATTGCAATGCACTGTTCTCGGGATTACCGAACTCTACCACAAAAGGTCTACAGCTGGTACACAATGCGGCAGCTAGATTGCTGACCAGAACGAGAAAGTTTGATCATATCACACCTGTTCTCGCCTCTTTGCACTGGCTTCCAATAACTTTCAGATCAGACTTTAAGGTGCTATTGCTAACCTATAAAGCCTTGCATGGACTATCTCCATCGTACCTGAAGGACCTGATCATTCCTTATAGTCCTTCTCGGTCTCTCCGGTCTTCGGGAGCCGGCCTTCTTTCATTGCCGAAGGTTAAAAAGAAATCGGCTGGACAGAGAGCGTTTGCCTATCGAGCCCCCTTTTTATGGAATAGGCTGCCATCAGCGATCAGGGAAGCTGACTCTGTGGAGCTATTCAAAGGGAAGCTCAAAACGCATCTCTACAATCTTGCATTTGGAGTGTGAAAACAATCAGATGCGAAGTGAAGACTACTCTGTTTGCTTGTGCTTTTGTTATTACATTATACATTCCCACTATGTACTTTTCCGTTCCAATTCACTATTCTGTTTGTTCTAGCGTGTTGCGGGTGCTGGACTGGATGCCTGGACTCTCCTCATGGATAATCGGCCAGAACCCCATCACCATTTTTTTTTAAATGTTGTACATGTATTTACCTGTGTGTCAATTGTGGCACCCATTGCACTCCTGACCATCCCTGGAAGAAGGGATCCCCTACACTGCGTTTCTTCTCAAGATTTCTTCCTTGCTGATTCAAGGGAGTTTTTTCTTGCCCGTGTGGGGGCATGGGTAAAGGGGGGTGTCACAAATATTTGGCCTGTTAAGCCCTTTGAGACTGTAATGGTGATTAAGGGCTATACAAATAAAATTGAATTGAATTGATTGTTTGTTTGTTTTGTAATATTTCCCATATTTGTGATCTTCACAATATTCTAAACACATGCACATCCCAACATTGACATGCAGTTGCAATGCACATACCCACGGATAAGGACTAGTTTTTATTATTTTACACCGTGGCAAAATTCTACTCACGCTATTCCCGCAGTCTCATAAAAGGCCTCTCCATCCCAAAGTCCCGGGCCAAATTTTTGTCCCAGTCCATCCCTGATTCAGCCTCATGGGACTTTTAGGTAAAAACGCTGTACTTTACCGTTTAAGGGTGAACAATATGACCTTATTTGATCCTACAGTCTGGGGAAGACAAGGTTAGTACTTGACCCTAGAGTCTGATACAACACTACACTAAATACAAACATTAAATACATACATTAAAAAAAAATCTCTCCAGTGTGCTCATGTTCCTAAGCATGCTCATGCCATGAAAAATCTTAGATCGTACTGCGATCAGGACATTTGTTTGTCTTCCTAGTGCTAATGGGTTAGACTTGATGAATGGGGTGAATTCCCAAGCAAGTTTCTTACCGGTAAAAGGATAGCTCACAAAGGATTGTTACTTAGTAATAATGTAGACGGACACGTTTTTAGAAATGCCCAAGATTTCCTGTAAGAATTCAAATCCTCCAATTGTTTCCTGCTTATACACCCTTTATAGTAGCAGAAAAACCAGTTATCAACAATTTTGAGAAAGGCCGATGGACTTGGCACCAGATGTGTCAAACATTCCCTTATGGTATGTTGTGGGTGGGTCATTGACTGATGCTGAAGGTATAAGATGCTTTAGTACTGCTTATGGTACGCAAGTACTCTGGAGGAGAGATTCGGGCACAATGGCTTCCTTCTGGATTTTCTCAATCCAGTTGCTCCTGCTGATCTCCGTTGCATCTGCATCACATTTCACTGCAGGCACTGTTAGGGTCGTTCCCAAAGAAAAACAACTGAATGGATCCATTAAGGTAAGAACTTAAACAACATATATTTCAAGCAAGGTAATGGCATGAGGATATATATTTAAATTAGATTACTTACAACTTTATACAAATATTCTGTAGGAGAAATTAGTTTCTTGCAACAGCCCAGCAGCAGTGGAAAAACACAGGATAAAAATACAATACAATACAATAATACTTAAAGTATTTTTTCTAATGGTGTGCATGTTAACTCAGGTATAAATGTAAACAATATTTTAACTTTTATTTTATTATTAATGGTTAATTGATGTAAATGTATTGTAAAGTGTCACCAAATATATATGAACATCATATTAACAAAATACTAACAAAAAAGACAAAAAAGTTTAACTTATGCAACTGCTCATAATGAACTAATTATTTATTAGTCAGAATTTCAACAAATATGACAAAAATGCTGCTACATCAAATTGCCTCGAAGCCTTGTTGAAAGCTATTAGAAAGTGTTAACACAATTCATTTGTCTTGATCACAGGTGGACATATATTTCAGGCAAACTTACAGAAGCTGCAATCACTATTTTGGAGATTGGAGATGCTTGAATGGTAACTGCGGAAAAATATCGGAAGCAAAGGAAGGTGTAATAGACAGTAGCACAAATTCAGCAACCAACACAAATGCTTGGTGTGAAACAGAAGAAGTGCAGTCAAGATATTACCCCAATGACGATTCATTTGACCTGAGGTGATTTTTCTCAATATTGATTATTGCTTCTAATGTTATTCAATATATTTAAGTTTTGAGGAATTAAATCAATCATTGACAAAAATGGGCACCTTTCACCAATAGCTCAAAAGTTCTGCTATTTAGCTGCAACTTTGTTTCCATATATTAGGAAAGCTAGCTGCTGTTGGATTCCAACTGTGAATTCACAGGGGTCCTGGAGACTGTTCACACATGTGGACTTGAGGGAAAGATCTGATAACGGGCAGGCGAATGGCTCTCCAAATAATGCCATCATGACCTTCCTGAGGTACGTCTTTACCTTTACCTTACCTGCCCATTACATTTTTTTTTTAATTATTTAAAAGACATTTTATGTTTGGTGAAGCTAAATTAGCTGAAATGTAAGTATTGAATGTGATACAATTAAAGTGTGTTAACATTAATGAATATTTATGTCATTTATTACAGTGAACCATAATTGTCTTTAATCTACTGGTGACTTTTGTCACCTTTTTATGTATCCAAACATGTATCTTTTTAAAAGTTTATTGTTCTGATGATTGGCTGTTAATTGTCATTTCCGTGCTTAATGTTAGAGTTCCTTCAAACTGCCCAAGATCCTACCATCTGATGACAGATGACCCTGATGGTGATCGGGTGATTTGCAGATACGGAACCATCTTAAACAGAGAATGCGCTACATGCAATCAACCCCAAGGTTTTGAGCTGGATGAGGTTGGTAAAAGCATATAATAGTCAACATAATGTCAAAGGTACAACATGGATACGTAATGTATACGTTTTAAAGGTCCCATGACATGCTATTTTATGTATTCTTTAATATAGGTATTAGTGGGCAACTAACACAGTATTCAAAGACGTTCCCGAAATTCAGCCGTGGTGCAGAGTTACAGCCACTCCGAGCCAGTCGCACATTGAGCTTCCCCCAAATGCGCTGTTTTGGTGTCTGTAGCTATAATGCAAATGAGGAGGAGCGAGGCGGGTCAAGGAGGAGGGTGGGGGTGTGGCCCTGAGCAGCTTGAAGCCACGGTACCATTCGCTCTGTTTACAGTGGATGTATCGCAATGGCGAGGCGCACACAGCCTTTAGCCGTGTTCTGTAAATATTCTAGAACACACGGGAGTCCTGGAGCTCTATGTCAAAATATTATCATATAGCCTACATAGATATCTATATCATATAATATATATTATAACGGCCAAAAGATGTGTGAGCCGATATTATGAATCTCAAACGACCGCGTTGGGTTCTCCGACGTTCCTGGTCAATGTGAAGTAGACTGAACCACGACAAGGAGGAGAAAGGGATCGTTGCCGGGCAGCGCTTAGGCACCTCCGCCTCCGGCGGTGGTCCCTCAGTGGGTCTCAAGCTGGAGACATTCGCCGCCAACAATCCCTTTCTCCTCCATGTCTTGGTTCGTGTTCTTGAGGGAGTCAAAGCCAAAGTTCCTTCCCCCCAATTCATTCTCAACCTTGGCTGAGATAACCCCCAATACGAGTCTCGTTGTAGAAATACCAGAGACGAGAGTCCGACAGAACGGTTATCCAAATAACAAGGCAGTGTACAACACTTGCGTTACAGTCCTGGAGCTCTATATCTAAATAATATCATATAATACATAGAAATCTATATCATTTAACACATATTATCACGGCCAAAAGCTGTGTGCCCCTCCAGACGATATAATGAATCACAAACGACTTTGTCGGGTTCTGCGACGTCTCTGGTTCTTCCACTTTCACATCAACCTGAAGTCGACTGAACCGCGCGCTGCCTGCTGCCGGCTGCCCGCTGCCGGGCGATGGTGCCTCGCGGAAACCGGCGGCATGTCGCAGTTCATGTACTTTAGCGAGTCAAAGCCAAAGTTCCTCTCCCCCAATTCCTTCTCAACCATGGCTCAGATAACCCCCACAACAGTCTCGTTGTGGAAATACAAGACACGTCAAAGAACCGACAAGAAACACTTGCGTTACAGTGTGTGTATTCACACACACAAACACACGCACACACACGTGGCGCTCGCACGGTCGAGTCTCATTGGCGGGCCAACGTCTCTGGGCGGGCCAGGCAGAGTAAGGGGAGGAGCTGAGATTCCTGATGACGTCAAGAATACAGACATTCCAAATCAGCGCACTTGAGCTTCCGTTTTTTCAAAGGCGAGCAGAACAGCTAGTGCTCGTTTTACACCAAACGCAAGTTTTAGCCATTGGGGGACCATAGGCAGGCTAGGGGAACTCATATTTATGTTAGAAAACCTCATAAAGTGAGATTTTCATGTCATGGGACCTTTAAATGTGCTCTAAAAGGCATTCTGTCATAGACACTTACTTTAAGACTACGGCCCTATCTTGCATCCGGCGCAATTGACTTAATCACTGGCGCATGTGTCGTTGCTAGTTTGCAACTGGCGCAGAGCGTTCTTTTCCCTCCTGTGCCACGCGTCGGTAAATTAGTGAATGATCTTGCGCCCCAAGGGGCAGCTCGGCGAAAGAAGGAGGCGTGTTCTGGCGCAAACGTTCCCTGGTGCTATCTTGCCGTTTCAGAAACCCCTTGCGCCACAAACCAGGAAATACCTGGTTTAAAGTCAGTGGCGCGTTGTTCAGATGCTATTTAAAGGGCGCATGCATAATGTTGCTTGTGCACCTCGCGCATACACTTTGCTTCTCTCATCTACCTAGCCACACATTCTTGGTAAATTATTTGGGAAAGAACAGCTGATACAGCGTAATAAGTTGTACTTTTAAATCAATGCATCTGCAAACACCGTACAGCAAACACATTTTCTTGACACAGACATCGTGTACATGCCCATAACTTTTAGGATTGATGAGTTTTTGATTGTGAGAAATTGGTTTACCGCGAGTGAGTGTTAAAAAGAATGAATGAATGCGGGCGCGTGTGTGTATGGGTAATACACACGCGCGTGTTTGCGTCCATCTGTTTAAACACACGCAAACTAAACACTTAACGCATAATACAGTCCATGGCAATGTATATTAATGGGGGGACAGGGCATATTAGGAACACAAGTCGATAACGATAATGCATACAATAATGATAAGAAACGATGTTTATAATGTATTGCGTATATCATTAAATAGGAGTTACCGCATATCATGTTATATCATATACGTTTTCTTTGCCGAAATTTATTTGAGGACTCAGTATTTCTGAAGTTGTTGAAGAAAACCTTATTCCATGTGTGAATTAGGACATATTATTTGGCCATAAACTGAGCCATTTGATGTTTGAAAATCATGTGCATTTGTCTCATGTCTTGTCTCGGAGACTGCGCTGTCAAAATATCAACTCGTCAGATTAAAATGCGCTCATCATGGCTCTTAAAGGGGATTGGAGCTGGCACTCTCCTTGATTTATTGCACGTTACGCCCAAACCAAACCTACGGGTAATTAGGCTACTTCAGACCAACCCTTTTTAGATATGCGCCGGGCGTAAGAGTCATTTTTTTGCGCCCGTAAACTATAGTTTACGGGCGCATATAGTCTACGGCGCTTATAGTCTACGGCGATGTCGCTATAGCGACATCGCCGTAGAACCGCCCACAAAGCTACTTGTGCTTGGCGCTTCTCACTTGCGTTTCAGACCGTTAAAATAGGGCCCTACATCTATCTATGGGTTTGAAGAGATAACATAAGGGAGGGGTGATGAGCAGAGTCTAGGTTTTTCTGAATGAAGACTACAATCTTTAAAAGTGTACCTTTGACTTACATTTATTCATGTTTCCCAATCAAACTCCTTTATATTCATTTTCTTAGAGAAACTGTGTCCTACACTACCGTTCCACATCATACACTGGGACGTATGGGTTTGAGTTGGTGCTGGAAGACTTTCCAAGAACCACCATCTCCTTGATCTCCACAAATGGAACTTCAACTCAGAGATTACCTTTGCCTTCAAACAGAAACAAACGTTCATTGTTGTTTGGGAAACAATTACCCTTTGTGGGGGCAACATCAGGGCCCAACCACGTAACGGCAGGCCTAACCACCACCACGGCAGGCCCAACCACCACCACGGCAGGCCCAACCACCACCCCGTACCAAACCTACCCCAGCAAACCGTATCCTACTCCTCTCAGTCAAATTCCTCTTCAATTCTCCGTTCTAGGTAGGCAAGCGAGTCACTTTTTGTCGTAATTTCATGAATGATTTACGCCTATATGCTATTGTATGAACAGAGAAGCATCCTTTTACACTTTGATACAATTTAGCATGATTTAAGTTCTTACTTGAGATATGCTTTCTCTGTAGCTATACAACATATTGCATGCTTTTGTAAGCTAAAATATTTCTACTTAAACTGTAGTGGATTCGCCTGCTCCGTCCTGCACTGAAGGAGAGTACCTGCCTAGGTTTGTTCACCCAACACCAAGTCATGGAGACCATCTGAATGCTCAAGTCAATGAAGAATTTGAAATCACAGTCAAAGCAGTAGCTCAGTATTCAACGTAAGTACACGTGTCTGCTGACAAGATCAATTTAAGAAATGAAATGAATCACCCACAACTTGAAAAAACAAGATAGTAATGCATTTTTTTTTAATACAGAGTAGGTGATATCATCTTCACAGGACCCCTGGGTACCACCAAACACAGGATTGAACGGGGAGAGTTTTATCTGAGATGGACCCCGACTCTCCACCAATTTGGAGACCAGGTTCCAATTTGCTTCATTGCGGAGGCAGCTTTTTCGTAGGTTTCTTTATTTTTAGCTCCCTCTCTTTATGCACTACAATTATATGACTATATTAGTAACAATAATAGTTATTAATAATGTATCACTAATGTATCTTTACAGTGCCAATGGTGAGAATACAATTTAAAGTGACTAATTCTTGGCTCAAATCAATTTCAGGTTTCAGCAGTTTCAGTCAGAAATGCGATGTGTTTGGGTGCATGTTGAACATGGTGAGAACTGACATTTTAGGTTTATGCTTAATGTGCCTGATTATGTTATGCATGTTTTTACATAAACAAGGAATAAATTACTTTAAATCTCTTCAACAGCTAAAGCACACGTGATCTGCAATGAAACCTCCATGACAGTAGAGTTGGAGAAAGCCGCATTTAAGGGACTAGATGAAGATCACCTGCGGCTAAATGATCCCGGCAGCACAGCCTGCAGACTACACTCCAATGGCACTCATGTCATTGGTTTCATCCCACTTAATGAATGTGGTACTATGATTAAGGTAATGGGGAAACTCCATCTAATAAATGTTATAGCATTTTGCGAATGGTTATGTTTGTCTTGACATCTGCTGATTTGGTTAATTTCACTTTATCATCTAAAACAGTGTTTTAAAGAGTGTTCCTGTTCTGCAGGAGGACGATGAAAACCTTTTGTTCTCAAATGAGATCACCACCTTTGAGGATGTCAGAGACATCGTTACCAGGAAACATCTTTTGGAAGTTCAGTTTTCCTGCCAGTACCCAAAGCGTGGAAACGTATCCCTTGGGTTTACAGTCCACAGGGACAACCAGACTATTACCGAGAAGGGCTTTGGGACGTTCACCTACAACTTTGAGTTCTACCCAGACATCAACTTCGACACAATGATCAATCCACACTTCTACCCGCTGGACTATGAAGTTGGAGATAAGATATACATGCAGATAGATGCCACGACTTCAATCAATAACACTGTTCTGTTTGTGGAGTCCTGTAGTGCTTCACCTTACGATAACCCCAATTACCAGCCCACCTACCCAATCATAGAGAACGGGTAAACTACCTTCCTACCTAACTACCTACTGGTCTTCATTACATTATTATTATTATTATTATTATTATTATTATTATTATTATTATTATTTTATTGTTTGTTCAGCCAAAAGAAGAAAAGATAAATACATAGCCCTAATAGTGCTGTCAAAATGAACATGTTAAGCTTTGAATTCATTTTGAAAGATCTAACGCTTTCATTTTCTTTATCGCAATTGGCGAGGCTTTGTTTATTTCCTTTGGCAGCTGACCTTTGTAGCGCAAAACAGTTGCTTGATGGATTTCTGGAGAAAACAAAAGTAATCTGCAGTTTGCAAAGCCCCATTTATTAACCACAGAATTAATTTTGCCTCGAAATATCACCTCAAAGCAGAATACCCTCCCGAAAAATCTGGGTTTCCCCGATCTAAATGACAGGAGTGCGGTCAGAGAATTCAACCAAATTGCATCGGAGACACCTTCTATAATTCACCCTCGAACTTATAACCAACTGTTTAGGATGTAATTCATCACTATTTGATTAAAAAAAAAAAAAAGTTTTGGGCTGAGTTTTAGGAAAGAGGGTGTTATCCCCATGTTTACAACTTCATGATACCTTTTTAGTACCGTCACTGTGTAACTATTAAGATAGTTATAATGAGCGACGTTATTTCAGACTTGCGCCACACACAGTAGCGTTATACTATAGGTGTCCGGAAAGCCTACCCCTGACTGGGATGCGGACAATTGATAAATTGCTGCTCAGACGGAGCTTCACCATCCACAGAGACCATAGCGTTATACTTAAAGTATCCGAAAAGCTCCATCTTCTTGTGGACCACTCCTGCCCAGGCAGAGCTCCACACGTCCACACAAACCGGGCCACTGGGGACCCTTGTTCGGGACGTTATGGTGCGTTTGAAATGCATCGTACACCACCAGCACAAGTTGCTCTTGTGGTGTAATTTCCTGGCTTTGTAGCACTTATATCCTTCCCGTTTGTCTATGTGGGCATAGACAAACGGCGTGCATCGCTGCACGACGAGTCAGGGAGGAACAGTCATCGTTATGTTAGCTACATTTACCTCTTTAGCAAACCAGCTCGAAAACAAACAACAAAGCTTTACATTGTCTTGCAAGCACAGCAAGACCGTGCAATGCAAAAATTGGCCACCTTTGTTTGTCGGGTAGTACGGTTATCCTCGCTCTTCTGGGTGGTCTCTCGGGAGCACGAGTGGGACAGATTATATTATAACCAAAAGGGGCATAACTCACTGAAATGTTGCAAGAAAGCTGGGAGATTTCCCAACTTGTGCGGGTTGTGAACGATGCATCTCGAGCGCACCTTAGACTACCTCGTAGTCTGTTGCCACCTGGGTGCGCAGTAGAGTTGAACGTCCGCATTGTGTTTTGTGGAGAACGGCAAAAACAGAGTAGGCCTATTTCCCCCCTGGGACTTATTTCAGTAATAATGACAAAATGGCATTGATTGTTGATGATTATATAAGACAAATATTCTCTTCATTTACATTTCATCTCTGGTAGCACTTTATAATTTACACACTACACATTATAATTTACAATTGTATTGTTAATTCATTTTTGTTTGTCTAAAACCAAAAAAAGTGGGTTTGGGTTAACTGGCTCTATAAGAGAAAAAGAAACTATTGATCATGATTAATCCAAGCAAATTGTTTGATTAATTAACAAAGGAATGTAATAGATTGACAGCACTCTTTATTGACAGCACTCTTTCTTTAATTGTAATCTTTATTTGCTCTTTCTTTTTACCTAGGTGTGTACAGGACTCCACTGTTGTCCTCTATCCCCCAAGTCATAATAAACAGTTTCGGTTTTCAATCGATGCCTTCAAATTCATAGGATTACATGACCAGGTAGGACATAATTAGTAAATAGGAGTAAATGAGGAACAGCTTGAATGTGGCAATGTATTGACAGGTTATCTCATTATGGGTCAGGTGTACATCAGCTGTTCGGTCATTCTATGTGAGGCTGGGAACCCCAACACCAGATGCTCCAGGGGATGTCTCCCAACCAACCCCATCGGTCGGCGCAGGAGATCGGCTGCAATTGAAACAGGAGCGCACTTCATTTCCCAGGGTCCTTTGCGTCTGCAAAGCACACCGGAAAACAAGAGCAGTGGTAAGTAGTTAAAAATCATTCATTTTAGCAACAACATCACTTTTAATACAAGTTGTTTGACTTTGTGGAATCCCTGGAATATCTGTAAAATCTAAAAATGTTGTATTTATTTACTTTAGTAACCGGCCTGAATCTCAACATGGCCTTCATCGCTGGATGCCTTCTAGCGGCGATTGCCATGATCTGTGGAGTGATGATTCACAAATTCAAGAGGGCTGCTGTTCGGTATCAGCCTTTGTCAAGCATTGAGCAATAGGTTATCAGTGAACATGGCTTGGATATCGAAATGTATGGGAAGGATATTGTTAATTAGCCTCACAAATTAATTATAATAAATAAGGAATTCTTTCAAAGTCTGATTATACTATATATATTGTTATTTCTTGTTTACTGTATCGAGATATGTAATTGGTTATTGGTTCATATTATTCTTTTAATTCTCCAAATAATAATCTCAGCTCTAACTCATGATGATTATACTATAACATGATAATTAATAAAGCATTTTTTCTTGTAGCTTAATACACATCTGATGTTTATATTATTCTACACAACTACCACATCTACAATATTTTAATTATTTAATGGACATAGTTTGCTGTTGTGACTTTCTCACGCTGAAAAGCATTTTCCGCACATAATTTATTTTAGATCTTTTTTTCTCTTTTAATGCAAACATGTTACTAAGCATGCAAGGGGTTGTATAGAGACCCTATATCAACATGGAAGAGAAGCACAATCAAATAGAACACAATAAACGCATTTATTTTCCTTTCAATGAAAACTCGTGTTTGCGATGGACCATCATGCGGATTCAGTACCAAGGACATTGCCAATTCAATCACCCTCGCACAAACATATATATATAGGCCTACAGTAAGAGACATATATGCATACATATATATATATATATATATATATATATATATATATATATATATATATATATATATATTTATACAACGGGGGACCTAAATCCAGCGATCTGATTGGTTCCCAACTGTTGTATAATGAGCGTATACATAACTGCTATGACGCCCGATCATTTTGTGAAAGTTTGCATATCACTCCGCGCCTGGAAGTAGAAACAGTTACAAAGTAAAACATATGTTGGATGATGGAGAGCGTGTAAATGTTGTTACTCCGGGAGTGAGCAATGCGATGGAGATACTAACGAAAGCTTAGGCACACGGTGAGTGAACTGCTCCATAGGATAAATTGCCGGCGAACCGCTCTATCGGACCCTTCTCTCGGAGGGACGCTAAAGTGTGTTGCATAGCGACCGTCGATGCATAGCGGCAGACAGGAGGGACTACTTTTTGGTATTCTTTAACAAAACGGCTACTTTGACTTTCTTTGTTTCTTTTTAAATGTAGTGTGTCTATGACTTTCGTTTCGCCATAACAGTAACCGTTGTATAAAAGCAATAGATCACGCCAGGCTGTGGTATGTGCTCATTATACCACTGTTAAGGGGCGTTGTCCGGCCCCGACGCGCAGCGGAGGGCCGGCGACCCGCGAAAAGAGAGCTGAGCCGCAAGGCAAAGCTCTCGATCTACCGGTCGATCTTTGTTCCTATCCTCACCTATGGTTATGAGGGCTGGGTGATGACCGAAAGGACGAGATCGCGGGTACAAGCGGCCGAGATGAGTTTTCTCAGAAGGGTGGCTGGCGTCTCCCTAACTCGGATTAGAGCCGCTGCTCCTTTACTTAGAAAGGAGTCAGCTGAGGTGGTTCGGGTATCTGGTAAGGATGCCCACTGGGCGCCTTCCTTGGGAGGTGTTTCAGGCACGTCCAGTGGGGAGGAGACCTCGGGGAAGACCCAGGACTAGTTGGAGAGATTATATCTCAACACTGGCCTGGGAACGCCTCGGGATCCCCCCGTCAGAGTTGGTCAATGTGGCCCGGGAAAGGGAAGTCTGGGGCCCCCTGCATGAGCTGCTCCCCCCGCGACCCGACCCCGGATAAGCGGATAGGAGACCGGTACTTTGGAACATGAGGATCGACATATACAGAGATAAAAACAAAACCAACAGGCTTGGAAAGAGATCGCTGAGGAGTTTGGCCTGCAAGGTACTTAGCCTACAAGTTTTGTGAAAAACATAAAAACTTTCATACGGTATCTCCGTAAAACGACGGCGAAAGTTACATTTTTTGAACGTATATTACGGACATACCGGACAGCAATTTTACGGAGGGGAGGAGTCTCGGAGGAAAAACTGACATTACGGAGAATCACATAGGAATGAATGGACTTTCGGTCGGAGACGGTTGGATCGCATACGAGAATGTACGTATGTGGAAACGAGGCGGGAAGGCTCCAACGGAACGGACGGATCCACAATGCATTGCGCGTCCGTCCCCATTAAAGTCAATGGGGATCACGCAACGGACGGAGGTAGTGGGCACGGGGCGTAAGGCTGGAACCAGTTTGGAACTGGCCCTAGCACCAGCCCGGAACTGGCTCTCGGTTCTTTTTGGTGTGAAAGCGGCACAAGTGACCTGCTGCAGGTCCTGGCTCCTCTACGTCCGCCATGTTTTAATTCCGTTCACGAAGCATTCGGAATTCAAGATCGGACGCAATCGGACATGGTCGGAAATGGCATCGACCGTTTCAAATGGCAACGACCGTTTACGAGACGGAAAATTGCGTCGCCGCCCCTGAAAAAGCGCTTTATAAAAGCTGGTTTGTACATCCCGGGTCCCGTAGGCACCTCCATATCTAGCCCTCACCACTGGATGTCGCCCTCTTTCGTTTGTGAGAAACAATTACGAGAATGGACGATGAGAGACTGGTCGTCGAGGTGGAAAAATATGTTGAATTGTATGACCAAAGTACCCGTCATTACAAAGACAACTCCAAAAAAGTCATTGCCTGGCGAGCCATAGCTCTGGAGATTGAATCTTCAGGTGAGAAATCAACAATTGTGGACTAAGTACCCAAACCATTAACCATAATGGGAAATAGACGAAATCAAGTCACATATAATCACACAATGTAGGTAGAAACCAGATTACTTATATATATATATATATATTTTTTTTTATTTAAGGCAAGGCAACTTCATTCGCATAGCACTTTCAATGCATGAAGCAGACTCAAAGTGCTTCACATAGAAACATTCTCATACAATGAATGTAGCTACTTTTCAAAAATGTGGGGTCCTGAGTGGCTCTCTCCACTTCGTTGTCCTCTTTTCGTAGGCTGCAGTTTTACCCTCAGTGGTGGCAGCAGCCCTTTTGCGTCAAAGAATTTGACGACTAGCATCAAGGCTAGATTTCTGTAGCATTACGCTAACTTCTTCTTCAGGGAAAGCCACTTTAGCTTGGGTAGCCCTTGCCCTTGTACAGGCTCTGACAGTTGAAGAAACTTTTGACCCGGACCCTCTGCTGGACTGATGGAAGGATCTCCACGATTTCATGGATAACTTTGACTTAGCATCACGTTTGGAGGCCTCATGGTCCTCGGATTCCTGATATCCATATTTTGTCTTTCTCTCTTTGCTAACTGCATCTTGCGACTGCATGGAGGCATCGTCATACTGGTTAATATTAAATTCAGCCTCATGGGACTTTTAGGTAAAAAGGCTATACTTTACCGTTTAAGGGTGAACGATGTGACCTTATTTGATCCTACAGTCTGGGGAAGACAAGGTTAGTACTTGACCCTAGAGTCTGATACAACACTACACTAAATACAAACATTAAATGCATGCATTAAAAAAAAATCTCTCCAGTGTGCTCATGTTCCTAAGCATGCTCATGCCATGAAAAATCTTAGATCATACTGCGATCAGGACATTTGTTTGTCTTCCTAGTGCTAATGGGTTAGACTTGATGAATGGGGTGTATTCGCAAACAAGTTTCTCATCGGTAAAAGGATAGCTCACAAAGTCTTATGTTACTTATGTAGACAGACAAGTTTTTATAAATGCCCAAGATTTCCTGTAAGAATGCCTCCTCCAATTGTTTACCACACCCTTTATAGTAGCAGAAAAACCAGTTATCAACAATTCTGTGAAAGGCCGATGGACTTGGCACCAGATGTGTCAAACATTCCCTTATGGTATGTTGTGGGTGGGTCATCGACTGATGCTGAAGGTATAAGATGCTTTAGTACTGCTTATGGTACGCAAGTACTCTGGAGGAGAGATTCGGGCACAATGGCATCCTTCTGGATTTTCTCAATCCAGTTGCTCCTGCTGATCTCCGTTGCATCTGCATCACATTTCACGGCAGGCACTGCTAGGGTCGTTCCCAAAGAAAAACAACTTGATGGATCAATTAAGGTAAGAACTTAAACCACATATATTTCAAGCAAGGTAATGGCATGAGGATATATATTTAGATTAGATTAGTTACAACTTTATAAATCTCCCGTAGGAGAAGTTAGTTTCTTGCAACAGCAGCAGTGGAAAAACACAGAATAAAAATACAATACAATAATACTTACAGTGTTCATGTTTTCTAATGGTGTGTATGTTAACTCAGGTATAAATGTAAACAATATTTTAAATTGTATTTTATTATTAATGGTTAATTGATGTAAATGTATTGTAAAGTGTCACCAAATATATATGTACAGCATATCAACAAAATACTAACAAAAAAGACAAAAAAGTTTAACTTATGCTACTGCTCATAATGAACTAATTATTAGTCCGAATTTCAACAAATATGACAAAAATGCTTCTACATCAAATTGCTTCGAAGCCTTGTTGAAAGTTATTAGAAAGTGTTAACACAATTCATTTGTCTTCCTCACAGGTGAATATATATTTCAGGCAAACTTACAGAAACTGCCAGCTCTATTTCGATTGGACATGCTGGAATGGTAACTGCGGAAACACATTGGAAGCAAAACAAGGTGTAATAGACAGGAGCACAAATTCTGCACCCAACACAAATGGTTGGTGTGAAACAGAAATAGTGCAGTCAAGATATTACCCCAATGACGATTCATTTGAACTGAGGTGATTTCTCTCAATATTGATTATTGCTTCTAATTTTATTGAATATATTTCAGTTTTGAGGAAAATAAATCAATCATTGACAAAAATGGGCACCTTTCACCAATAGCTGAAGAGTTCTGATATTTAGCTGCAACTTTGTTTCCATATATTAGGAAAGCTAGCTGCTGTTGGATTCACAATGTGAATAAACTGGGGTCCTGGAGACTGTTCACACATGTGGACTTGAGGGAAAGATCTGATAACTGGCAGGCGAATGGCTCTCCAAATAATGCTATCATGCCTTTCCTGAGGTACGTCTTTACCTGAGCTATTGCCCATTATTTATTTTTTTTAAATTATTTAAAGACATTTTATGTTTGGTGAAGCTAAATTAGCTGAAATGTAAATATTGAATGTGATACAATTAAAGTGTGTCAACATTAAAGAATATTTATGTAATTTATTACAGTGAACCATAATTGTCTTTAATCTACTGGTGACTTTTGTCACCTTTTTATGTATCCAAACATGTATCTCTTTAAAAGTTTATTGTTCTGATGATTGGCTGTTAATTGTCATTTCTGTGCTTAATGTTAGAGTTCCTTCAAACTGCCCAAGATCCTACCATCTGATGACAGATGACCCTGATGGGGATCGGGTGATTTGCAGATACGGAACCATCTTAAACAGAGAATGCGCTACATGCAATCAACCCCAAGGTTTTGAGCTGGATGAGGTTGGTAAAAGCATATAATAGTCAACATAATGTTAAAGGTACAACATGGATACGTAATGTATACGTTTTAAATGTGCTCTAAAAGGCATTCTGTCATAGACACCTACTTTAAGACTACGGCCCTATCTTGCATCCGGCACAATTGATTTAATCACTGGCGCATGTGTCGTTGCTAGTTGCAACTGGCGCAGAGTGTTCTTTTCCCTCCTGCGCCACGCGTCGGTAAATTAGGGAATGATCTTGCGCCCAAAGGGGCGGCTTGGCGAAAGGAGGAGGCGTGTTCTGGCTCAAACGTTACCTGGTGCTATCTTGCCGTTTCAGAAACCACTTGCGCCACAAACCAGGAAATACCTGGTTTAAAGTCAGTGGCGCGTTGTTCAGATGCTATTTTAAGGGCGCATGCATAATGTTGCTTGTGCACCTAGCACATACACTTTGCTTCTCATCTACCTAGCTACACATTCTTGGTAAATTATTTGGGAAAGAACAGCTGATACAGCGTAATAAGTTGTACTTTTAAATCAATGCATCTGCAAACACCGTACAGCAAACACATATTTTCTTGACACAGACATCGTGTACATGCCCATAACTTTTAGGATTGATGAGTACTTGATCGTGAGAAAACATTGTTTTACCGCGAGTGAGTGTTCAAAAGAATGAATGAATGCGGGCGCGTGTGTCTATGGGTAATACACGCGCGCGTGTTTGCGTCCATCTGTTTAAACACACGCAAACTAAACACGTAACGCATAATACAGTCCATGGCAATGTATATTAACGGGGGGACAGGGCATATTAGAAACAAAAGTCGATACCGATAATGCATACAATACTGGTAAGAAACGATGCTTATAATGTATTGCGTATATATCATTAAATAGAAGTTACCGCATATCATACGTTATATCCTATACGTTTTCTTTGCAGAAATTTATTTGAGGACTCAGTATTTCTGAAGTTGTTGAAGAAAACCTTATTCCATGTGTGAATTAGGACATATTATTTGGCCATAAACTGAGCCACTTGAAGTTTGAAAATCATGTGCATCTGTCTCATCGGAAACTGCAGACGCGCTGTCAAAATATCAACTCGTCAGATTAAAATGAGCTCATCATGGCTCTTAAAGGGGATGGGTGCGGGCACTCACACTAATTAGGCTACTTCAGACCAACCCGTTTTAGATATGCGGCGAGCCCAAGAGTAATTTTTTCGCGCTGGTAAACTAGCGACATCTCCGTAGAACCGCCCACAAAGCTACTTGCGCTTGGCGCTTCTCACTTGCGTTTCAGACCGTTAAAATAGGGCCCTACATCTATTTATGGGTTTGAAGAGATAACATAATGGAGGGGTGATGAGCAGAGTCTAGGTTTTTTTTTCTTTAAAAGTGCACCTTTGACTTACATTTATTCATGTTTCCCAATCTAACTCCTTTATATTCATTTTGTTAGAGAAACTGTGTCCTACACTACCGTTCCACATCATACACTGGGACGTATGGGTTTGAGTTGGTGCTGGAAGACTTTCCAAGAACCACCATCTCCTTGATCTCTACAAATGGAACTTCAACTCAGAGGTTACCTTTGCCTTCAAACAGAAAGAAACGTGCAGTCTACTACACATACTCTTACACCACTATCCCAGGCCCAACCACCACCACGACAGGCCCAACCACCATGACAACCAATTACCCATGGTGGTGGCAACATCAAGGCCCAACCACTACCACCACGACAACCAATAAGCCATGGTGGTGGCAACATCAAGGCCCAACCACTACCACCACAGGCCCAACCACCATGACAACCAATTACCCATGGTGGTGGCAACATCAAGGCCCAACCACTACCACCACGACAACCAATAAGCCATGGTGGTGGCAACATCAAGGCCCAACCACTACCACCACAGGCCCAACCACCATGACAACCAATTACCCATGGTGGTGGCAACATCAAGGCCCAACCACTACCACCACAGGCCCAACCACCATGACAACCAATTACCCATGGTGGTGGCAACATCAAGGCCCAACCACCACCACGGCAGGCCCAACCACCACCACGGCAGGCCTAACCACCACCACGGCAGGCCTAACCACCATGAAAACCAATTACCCATGGTGGTGGCAACATCAAGGCCCAACCACCACCACGGCAGGCCCAACCACCACCCCGTACCAAACCTACCCCAGCAAACCGTATCCTACTCCTCTCAGTCAAATTCCTCTTCAATTCTCCGTTCTAGGTAGGCAAGCGAGTCACATTTTGTCGTAATTTCATGAATGATATATGCCTATATATGCTATTGTATAAACAGAGAAGCATCCTTTTACACTTTGTTTCAATTTAGAATGATTTAAGTACTTATTTGAGATATGCTTTCTCTGTAGCTATACAACATATTGCATGCTTTTGTAAGCTAAAATATTTCTACTTAAACTGTAGTGGATTCGCCTGCTCCGTCCTGCACTGAAGGAGAGTACCTGCCTAGGTTTGTTCACCCAACACCAAGTCATGGAGACCATCTGAATGCTCAAGTCAATGAAGAATTTGAAATCACAGTCAAAGCAGTAGCTCAGTATTCAACGTAAGTACACGTGTCTGCTGACAAGATCAATTTAAGAAATGAAATGAATCACCCACAACTTGAAAAAACAAGATAGTAATGCATTTTTTTTCAATACAGAGTAGGTGATATCATCTTCACAGGACCCCTGGGTACCACCAAACACAGGATTGAACGGGGAGAGTTTTATCTGAGATGGACCCCGACTGTACACCAATTTGGAGACCAGGTTCCAATTTGCTTCATTGCGGAGGCAGCTTTTTCGTAGGTTTCTTTATTTTTAGCTCCCTCTCTTTATGCACTACAATTATATGACTATATTAGTAACAATAGTTATTAATAATGTATCTTTACAGTGCCAATGGTGAGAATACAATTTAAAGTGACTAATTCTTGGCTCCAATCAATTTCAGGTATCAGCAGTTTCAGTCAGAAATGCGATGTGTTTGGGTGCATGTTGAACATGGTGAGAACTGACATTTTAGGTTTATGCTTAATGTGCCTGATTATGTTATGCATGTTTTTACATAAACAAGGAATAAATTACTTTAAATCTCTTCAACAGCTAAAGCACACGTGATCTGCAATGAAACCTCCATGACAGTAGAGTTGGAGAAAGCCGCATTTAAGGGACTAGATGAAGATCACCTGCGGCTAAATGATCCCGGCAGCACAGCCTGCAGACTACACTCCAATGGCACTCATGTCATTGGTTTCATCCCACTTAATGAATGTGGTACTATGATTAAGGTAATGGGGAAACTCCATCTAATAAATGTTATAGTATTTTGCGAATGGTTATGTTTGTCTTGACATCTGCTGATTTGGTTAATTTCACTTTATCATCTAAAACAGTGTTTTAAAGAGTGTTCCTGTTCTGCAGGAGGACGATGAAAACCTTTTGTTCTCAAATGAGATCACCACCTTTGAGGATGTCAGAGACATCGTTACCAGGAAACATCTTTTGGAAGTTCAGTTTTCCTGCCAGTACCCAAAGCGTGGAAACGTATCCCTTGGGTTTACAGTCCACAGGGACAACCAGACTATTACCGAGAAGGGCTTTGGGACGTTCACCTACAACTTTGAGTTCTACCCAGACATCGACTTCGACACAATGATCAATCCACACTTCTACCCGCTGGACTATGAAGTTGGAGATAAGATATACATGCAGATAGATGCCACGACTTCAATCAATAACACTGTTCTGTTTGTGGAGTCCTGTAGTGCTTCACCTTACGATAACCCCAATTACCAGCCCACCTACCCAATCATAGAGAACGGGTAAACTACCTTCCTACCTAACTACCTACTGGTCTTCATTACATTATTATTATTATTATTATTATTATTATTATTATTTTATTGTTTGTTCAGCCAAAAGAAGGAAAGATAAATACATAGCCCTAATAGTGCTGTCAAAATGAACATGTTAAGCTTTGAATTCATTTTGAAAGATCTAACGCTTTCATTTTCTTTATCGCAATTGGCGAGGCTTTGTTTATTTCCTTTGGCAGCTGACCTTTGTAGCGCAAAACAGTTGCTTGATGGATTTCTGGAGAAAACAAAAGTAATCTGCAGTTTGCAAAGCCCCATTTATTAACCACAGAATTAATTTTGCCTCGAAATATCACCTCAAAGCAGAATACCCTCCCGAAAAATCTGGGTTTCCCCGATCTAAATGACAGGAGTGCGGTCAGAGAATTCAACCAAATTGCATCGGAGACACCTTCTATAATTCACCCTCGAACTTATAACCAACTGTTTAGGATGTAATTCATCACTATTTGATTAAAAAAAAAAAAAAGTTTTGGGCTGAGTTTTAGGAAAGAGGGTGTTATCCCCATGTTTACAACTTCATGATACCTTTTTAGTACCGTCACTGTGTAACTATTAAGATAGTTATAATGAGCGACGTTATTTCAGACTTGCGCCACACACAGTAGCGTTATACTATAGGTGTCCGGAAAGCCTACCCCTGACTGGGATGCGGACAATTGATAAATTGCTGCTCAGACGGAGCTTCACCATCCACAGAGACCATAGCGTTATACTTAAAGTATCCGAAAAGCTCCATCTTCTTGTGGACCACTCCTGCCCAGGCAGAGCTCCACACGTCCACACAAACCGGGCCACTGGGGACCCTTGTTCGGGACGTTATGGTGCGTTTGAAATGCATCGTACACCACCAGCACAAGTTGCTCTTGTGGTGTAATTTCCTGGCTTTGTAGCACTTATATCCTTCCCGTTTGTCTATGTGGGCATAGACAAACGGCGTGCATCGCTGCACGACGAGTCAGGGAGGAACAGTCATCGTTATGTTAGCTACATTTACCTCTTTAGCAAACCAGCTCGAAAACAAACAACAAAGCTTTACATTGTCTTGCAAGCACAGCAAGACCGTGCAATGCAAAAATTGGCCACCTTTGTTTGTCGGGTAGTACGGTTATCCTCGCTCTTCTGGGTGGTCTCTCGGGAGCACGAGTGGGACAGATTATATTATAACCAAAAGGGGCATAACTCACTGAAATGTTGCAAGAAAGCTGGGAGATTTCCCAACTTGTGCGGGTTGTGAACGATGCATCTCGAGCGCACCTTAGACTACCTCGTAGTCTGTTGCCACCTGGGTGCGCAGTAGAGTTGAACGTCCGCATTGTGTTTTGTGGAGAACGGCAAAAACAGAGTAGGCCTATTTCCCCCCTGGGACTTATTTCAGTAATAATGACAAAATGGCATTGATTGTTGATGATTATATAAGACAAATATTCTCTTCATTTACATTTCATCTCTGGTAGCACTTTATAATTTACACACTACACATTATAATTTACAATTGTATTGTTAATTCATTTTTGTTTGTCTAAAACCAAAAAAAGTGGGTTTGGGTTAACTGGCTCTATAAGAGAAAAAGAAACTATTGATCATGATTAATCCAAGCAAATTGTTTGATTAATTAACAAAGGAATGTAATAGATTGACAGCACTCTTTATTGACAGCACTCTTTCTTTAATTGTAATCTTTATTTGCTCTTTCTTTTTACCTAGGTGTGTACAGGACTCCACTGTTGTCCTCTATCCCCCAAGTCATAATAAACAGTTTCGGTTTTCAATCGATGCCTTCAAATTCATAGGATTACATGACCAGGTAGGACATAATTAGTAAATAGGAGTAAATGAGGAACAGCTTGAATGTGGCAATGTATTGACAGGTTATCTCATTATGGGTCAGGTGTACATCAGCTGTTCGGTCATTCTATGTGAGGCTGGGAACCCCAACACCAGATGCTCCAGGGGATGTCTCCCAACCAACCCCATCGGTCGGCGCAGGAGATCGGCTGCAATTGAAACAGGAGCGCACTTCATTTCCCAGGGTCCTTTGCGTCTGCAAAGCACACCGGAAAACAAGAGCAGTGGTAAGTAGTTAAAAATCATTCATTTTAGCAACAACATCACTTTTAATACAAGTTGTTTGACTTTGTGGAATCCCTGGAATATCTGTAAAATCTAAAAATGTTGTATTTATTTACTTTAGTAACCGGCCTGAATCTCAACATGGCCTTCATCGCTGGATGCCTTCTAGCGGCGATTGCCATGATCTGTGGAGTGATGATTCACAAATTCAAGAGGGCTGCTGTTCGGTATCAGCCTTTGTCAAGCATTGAGCAATAGGTTATCAGTGAACATGGCTTGGATATCGAAATGTATGGGAAGGATATTGTTAATTAGCCTCACAAATTAATTATAATAAATAAGGAATTCTTTCAAAGTCTGATTATACTATATATATTGTTATTTCTTGTTTACTGTATCGAGATATGTAATTGGTTATTGGTTCATATTATTCTTTTAATTCTCCAAATAATAATCTCAGCTCTAACTCATGATGATTATACTATAACATGATAATTAATAAAGCATTTTTTCTTGTAGCTTAATACACATCTGATGTTTATATTATTCTACACAACTACCACATCTACAATATTTTAATTATTTAATGGACATAGTTTGCTGTTGTGACTTTCTCACGCTGAAAAGCATTTTCCGCACATAATTTATTTTAGATCTTTTTTTCTCTTTTAATGCAAACATGTTACTAAGCATGCAAGGGGTTGTATAGAGACCCTATATCAACATGGAAGAGAAGCACAATCAAATAGAACACAATAAACGCATTTATTTTCCTTTCAATGAAAACTCGTGTTTGCGATGGACCATCATGCGGATTCAGTACCAAGGACATTGCCAATTCAATCACCCTCGCACAAACATATATATATAGGCCTACAGTAAGAGACATATATGCATACATATATATATATATATATATATATATATATATATATATATATATATATATATATATATATATATATATATATATATATATATATATATATATATATTTATACAACGGGGGACCTAAATCCAGCGATCTGATTGGTTCCCAACTGTTGTATAATGAGCGTATACATAACTGCTATGACGCCCGATCATTTTGTGAAAGTTTGCATATCACTCCGCGCCTGGAAGTAGAAACAGTTACAAAGTAAAACATATGTTGGATGATGGAGAGCGTGTAAATGTTGTTACTCCGGGAGTGAGCAATGCGATGGAGATACTAACGAAAGCTTAGGCACACGGTGAGTGAACTGCTCCATAGGATAAATTGCCGGCGAACCGCTCTATCGGACCCTTCTCTCGGAGGGACGCTAAAGTGTGTTGCATAGCGACCGTCGATGCATAGCGGCAGACAGGAGGGACTACTTTTTGGTATTCTTTAACAAAACGGCTACTTTGACTTTCTTTGTTTCTTTTTAAATGTAGTGTGTCTATGACTTTCGTTTCGCCATAACAGTAACCGTTGTATAAAAGCAATAGATCACGCCAGGCTGTGGTATGTGCTCATTAAAAAAAAAAAAAAATTATCTTGAATCTTGAATTATACCACTGTTAAGGGGCGTTGTCCGGCCCCGACGCGCAGCGGAGGGCCGGCGACCCCCGAAAAGAGAGCTGAGCCGCAAGGCAAAGCTCTCGATCTACCGGTCGATCTTTGTTCCTATCCTCACCTATGGTTATGAGGGCTGGGTGATGACCGAAAGGACGAGATCGCGGGTACAAGCGGCCGAGATGAGTTTTCTCAGAAGGGTGGCTGGCGTCTCCCTAACTCGGATTAGAGCCGCTGCTCCTTTACTTAGAAAGGAGTCAGCTGAGGTGGTTCGGGTATCTGGTAAGGATGCCCACTGGGCGCCTTCCTTGGGAGGTGTTTCAGGCACGTCCAGTGGGGAGGAGACCTCGGGGAAGACCCAGGACTAGTTGGAGAGATTATATCTCAACACTGGCCTGGGAACGCCTCGGGATCCCCCCGTCAGAGTTGGTCAATGTGGCCCGGGAAAGGGAAGTCTGGGGCCCCCTGCATGAGCTGCTCCCCCCGCGACCCGACCCCGGATAAGCGGATAGGAGACCGGTACTTTGGAACATGAGGATCGACATATACAGAGATAAAAACAAAACCAACAGGCTTGGAAAGAGATCGCTGAGGAGTTTGGCCTGCAAGGTACTTAGCCTACAAGTTTTGTGAAAAACATAAAAACTTTCATACGGTATCTCCGTAAAACGACGGCGAAAGTTACATTTTTTGAACGTATATTACGGACATACCGGACAGAAATTTTACGGAGGGGAGGAGTCTCGGAGGAAAAACGGACATTACGGAGAATCACATAGGAATGAATGGACTTTCGGTCGGAGACGGTTGGATCGCATACGAGAATGTACGTATGTGGAAACGAGGCGGGAAGGCTCCAACGGAACGGACGGATCCACAATGCATTGCGCGTCCGTCCCCATTAAAGTCAATGGGGATCACGCAACGGACGGAGGTAGTGGGCACGGGGCGTAAGGCTGGAACCAGTTTGGAACTGGCCCTAGCACCAGCCCGGAACTGGCTCTTGGTTCTTTTTGGTGTGAAAGCGGCACAAGTGACCTGCTGCAGGTCCTGGCTCCTCTACGTCCGCCATGTTTTAATTCCGTTCACGAAGCATTCGGAATTCAAGATCGGACGCAATCGGACATGGTCGGAAATGGCATCGACCGTTTCAAATGGCAACGACCGTTTACGAGACGGAAAATTGCGTCGCCGCCCCTGAAAAAGCGCTTTATAAAAGCTGGTTTGTACATCCCGGGTCCCGTAGGCACCTCCATATCTAGCCCTCACCACTGGATGTCGCCCTCTTTCGTTTGTGAGAAACAATTACGAGAATGGACGATGAGAGACTGGTCGTCGAGGTGGAAAAATATGTCGAATTGTATGACCAAAGTACCCGTCATTACAAAGACAACTCCAAAAAAGTCATTGCCTGGCGAGCCATAGCTCTGGAGATTGGATCTTCAGGTGAGAAATCAACAATTGTGGACTAAGTACCCAAACCATTAACCATAATGGGAAATAGACGAAATCAAGTCACATATAATCACACCATGTAGGTAGAAACCAGATTACTTATATATATATATGTATATTTTTTTTTATTTAAGGCAAGGCAACTTCATTCGCATAGCACTTTCAATGCATGAAGCAGACTCATAGTGCTTCACATAGAAACATTCTCATACAATAAAATAGATAAGTAAAAGAAAACACAGGCAAAGCTCAAAAATGCATGTATTAACTGTCTCTCTGGTATCAGATCATGTATTACGTAACTGTCTCTCTGGATTTAAGGAAAAATAACATTAAGTGTCTCGAGCACTCAAATAAAATACACTGGCTACTGAATCCAGCACAGCAATAACATCACTGTATTTATCCTGAGGGATAAAAAAAAAGTATATACATATATATGCAAAAGAGTATACCAGAGAGGGATAATAACTAGATTATAGGTCATCATATAGGCTGCACCATATGGTTCTGCCATTGCACACTTAGTGGCGAATTGAAATATTGGCGTGCCTCTCAGGATCTGCACGGAGCTCCTGGACCAGATTGTGGCATACCCCCTGTTCTTGCATCTGTTCATTGATGGGGTGCACCCAAACCCTTCGTCTTCTCCTTGCCTGCCTACAGCGCAGGAGAAGAAGGGCAGCCCCCCTCTGTCTGGCAACAGTTATTTATTCTGTTGAAATAAAAAAAACTCAATAAAATGTAAAAGAGCTTGCTCAATTAAAATGGATAACTACTGGCTGCAAACATGTAAATGTGTGGCTATGTTAAGGCTATATAGATGGATAGATAGATCTCGCACACAACGTCTAACTGATCACTGTTTTGATTGTTTTTTTGTTTTGTTTTGTCTTGTTTTTGTTTTATTTATTTCTTATTGCTTATGTTTATTTACTTTTACACAATATCTTGTTTTTTTAAAAAATGTATGATGACTATATGCTCTGTAAGGTGACCTTGGGTGTCTTGAAAGGCGCCTCTAAATTAAATGTATTATTATTATTATTATTATAGATAGATACTGCATTGGTCCCAATGGGGATCAATAAAGCCATCCAGGAGCTCAATACAATAAATACACACAATAACAATTGGCCTTAAAAGGTGACTGCACTATATACTAAAAAGGCTTAATAGAAGGTCCTGCAGTTATTGAGATTGTTGATGCAGTAGATGAATAATGGCAAAATATAAAATAAATAAGAAATGACAGTAAATAAAACGATAAAGTGCCCTACAAACTAAGTTGATCTGATGCTTGAGAACATACTTTCACTTCGCAGATTATACATTTTTCAAATTATTCAGCCAAAAAGATGGAAAATAAACTAGAACTGCAAGCAGTTATGCAGGGGTCCAAGAAGTGTGCATTTCGCCGGCACAACACGACAAGAAATGTGCATTTCGCCGGCACAACGCGAAGCATGTGTTCAAAACGCTACCCTGAACCTGTGGATACAAAGGATTTGACTGTGGTAGGAGTAGCGAGAAGTAGCGAAAAATATTCCTAGACGCAAATGGGCGTGGCCTAGGCCAAAAGATGCAGCAGACTCCAGTGCATCTGTGTGTACAAGTTTTTGGACTCTGGGAGGTTCGGTGTGGGAGTTATAGCCGCAAACGCGTATTCCTTGGTATAGCGCCACCTAGTGGCCGGCGTGTCTGGATTTTGTTATCTGAGTAGCGGTGCCGATTCTGGATCTAGTCATGCAATTGGCGCGTGTGCACCATTTACGGTTTGGGCTGTAGTACCACTTTCAAGGCGTGAAGTATAATAATAATAATCCTTACAAAAACAATAGGGATCCAACCTGTTGGCTTGGACCCCTAATAAACTAGGCTACAATAGGCTACTCACCCATTGCGTTTCGTCTCTTTGCTGCGGTTGATTGACAGGTGACTTCCTGATTTTATACTGCAGCGCGGCCGTCGCACCGCCTCCTGTTGGTGCTAGGGGCGTGCTTTTGACGCGCGTAAAATGCGCGCCGCTGCGGCGCCGGTGTGTGGAGGCCTTTATCCAACGCGAGTAACGCGGTTGGTGTGGCCGCACCGTAATACTAACATCTGGAAGTAAAGCAACATCAATTTGAACACAAGAAGCAACGTTTAATTTGAGAAACACATTGTTTGGCAAAAATTATAAAAATATATAAAAAATATATATAAATATATTTCTTTCCGTTTCAAGGCAAAGATGTTGCTAATCTTGCCAAGGGTTAGACCTGATACAAAACTCTGGAAGTGAAGCACCATTTTTGAACATAAGACACAAAAGATACACACAATCTGCCCCCAACAACTGCGGCCAGAATATCACTGTCAATATAGGGTTACCTAACTACCCCTAAACCTACTGCCCCCCAGGTGGACACCTGGGGGCAGAACATCCCCTTCAACGTTAGGTTACGTCACCCTAACACTACTGCCCCACATTTACACCTGGGGGCAAAACAACCATCGATTTGAAAAGAAGACGCAACGGTTATGGTTAGAAACACATGTTGGTCAAAAATTGATTATTTCCCTCTGGCTCTCACCCTTTCGATGGAAACCTGCTACTAAACTTGACCAGGGTGTATAGACCATATACCAACATTTGGGAGTGAAGCACATTTGGACACAAGACACAACGTTTAAGGTCAGAAACACATTTTTGGTCAAAAAGTGATTCTCTCGCTCTGAAAAGCATTAAAATGAAAAGTCTATATTCATTTTGTACTAGCGGAGCTAGAAAATTTTCAGTGTGGTGGCCAGGGTGAGACCAGAGATTATTTTGGGGTGGAACATAAATCTACACATGATATCAGGCATCTTCAAATGTAGTGAATATTTAAGGCATGTACACGATGTAACTCTACATCATAATATTAACTCAGATAGTGGTGTTATTGTCAAATACACTTTTTCTTTATCAATTTCTTGCAGCTATGAGTTATTTTGTTTTTATCCAAAAACATCATTAGAGACTAATCATCAAAAACATTCTGACTCATTTTAAATGTCTCACTTCTAAAGGCCACTTACACACTTCATGTGTATGGATTGAACTCAGATTAAGACAACAAGTGCAAGTTGGTCTCAGCTTTTCAGGTCTGTTTAAAAAAAACCACTAACTCGACCTTCTGATCTAACACTGTAATGGTAAAAAGTGAAAGTGCAGTGCATTTATCAGGAAATAAATTATCCAATTGCAAAAACATTATTTTTGTAACTTTTGAATCCTGGCCTCTTACAGATACAAAATACATTAATTTGCCATAGATTCATCTTATTATAGCCGAATTCTTTGATTATTGTGGTTTGTAAAAAAGCGATTCACAATATCACCAAAATCCAGGGCTTTTGCTCATCTTAACTCTACGCTTAAAACTCCTAGATTGCTGAGTTGAACATCATCCATGGTAGATTTAAGGTAGGTCTTGACCAGTCTGAGTGTGGAAATGCTTCGTTCACAGGTAGCTGTACTCACAGGTATGGCAATGGTACCTTTGCATAACTTGAACAGCTCATTGAATACCTCTTTGAATGGTTCAATGATCTTTGTGAGTTCTACAATATTAGAGGGCATCTGTTCAACAAATGTTGACATAAGAGCCTGACATAAATCTATAAAGTCTCTGCAAAAATGCAAAATTATAAAAATTAAAAAAAAACTAGATCCGCCACTGATCGGAGTATCCCTAAAACACTACATTTATACTTTGATGCATTTGTTGTTTTTACATATACATAACTAGAGGGTGCACTGTATTTAGGAGAAATATTTGGCACCACACATAATTAATTAAAATAATAAAAGCAAAGCATTTGAGTAATAGAGGCCTTTGGTTCACTTTTGTTCAAGGGTGATCGGTTTGAGCCAGTGTGGGAGGCTTTCAAAGATAGCTGCATTAGTTGTAATGCTCAACCATTCAAATGCAGACGCTGAGAGGGTTCTCCATGGTCGGGCTTAACACGACCAAAACAGCTTGACGCTAAATGGAACTCTGTCATCCATCATGACAGTAAAAATGGCTGGCCTGGAACCACAGTGTTTGAGATGGTAGCCACCAGCGTGCTGAAGGCCTCAAAACATGCCACCATAAACAACATCAACTATTATTTCACACACACACGCACGCACACACGCACGCACAAACACACACACACACACACACACACACACACACACACACACACACACACACACACACACACACACACACACACACACACACACACACTAAGAAATGCTGAATAAAATAAATATTTTTGTTTGTATGAATTGTTGAGTCATTTATCAGATCAGACCCCCATCCCCACCGGTCCCCACCCCTGCCGCCGCCGACAAAATCTCTCTCTGAACGAGGTTCAAAACTTGAGAGCCCTGCACATGAAAAGTATACTTGCCATCGGCAATCAAAATACCATGACCAAGCACCACCTAGTAACTCATAAAAGCATAATAGACACATTATAGACAACCCACCAGCCCATCGCCGGCAGATGGGCTGGGGGTATCCAGTCTAGGTGGTTTATGTAGTTCTTCAACGTGGACATGATGTCCTACTGATTAATATTAATATCTAACCCGACGCGAGAGCGTTAATGTGTTTGTTCAGCTGAGTCTGTGGATTTTATGGTCTATGCAGCGTGAAGAGAAATGACAAAAGCAGGACTTTCTCATGTCGATTTCCAATGGAATTTCTAAATCCTCATTCCAGAAACAACTACTCGGAGGAGTTATAGACAAAGCCTACTGTATATGATTATAAGCAACCCTATGTGCAAAGAAGAACCAAACAGAGATAATAATACACATGCCATTACTAGGGGAACGAAGGGATATTCCAGTATTTTTGGACTGTTTTTTTTTTTTTACATAGGCCTACGCGTTGTCCGTGCTTTTAGCATCGATACCTTATACAACAATGATTATTACAACAAACACATTAAGAACCTTGTTCCCGTTTGAGGGTCATTACTTCTGATCACGGCATACAAGACTGTGTTTGGTTTTAATTGTGCCGAATCCGTCGTTCATCACCTGTCAAACCAACGTGCTCCTTTGATTTGGTATTATTTAGTTTTGTCGATAAAGACATCGAAATATGTAACTTAAGCTATTCAAAATACAAATTCTAATTATATATCCGCGTGTTATCTGTCGTTACTTTTATTACGTTTTCTGTTATTTTTTGGTTGGTTAAATATTGAGCTGTTTCTGCTATATATTCCCCCCAGCTTTGTCGCTCTCCGATTGTCCCCAAGCTCTGCTCCTATCTTACTGACGCAAACAGCGCCTCCTAAAGCGCTAACAGACTGAATGACGATTACAGCATATACGCGGGGAGCACATTCAAACCTCTACTGAGTATGATCATCTATCCGATCCAAAAATTGTGCTCTGTAAGTGTTTTTGATATTTATTCCGGGGGTACAATAGTCGTATCATGTTTAATACGGCGAAGCGGACGTTTGTGGTTTGTTTTTTGCTCCATTTGTGGACGATCGTCTGCTGCTATTTAGAGGAGGAGCGACCACGTAGTCTGCTATGCTAACCTTGCTAACAGCCGACCCCTTTGTTCAAGACTTGGAGCTGCTTATTTTATGTGTTTCTACCCGCTATCAGTTCTGTAGTTTGTCCATGAGCGTTGTTTCGATATTATTAAGCCACTACGATTGAGTGCAATTGGCTATTTTCTACACCTCAACTAATAGAATGGAGAAATGTTGCTAATATGCCTCCATTCCAGGCTATCCCTGTGTAGTTACACAGCGTCATTGCCGCGCTCCTTATTAAAGGTTGAACTAACTACTTCTTTAATTACCAACAATTTCGGCCGGTTATACATGATGTGAACCCAAAGTTGGAACTTGTGTGTATTGTTAATTCGAATTTCACCGATACTTTGAAACCGGACTAGCAACACCGTAATGGAGCGGGGGAGGGGCTTTCGAGTTGCTCCATGATGTGTTCTTCAGGGGTTTACTATGCGAGAGAGCCGGTAAAGCTCCGGTGCCTGTGTCTCTTTGTGGTTCACCTACTATTATGGTAGTCAAGCACGTTATTAAACACCAAATACAGGATATATAACTAAAACATGTAGGAGGAGTTGTATATATTTTCCGTCGTCTCTTGGATTTTCTCAACCAATGAGCAATGCAACCCAATCGCGATATTAAAAGTGTTTTGGACTTTTCAGAGACTTAACACCGCCAATTTCTTAATAGTTTTTCTCCAATGTATTCCCCTTTGTGTTTCAGGTAATGCTCTACTGAAATGGAGGATAGTTTCGACTGCGACTGTGGTGAGCTTGAGCCACCTGATCATTGAGGGTGGAAAGACTTGGAAAACTTAAGGTCGAACACATTTCAGATATACAGACAAGTTAGGCGAACTGCAAGGAATTTTTTTTATAAAGTCCTGGAACATTGCCCTTTTGGCACGCTAGTATGAAACAGCTCAGGACCAGTCCCACTGTCAACGTATCTGCCCTTTGAGGATGCACTCAACATTACATTTTCTCAAATTCCACTACATTGCTGTTGTTAGAAGTTTATTTTGTAACGATACGTTTTTTTGCCTAACTGGACGTAAACATTGCTTCCCTTTTTAATACAATGGCAAGACGATTGACCATAGATTAATCTCCTGTATTTGGGTTGTAGGCCTTACGGGGAAGCATATCACCTCTGCAAGGTATTTTATTTACATCCAAATAGGAATACAGAAAGCCACATCATTACAGTTTTTTCATTGGACTTAAACTCTGGTCTTGATTAAAGTTAGTGACTAGGGAGTGGTTAAAGCTCACAACACAAAATGGCTGAAAAGTTTGAGTCCCTGATGAACATACATGGCTTTGACATTGGTCCTCGCTACATGGACCTAAAGCCCCTAGGCTATGGAGGTAATGGCCTAGTGTTTTGCGCCGTAGACACTGCATGTGACAAATGTGTCGCGGTCAAGAAGATTGTCCTTACCGACCCCCAGAGCGTCAAGCACGCCCTCCGGGAAATTAAAATCATCCGTCGCCTCGACCATGACAACATCGTCAAGGTAAGAACTAGGACTGCATGATTCTGAAAAGAAAGAAAGTATAAAACGATTTTCTTATTTAGAAATGGGATCTCAATTCTCCTGATATATATTTTTCAATATACATTAATTGCACTGATTTACCTGATACAGAAGGTAACGCAAACAAAAATATGAAATATGACCAGCACATCAACTTAGGTAAATAAAAACGTCATGATTCTCTTATCAACTCGTGTTGATGAGAGAAAAATATTAATTGGCTCTGTAATTGCCTTGTTCCTCCTCAGCCCCACCAAACACGTGGCCTAGAGTGTGGCACTCGAGGCCATGTGTGCCACACTCGAGGCCGCCTACCATTCACTTTGTATTGGATGTGTGTTTGCATGGGGCAAGGGATTGTAGGAAGGCTATGTGAGGGCGTGTGCAGGCAGGGGGTCGCGGTGCATTGAAAGGGGAAGTGGAAAAAGTTCAACTTCAGTTAACTTAATTCTAAGTTAAAGTGTCTTGCAGCACGTTTTCAGCCATGCGATTTTGACAACATTCAGTGAGTACTGGCGGACTATACAGACTTGTATTGAATGTCATTTCCTGGTTTTACGCACTTCCATCGCTTTACGCACTCCAGACTACTCCACACTAGAGGGTGCGGGGCGTTGCTACACCCGTTATGATATCTGTGGATGAGCATCAGGGATTTTCTGACTTTATCTTGGCCTATTACACCTGTTATATTGCTGCTTCTTGTGATATTTTATGTGTTTATATAAATGTGTGGTGTTACCCTGCAGTGCACTTACTATGGCCAAACACTGCTTGCAATGCACGCGAGTGCAAGTGCCATGCGCACGTTGGAACCTAAAAAACATCCATACCATTGAATCGAGATGGCGATTTTAATACAAATTAAAGCTGCAACCAGCGTTTTACAGGGGCCAAGCCCAAGCAGAGCATTAAGACCCTGATAGACCATTAAGACCATGACACAGACCAAAGAGACTCTGACGAAGACCATTAAGACCTTTTTTCGTTTACATACGGTTGACAACGCTGGAATAGCCTAAGCTTGGATCTTGTGATGGGCGAACAAACTGTCATGATCGTACGTCGCTGAGGAGTTATGAGTCTTTAAAGTTTTCAATGAATTGCTTTAGTGTCCCCTATCATCTTATTTTTATGAACTTGGCCTTGTTAACCTGGACCTAGTCTTCTTCGCTTTTGCTCATTCGCGTAGTCGAGCAATTGCGCACAAATTGCACTTCAAAGTGGACCGGCCCTCTTCTTGATCTCCAGTCCCTGCTGCACAGCGAATCCAAATCGCCAGCAGAACAGACTTGGGGTCTAACAACGTAATATAACCGCATTTCACATTAATCTGAAATATCCCGCTACTTTGATTTTCCCTTGTAGGTGCGTTGGGAGGAGGAGCGGGCGAATCCGCTCTCAGTGCGTGTGCATGTATCAGTGATACGCAGGTTTATCCAATAAGTGGTAGTTTACCCGTGCACCAGGTCTGTAACGATATGCGTATCGAAACCGAAATCGCAACACTCAAAGCCACGAACCTGTCTCGCGGTGTGAGAAGGCAGAAGCGCGATACGCCCTTTCTAACTTCCGGTCAAATGGAAATTTGCTAATAATTTGTCTAAATAATAGTCTGCTGACACCGCCCCCTCTTATCGATGCCGTAAGTCTGCGACGAGATGCCCTCTCAGTGATGACCGCTCTCTGTGGCCACGGAGGATTGCATTTCTCCACAGCCGTCGAAGTCCTCAAATGCGATATTAACGACATTTATCCAGAGTGGGCCAAGCGTGAAAAAAAAATAGCCTGTGTGATCCCTGTCTCTATTGTTTTGTGTGATTTGACCGGCAGTTGGTCTGCTTATAGGTCGGAATGAAGCGGCCACCGATTATTGACAGGATGGGTACTTTATTCTACCGGACTCGTTAGTTTCTTCACCGCCGGAGACCGTCCCGACCATCTCCGACTGTTGGGAGATATATTAATAATATAATTATTATTAATATATAATAGGGGTGCAACGGATCACAAAGCTCACGGTTCGGATCGGGTCACGGTTTTTGAGTCAAGGGTCGGATCATTTTCGGATCAACAACAACAATGAAGATAACAAGACAAATGTGACTTTAAATAAAATCTTCAACTGTGTAAAAACAAAATAAAGTGACAAATTAGTTAATAATCCTGCTTCCTTTAAGCATGGTCAATATTTAAAAAATGTGCAATCTGAGGCATTATTCCAACTTCATTTTAACATGGATAGGATAGTAAATAATCCCTAACCCTGGATTTACAATTCAGGATGTCTGCATTGCCTGGGGAGAGTGTAGACTAGAGTCTACACTCCCCCAAGGCAATGCAGACATCCTTATCTTCTTTTTTTTTAGTTTGGTAGCGAAATACAGTTTCTGTGGTGTTTTATTTGGCATTTTGTAAATCCATTGATTTCGGTTGGGAGACTCATTGCTCATTGCAAGGGGGGTTGGTTGTAGTCTTTTCGCTCGGTTCTAGCCCTACTGTTGATACGGCGAACCGAGCGAAAAGACTACAACCAAACCTAAACATGTCCGGTCCGGTTCCGGTTTACGTTCAATGGGATTTACGGAACACCAAATAAAACACAACAGAAACTGTATTTCGCTACGATACTTGATGATGTTGTTAATACCGGAATTGTCCTCTAAACATGCGCTGATCACGTCAACGCACAACATTTTTTTTTTATCAGCCGATCCGCGGATCATTTGCGTCCCGAACCGTGATGGTTGATCCGTACGGATCACGGGAAACCCGTGAACCGTTGCACCACTAATATATAATAAGATTCATAATATTCCGGAGGCGCACACAGCTTTTGGCCGTGATATCATGTATTATATTGTAATGTTCTCAAATACGAGGCCGAGGAAGTGTCTAGTCCACGGTTTAGAAATGTTATGTTAATAGGCTATTACCTCCGCCATGTCCTACAACATGCACAGTAAAGTGACCCATGGATACTATGAAAAGTTTAAACAGATTTATTCACAGGCTAAAGCTGTTAAAAATCAACCTTGGGAAGATGAGAATATTTTATACTCAAGTCTTCGAGTGATTGCCTTGTTATCCAGCGCGGCTGATATAAATTAGTGACGTAACATTTTTGTCTGTTATTAAGCCGTTTATTATCTTTTATTTGCCTCGTGCCTGGTGTAAAAGGGCCTTCACACTCATGCTTTTTTTTGTTTGGACATTTTAGGTGTTTGAGACGTTGGGCCCCAGTGGTCAAAGGCTAACGGAGGACGTGGTGTCTCTGGCCGAGGTCAACTCGGTATACATTGTGCAGGAGTACATGGATACGGATTTGTGTAAGGTGCTGGAGCGGGGCCTCCTGTCCGAGGGCCACGCCAGGCTATTTGTGTACCAGTTACTCAGGGGCCTCAAGTACATCCACTCTGCCAACGTGCTGCACCGTGACCTCAAGCCCGCCAACCTGTTTGTCAACACAGAGGACCTGGTCCTGAAGATTGGCGACTTTGGCCTGGCACGTATCATGGACCCACACTACTCTCACAAGGTAGGATAGGCAGCCAGATGGCTATTGCTAAATGTATTGTTGGTGTATGACCACTTGCTGTGCTCTTTTGTCCTTCCAAGTTTTCTGTAATACATTCTTTCATATCTGACTCTTTCGAGTCTATCACGCTGTCCAAGGCCATAATATAGCGTTAGTGTAAATGTGTATTGCAGTGGTGTAACCCATCCTTTACACTCAGAGTTTTTGGAACGATCGCTGGAAGCAATATCAGCCGATAGTGATCACTGGGTCTATTTGCAGCCTTCTTTTTATCATGTAATCAAATTCAATTGGTATATGCAGCGGTGCACATAACTGGTACGCATGTGCGGCCATAACCGGGGATGCGTAACGTCACTTGTGTCACTACATTACTTTTGCGTAACTTACGGGAGATCGAAAAACGAAACGACAAAATACATTGAACAGCTACTTGTGCGTTTGCCACCTGCAAAAAGGGAGAAGAAAGGGAAATGGAGCAGAAGAAAATGGTTTTTTTCGAAAGAGTGGCACCAAGATGTGCCGTGGCTCAAAACGAATGATAAGCGCAATAAAATGTGCGCTCATGTGCGCTGTGCAATGCGCACACACTGGAGAACTGTGTAAAATCAGCTGATCGCAACGTTCCTTTTGTCAGATAATCAAACGCTCCGTGGTCGAGCTGCTGCAGTTTGATAAAAAAAAAAAGGTGACGCAAAAAACCTCTGTGAAACTGGGTACGTTTCATAAGATGTTAGTGTGGAGCTATGTCTGGGGTGCGTACCAAACACCATCTCCTGGTACTCAACTGAGTAACTCTATAAAGAAGTTATGCGCACCCCTGGGTATATGTATATCGGCAGTAAGGAGGTCTCCAAGAGTTTTGGTCCCGCTATGACCACAGGTCGTTGTCAAACCTTAACAACTGTGCCCCTCACCCTGTTTTCTAAAAAAAATAATTTCCTCAACGACCCATAAGGTCCATCAGGATAGATCTTGCTGTACCCTGAAGGTTTTTGAAAACCTTTTATTAAAAAAAAAAAAAAAAAAAAAAAACCGACCTGTACAACCAAATTACCTGATATGGTCCACATACTCCTTAAAACTGTACAACCTTATGGTATTATTTTGGTTTTGCTTACGTACAATTTTTAATATGATGCAATTGAGCTGCCAATATTCACGGGTCAATTTCAAGCTTCCACTGTTCCAGGTGCTTAGCTAGCTATTATTTATAATGGGAGTCAATGTGGGAAAAACTTAAACTTCAACCCTTCCAAAGACGAACGACTCAGTTGTCAAAGTTGTTTGACAACATGCTTAAGCATGTCTCTAAAAAGTAAAGCACCATAACTCGCAATCAAATAAAAACTATCGGCCACATTGCTCCATCCATCACAAGTCTGCTTCAAAGTGGCCCAGGGACTAGAAACTTGACTTGCTCGCTCATTAGCCTTGCTAGCTATAGCATGTCAGCATGCTCACGGATTATTGTGTACAAGATGAGTTGGGTCACAGAACCACACGCGAACATGATGTATTCAGGTCAGACAACACTATTTATACCAAGAACAGCAATTCACTGGCATCTTTCCCAGTCCACACATAACATACAAACTCACGTGCAAGGTAGTTAAAATATAAATATATAGGAAAATATGAATAAAGGGTCAGTGAACCCAAACCAGTTGGTTTTATTTGGCCGTGGTAATATTTCTTCATATCCATGCCATTATTTCATAATTTAGAATTACAGGTGTAAATTGTTTGTTTTTGCTGGTCTCCAACAACCAATAGCCCAAAATAGTAATAGCGATTGAGAAATATGTCCATCATAGTGATGGAGCAATATATCATAGTAATGGAGCAGTATAGTGATAAAGATATAGTGATATATCCATAGCAATATAGGGAGTGGAATGATTTGCGAACCTACATAAGCACCCCCCACCCCCCCCCAAGTTGTCTCCTCCACTTTTATTTGTCCTTCCTTCTTTCATCTTGTGCACGCGGAAGGGTTAGCCTTCCTTCTGGGATAGAACATTTGGTGTGGAAAGCTTATTTTTGGTCAAGGGGATTGGCTGCTGATTCTACTCGGCGTATGATTGTCATGCCACCTTTTTGGGATATTATTTTGCTTTCACACTCTTCTTGAAAATTTGTCTGGTTTAATGGATGGTATGTTATTTAAGACCCGTCTGTTCTTATATCTACATGTGTTGGTCAGTTTTGTAATCGATATATGGTACATTTGGAAACATTTTAATTTAACTGCCGTATTCTCTGAAGGGGTGGGGGTTCTGGGCTGTCTTTGTTGGGTTTAATAGCTAGTGGTTTGAGAACACATAGAAATGGTTTAGGCAAAGGGCAATGTTGTGCTGGCAGAAGGGGAAGAGGACACTTATTCTCTCCTTGCACAAACATGCATCCTGCATTCCCAATAACTCCTGCTCACACGCACAGTTTTGACCCAATTTCCCAGCTGGCAACAACGTTTTTTTTTTTATTATGGCCCAATCAGGCAAAGCCCTTTTAAGCTTAAGTTGCCTTGAAATGTTTGCTTTGTAAAGTGTTTACCCTAACTAATCAAAGCCTACTTACTAATTAGAAGGCTATCCATTTGGTTTCCTGCTGTCAATAAACGCACTACTAGGCTTTTCAAACATACATCAAAGTCTGACCTTCTCTGAATTAATACCCAGTAGGGTTGTATGTGTAAACAACATTTTCAGAATCCGACCCTGCAGAGTATAACCTAGCAGGCTCCTAATGTAAAGTCTGGAGAATCGGAGAGCCGGGAATTCACAACATGCGAGTGGGCATGTTGCTGACGATGATGTTTCTATCATGCGACGGGCACGAAAACTGGAGCACGGAATTTAGAAGCTCTGTACTTTCCTCATCTCGCCTGTATTTTGCATTACAACTCTTTCTACTCCTCTGTTGATATATTGTGTACACGTCCAAATAAATTGAATATTTCTATACTGGGGGGTTGCCAGTATATTTCGGTAGACTTCAAGGATACTAATATAGGTACTGCTTATCGATCCGTTATTTAAACGGTAATCGTATTGTTTGTTTTTGTTTTTTAGAAGAAGAAATTATTATTTATTTTTTCTGATGGAAGATCCGCATATGTCTTTTTACTTTTCTCATCCAGAATGTTAATGTATGTAAACACATACAGTGTTGCACCGAATAGTGTTATAACAGGCCGATTCACGTACCACAATGCAAGTAAACATTGGCTTGTATCTCCGACAGCTATTGAGATGAATGGTCAAAACATACAACAGATAGCGATAATTATAGGTCTATGGTTTACCACTTTGGATACAGTAAGAACACTGTTTTGAGAAACGTACATACGCTGTTGCATCCACCCTGTCCTACAACCTGTACTGTGTTGATGAAAAAGATAACCGTGTGGTTGGTTAAAGGGTTATATTCGCTGGGTAGAGGCGTAAAAAATCGACCTTGTGTGCGAATAAAATATTTATTTTTCGCAAAATTTGAATTAATTGGCAACAGTCCATATCAACTCAATGATTTGTTATTTGTATTATCTCATCCAACAATCGCGTTCAATGTAAAAGCACCTTACAATGTGAGTCAGTGTGTCAACACGGCTAATTATATTAATGCCGTCAAGAGGCTTTTTAATATAAAATCCTTTTGTGCCGAATATTTACTTGGCAAGAAAGAAATGTTTATTGGTTCAATTCCCTCTAGTGCAGTGTTTCCCAAAATATTTTTATTGGGACCCACTTTTTAAAATTACAAACCATCGCGACCCATTTCACATTAGGCCTTATCTATAAAATCGTAAGAAGAACACATTTTTGAATAAATTAACATTCCTTTTAGTCCCTGAATTCCGCATCCCTTTATATATGAACTTAAACCAGCCATTTCGAAGAGATAAATCTCAACTTTGTTTTATGCATTTGTTATTAAACATCATACACGTATTAAATTCTTGATAAAATAAATAATAAATGAGGCCAAATAAATGCAATCAGCCGGAGTTAACGTCTCATTGTTTTTATATCCTTTCATCAGTAAAACAAACACAATGTATGTTGTGTTTGAATTATGAAAACTATCACAAACATGCTTCTTGTTGATTTTTTTGGTAATGCTCCTTTGTACTTTTTTATTTTGCAACCCAATTCAAATCTCCCGCGACCCACATGTGGGTTGCGACCAAGTCTTTGGGAAACTCCCCGTCTTTCCATTTTATAACGTAGCTCAGTTTCGTACCTGCAACAGTGGTTATTTGAAATTGACCCTCTGACCTAATTTTGTTAGCTATCAAAACAAATTACACACAAACTTTAAGGCCTCTGGGGTTCTTCTTGCATAAACTAAGATGCCTAAGCCATTTTAATCGAAAAAGGAGCTTATGGGTCCAAAATGCAAAAAGATTCAGCATCTCAAATGAGCAAAGACATTTTTTATTTGTATTTAATAGATAATAGACTTAAATAATATACTTTATTTAAGTCATCCTCTCTTTGCGATCACTTTGTTTTAAGTCTTGGTATACCAAGTGAATAAACATTAGAAACCAAATTATATAATGAAGACTGCCTTCTTCACCATCTGAGCAAAGCTAATACTGCCAAAATGCTATCCGTACGACTTTAGGGATTTTTCGGTGCATAGTTAACAAAGTTATACCCGGGGTATGCAGCTTCAGAAGGGTTGTCCGGCTGGGACATGTCGCGGTGGATAAACCCAGGGGAGCTCCTGGCGATACTCGTGCCGTAGCACGGGATGAATTTCAGGATCATCTGCATCTGCTCCAGCTCATAGGTCCCTGGTTATCAAGGACAGAGACCTCTAATAAAATGTTCTGTGCACCAACAACCCAGGAGACCTCACTTGGCCATCTTGGTGTGTTTTTGTCGGAATTATAACTATTTTATTGGGGCCGGGATCATTCTTCCAGCCACTTGATTTGGGCGGCATCGTGTGTGTGTGTGTGTGTGTGTGTGTGTGTGTGTGTGTGTGTGTGTGTGTGTGTGTGTGTGTGTGTGTGTGTGTGTGTGTGTGTGTGTGTGTGTGTGTGTGTGTGTGTGTGTGTGTGTGTGTGTGTGTGTGTTCTACTGACGGAGGCTGTACATGGCTCCTTCAGTTCTGTGTCCGGACCCCATTGCAGCGGAAGTCTATCACATGCATGTAGTGTTTAATCTGAGCAGTTTTGCTTCCTTATGAATCTATCCACTATTTGTTTGCTTTCATATTCAACCTGTGTTCTTAAAGGTTAATTTTTGGGTTTGTTTTTGCCAATCATATACTTTACTATTTGTTTAAAATCAGCCAAAGTTTAGAAAATCGAATGCGGCTTACTGTGAATTGAGACGCATTTCACTAAGGAGCAGGTAGAGGCGTTTGGCATAGTGCTCAAGGGCGCCTTACTGTGGACATGGGGAACGAACCCAGTACCATTTCAGCTGGAACCCACTAGAAATACCATGCGGAGAACCAGGTTATTATTTGAGGCCTGAATTTACAGTGTTTCCCCCCCATTCAGGGTCATCTGTCTGAGGGCCTGGTCACCAAATGGTACAGATCTCCCCGGTTGCTGCTGTCCCCCAACAACTACACAAAAGCCATCGACATGTGGGCAGCTGGCTGCATCTTCGCCGAGATGCTCACGGGGAAAACGCTGTTTGCGGGTCAGTGTGCTTTGCTCGGCTCTCATTCTCTTAATCCTCTCACCCCCATTGGAGAGGCTTCACTTGCAGCATGGACAAGCTTGGGTTTGCTTTTGACTAGATGCAGTGCTCCACTATCCAAAAAAGAAATTTAGCCATTTGAAGTAGTTTGTTTCTTTTCTTGAAGGGACCTCCCTACTTTTGGACCTGTGCAGCTTTTATTGATAGAACAGTATGCCTAGAAATAACTTGTATTTGGGATGAGAAGAAATGTATCTTCTTAAATTAATATATTTATGACATTTTAAACTGTGTCCATGTATAAATAAATATAATCAGTGTATTTGGTACGACCCTCTTAATGTATATTATTTAAGGTCAACATGGGCTTTCAAAAGCCTTGCTCCACATCATATGAAGAGAGTGGTTCCCTTTCTCACCGTCTCTGTCCTCCATCACCAGGGGCCCATGAGCTGGAGCAGATGCAGATGATCCTGGAATCAATCCCTGTGCTACGGGAGGAGGATCGCCAGGAGCTACACGGTGTCATCCCAGTGTTCATCCGCCGCGACATGTCCCAGCCACACACCCCCCTTGTAAAGCTGCTGCCTAATGTCAGCCCCCAGGGTATGCTCGCACGCACACGTCTGTATATATGTGTTGGTGTTGGCAAGATCCTGGATTTTCTGACTTCGATACAATACCTTGAAAAATATTGAATTTTGATACCAAAGAGAATACATGGCACAATAGTAAGTGTAGGGGTGTACGGTATAAACGGTTTAGAGCGTACACCGGTGTGAATTTGCGTTACGGTAGGGATTTTGACGTTAATATGTGACCTTTAGACAGTGTTCTGTGTAATGCGTTGCAAAGTAAGTAACACGTAACATAGGGTGAACATATTTCCTGAAACTAAAACGGGACACTTTGCGTGTGACCGTAGTGCTCGTGCATGTGAGGTCATAGAGGCAGAAAGTTTAGCCCGTAGGACTACTGCTCATAACCGCCTCATTGGGAGATATCATGTATTTTTCTGGCAGGGCCATTTATACCTTTAAGAGAAAATATGAAAATACATTGAATGAGTTTCGTGTGGGACTATCATAATTTTCATTTGGGGACGGCCTATTGCTGTGGAATTGCGGACAGGTGTCATCAAAATTGACCCATTTAACAAGCAACATCTTTAAAAGAGAATTTCACCGTTGTAGACATGAATCTTATGAAAGTGGGTCCTATATAGTTGAATAGTAACATAGATTTCTAATTTGATGCCTTCTTGACAGAGAAAAAGGCAGACAGTGACTTTTGGGCGCTTGTGAATTGAAGACGACAACTCCCACCTTGCCAATCAGCGTTCACCCCCTGAGGGACGTAACATAACAGCCAATCAGCGTTCACTCCCTGCAGTCCAGAGTGACCTATAGCATGGAGGAGAAGCGATTGTTGCTGTTGGCGGACTCACGGAGCTCTATATCTAAATAATATAATATATAATATATAGGTATCTATATAATATCACGGCCGAAAGCTGTGTGCGCCTCCGTATGATATTAGGAATGAAATACTGCGTCGGGTTCTCAGACATCTGATACTTCCACAACTAGTAAAGACTCGTAGTGGGGGTTATCTCGGCCAGAGACCTGCATGGGTTCGTACCCGACGGGTGACCAACACAATTTGGATGAAACAGGTGAAAAATTTTGTACTGTGTCGGACATACTGTGTTGGTTATTCAGGAGCGGAGGAGTCGACTAAAACCGTCCAGAGTGCATGATGTGCTTTTTTTGCGCAGCAATCTAAAGCACCACGCCGAACAAGAGAGAGTATAATTCCTCAGCGTTCTACCTAATGTGTCTAACTTTCCTTCGGATGTGGGTCCGCCGTCGCTATCAATTTATAGCGGGTCGGGTGGGGAACGTAATGGCGGGTACGGGTTTGCAAAATAAGACCAGTGTATTGATTCTCGGCCATGGCGGAGAAGGATTGTGGGGAAAAGACGTTGTCTTTGATTCTCTGAAGTCCGCGACTTCAGATTGATGTCGAAGGACCAGAGACGTAGGAGAACCCGACACAGTTGTTTATTCATGATATCATCCAGAGGCGCACACAGCTTTTGGCAGTGATATTATATATTATAGATACTATATATTATATTATATCATTTAGATATAGAGCTCCAGGTCTCCCGGCAGAGGACCCCGGTGCATTCGGTCTAAAACAAGCACTAGGTAGTAGGTATCCTGCTCGCCTTTGAAAAGATGGACGCTCAGGCGCGCTGATTTGGAATGTGTGACCTCCTCTGCCTAGCCCGCCGAGAGAGAGAGAGAGAGAGAGAGAGAGAGAGAGAGAGAGAGAGAGAGAGAGAGAGAGAGAGAGAGAGAGAGAGAGAGAGAGAGAGAGAGAGAGAGAGAGTGTGTGTGCACTGTAACGCTAGTGTTGTACACTTCTTTGTTATTTGGATAACCGTTCAGCTGTTGGTGTTATGGCGAATAACACGTCGGTTCTTTGACGTCTCTGGTATTTCCACAACGAGACTGTAGTTTGGGTTATCAGCCATGGTTGAGAAGGAATTGGGGGATAGGAACTTTGGCTTTGACTCCCTGAAGTACATGAACCACGACATGGAGGAGAAAGGGATTGTCGCCCGGGGTTTTCTCCCTCCGTAGCCCTGCTGCGCACGGCCGCGAGGCACCACAACCGCAAAGCACCACCGCCACGAAGCACCACCGCCGCGAAGCACCACCGCAGTCTACTTCAGATTGATGTGGACGTGGAAGAACCAGAGATGTCAGAGAACCTGACGCAGTCGTTTGTGATTCATAATATCGTCTCGAGGCGCACAGCTTTTAGCTGTGATAATATATATTATATGATATAGATATCTATGTACAATATGATATTATTTAGACAAAGAGCTTTAGAACTCCCGCCGGAGCACCCGGAGTGTTCTAGAATATTTACAGAACACGGCTAAAGGCTGTGTGTGCCTCGCCATTGCGATACATCCACTGTAAACAGAGCGCATGGTACCGTGGCCGCAAGCTGCTCAGGGCCACACCCCCACCCTCCTCCTTGACCCGCCTCTCCTCATTTGCATTAAAGCTACAGACACCGAAACAGCGAGTTTGGGGAAAGCTCAATATGCGACTGGCTCGTAGTGGTTGTAACTCTCGGGTACGTCTTCAAATACTGTTTTAGGGGCCCACTAATATCTATATTAAAGCATCCATAAAGTAGCATGCCATGGGACCTTTAATGATTGGGCCATTATAAGACCATGTTGCCCATGTAATCGCTGACAACAGGGGACATTTCATAGTGGTTGGTGGGAACCAGGACGTTTTATCGTCGGGACTCGGGACATGCAACTCAAAATTGGGAATCTCCCGCCAAAACGGGACATCTGGTCACCTTAGCGTAACCGTAACGGTAACTACTTCTTCGGTTAAAAAGTAAAGTAACTTGTTATTACCGAAAATTTGGTAACAAAACCGTTATTTTTTCAATTCGGTGCAACGTCACTTTTCCCAGGGACTGATTTTTTTCTATTGCAGTTTTGATCAATAAATGTTGTTAAAATACTTCTATACTATGTGACATATGTCCTAAAAATACAAAAGTAATAGCTGCCTAACGAGTATTATGCCCCTTCAGAAGCATTTATATAGGAATTAGAAGATCAAATTAACATTAACTACACCGTGATATATCCTTTTTTTCCCATGCCGTACAGCCCTATTAAGGGCATAGAATTCTAGAATTGTGAACATCTTTTCTAGGCCTATTTTCTGAAAATAATTTACCCTAAGTAACTCCACAACTGCAAGGGCTATTATTGGTACCAAAAGAAAGATGGTTGTGCAACTGAAATATTCAATCTGGTTAGAGTGAATAAAGCTAAAACACAGCATAAGTGGAAGATTTATTTTCCAACTGATTTAGGGTGAATACAACCTTATGCATTAACATTTGGTAGCCCTAAAGTACTATGAAACGCATACCGGTAGATATCTTGAGAACCCATTTTACAATTTAGAAAATTGCCCCTCTATTGAAAGGCCAGGGCAAATATAATTGAATGACACCCAGCCAAACAATCGCAATTGCACCATTTGGCCACCAGATGGTGATGAAGGACATGTGTTCTGATTTGAAGGCAATTAACCTATTTCCTCAGAAACCCGCTATTTGCCATTGATTGTAAACGGCAGGTTTAGTTCCAAAATGCGGCACAACTTCGAAGACAAAAACAACAAAGGTAAAACATAATTCCTGGTTATAAAAAGATAAGGGGAAGTTTGTTCTTCAGAGTGAATCAGAGTGGTATGGTTCGGACTCTTGGAATCAGTCGATGCTCAGCTTTCGTATAATGTATATCGTGAAGAAGATTGCTATTGTGCGTGTGCACAGTTATGAATTGAGACTAGTGATGAATAAGTGCGAGAGGCCGTACTGCGAGTTACAGGGCTCCAGACTTTGACCAAATGGTTGCATTTTGCGACCACTAAATTTGCCCTTTTTTATTTTGACACGTTAAACGTGGAAGGGGCGTGTCAGTAAATCCGGAATCTGCAGCAGGCCTCAATGAGTGTGAGAAGGATGGGGAATGGCCACTGTTAGTGGCTAATGTGTGGAGGGGAAGGGTCCTAGATCTTATACGTCTGACTCAAACTATTGACTCGTACTTCCGATCTTCAGCTGTGTGCCAATGCCGGTGAGAGTCCTGTACGGGTCTTATTTTGCAAACCCGCACCCCCAATACTTAAAACCGCATCCGATCCGTGTTCCGACATTAGCGCAAATTACATCCTGCACCCGACCAGACCCGCTATAAATTGATATAGATGACCAACCCACAACCAAAGGAAAATTAGACACATTAGATGTAAAGCCGGAGAATTACACTATCTGCGACCGACCCGCACTGTTCAGGCGTCCGACCCGACCCGCACCCTTGTCCAACACAATTCATCCAAATTGTGCGGGTACCCGAACCAGTGCAGGACTCTGCTTCAGGTGCCATAAAGGGTTTTTCACACGGGAGGTGTTTGTCACGCCTGGAGAGGCGAGTGGGCAGAGAGTTGAGAGGCGAGCGGGTAGAGAGGAGGTGCAGCGTCCTGTAAAGCGGCACAATGACAAGCGGGCGCACTCCCGTGAAACTGTCGTTCTGTTCCGTGTTCGTCAAACGCATTCACACACACGCGTGGAAACCTTTGGGATATATGAGAATCACAATAAAATGTGAAACTGAGTTTGAAACAGCATATTGGATCTGCATCTATTATGATAATATTTATTAGTAATACTATTAGTAATAAAATCTGTTTACTCGGTCGGAAAAGAAGGTAAAGCAAGAAAGCGCAGCTGCTATTGGTGTATCGATACTTCAGAGATGATTATTGAAACGTTCATATATTCAGTAACGATATTTGACAACAGGAATATGTATAAAGTCAGATTTGATTGTTTTGAATCTGTCTGAGAGCATTGGCAGAGAATGCCCTGTCCCAAAAAGTCTGTAATCTGGTGCAGGGGATGGCCAGCAGGTCCTTCTCAGAAGACCACAGGGAGCGTGAGCGAGTGTAGGGGTGGAGGAGATCTGTGAGGGATTGGGTTGAGAGTCCATGTAGAGATTTGTAGGTGAGCAGGAGAATTGAAGGTGATGCGTGACTGGTAACCAGTGGAGCTGTTGGAGGATGGGAGTGATATGTTGCCAGAGCTTTGTGAGTTCTGGACGTATCAGAGTCTGCCAAGGGCCTTGGTGGGCAGTCCAGACAGGACCCCATTCTAGAAGTCCAGACGGGAGGGGATAAAGGCGAGTGTCTCAGTTACTGAATGTGTGAGTGAAGGCCGGAGTCGTGAGATGTTTCCGAGGTGATAGAAGGCGGATTTGGTGTTGCTCTTGATGTGGGACCGTAAGGAGAGAGTGGAGTCCAGGATGAAAATAAGATTATGTAAAAGAGCTGCCATTATTCAACCAATCCCTAGTCTACTTCAGAGAACCATAGAGGCCTAAAATGGTGCACATGAAGGACCACTCCCTTTAAGGTACTGTGGATAGTTTTGTCTGGATAGCTAACAAAATGATGTCACCTGGTCAGATAGTGCTACAACAAAACGGATTTCCCCATGCTGTTAATATAAATAATACGAAAACCTTAGAGGAAAAACCGACTTCCAAAAATGCAGTTCGCAAATTTGCTGCTTAATCGAACAGGACTTGACTTGATGGCAAATTATCTTATCTAATCACGCGCCACTCACAAATCACCAAACACACTTATTTGGCCACGATAAAAGATTGAGATCACAGCACCGTGCCTTCATCTTTAATTCACCCCTGTTCTGTTCACCTTGCAGCGCTCGATTTCTTGGAGAAGATCTTGACCTTCAACCCCATCGACCGCCTGACGGCGGAGGAGGCCATGGCCCACCCCTACATGTCGGGCTACTCCTTCCCCCTGGACGAGCCCATCGCCCTGCATCCATTCCACATTGAGGACGAGGTGGACGACATCCTGCTCATGGACCAGAGCCACAGCCACCCCTGGGACAGGTACGAACACACACACACCTGCGTCGCCTACATCTTAGAAAAATAATTATACATTGATAATGGACAATTTGAAATCCATTAAATTGGTTGTTTCTGACCTCAGGTACCATGACAGCCAGATGTCCGAGGTTGACTGGCATCTGCATAGCACCCACGACCCAGACGAGGTGCAGTTGGACCCGCGGGCCCTCTCTGACGTCACAGATGAGGAAGAGGTCCAGGTGTGTAGGAACACACAAAGTACACAACAAAGGAACCCCTAACTTTACCCTGTTACGGTGAGTGTGTGTGTGTGTATCTGTATTTGGATCCTAAACGGTTCTGTCTGACGCAGGTTGACCCCCGCAAGTATACTGACGGCGAGTGGGAAAAGTTCTTCGATGAGCCGTCTTATGACCACTCGTCTCTATTCCCGGTGGAGAGCCAGTGGCACGAGGATGACGAGGATGACGACCACCCCCACCACTATCACCACTACCACCACTACCACGAAAACAAGTACTGTGACCAGGAGTGCGGCCGCAATTGCAACTACAAAGCTGCGTCCCCCTCCTACCTTGACAGCCTTATCTGGCGCGACAGCGAGGTCAACCACTACTACGAGCCCAAGCTTATCATTGACCTGTCCAACTGGAAGGAGCAGCAGAGCAAGGAAAAGGAAGAGCGCAAGGCCAAGAGTAAGTGTGAGGTAAATGGCCTTGTCAAGGCCCAGATTGCCCATAAGGAGGGGCTGCAGGACCAGGGCCCCTTTGAGAAGGACAGCGAGCAGGAGAAGCACCAGACGCAGGTCAACCCCACTCCACAGAACCCGGGCTTTGACTTTGACTCCTTTATTGCTGGCACCATCAAGCTCAGTCTGCAGCCGGAGCCCTTCCAGGAAGTGGGCCTCCTCAACGAGCTCAACTCCTCCGTCTCCCAGCTGGAGGCATCACGCTCGGCTTCTGTGCCCAAGTCCATCAGCCAGGAGAAGGAGGAGAAGTGCCTTGTCAACCTGGCACAGCTGGGTGGTGGTGGGGGGCCTGGGGAGACGGCCCGGCCCCTCAACCCCTGGGGGTGCTTCGGAGGTGGAGAGCCGGCAGACGATGGCGGCCGGCCGATCAATGAAGTGTGCTGGGACGTCGGAGAGGAGGAGCAGAAGCCGACCCCGTACACAAGCTACCTGGACCGCCTGTTCAGCCGAAGGGAGGACGGCGGGGCAGGGCAGACTCCCGAGGGCCCCCCACCCCCTGAGGAGCCGTCGGAAGACAAAGAGCGTGAGGCGTGCTTCCTGGGTAGCAACGACAAGCTGGATTTTAACCTGCAGCTGGATTCTCTGGATCTGCCCGGCTTCAACTGCTCAGACGACCTGCCGCTGAAGTCCATCCAGGCAACGCTGGCACCAGCTGCCGTCAAATGCTCGCCGCAAATTGCCCACAAGACCTACAGCAGCATCTTCAAGCATCTAAATTGAGGAAGATTAATGCAAACAGGAGGCACATTTAAGAATCTCCACACAGTGCAAAGTCTAGGCAGTTATATTGGTTTTTTTTTATCATAGTAATGTATTATTTTACTTGAATCAATTCATTATGTTTTAATGTATTGCATTTATTTTATTTTATATAAACTTAATAATTGACCACTCTGAGCCTTTTACAACCAACCTTCGTGGGTTTCTGTCCGTTAATGCCCATCAATAAACTTGGTATTCACACACAACCAAGTACTGTAGACTGGCTAAGAGGAGGAGGAATAGGAGAGTTGAGGTGGTCTAATGCTCAAGGCCAGGATGGGAGACATTGCATTGATATAATTGCCGTGGAAGTTCTTCCGAACCCAAACGGCTTTATTTTAATTTAATTTTTCTGGTATGAAAGACATGGTGATCTTTTTGTTTCAGTGCATATAACTTATACTTTTCCCAAAGAGAATTTTCTAAACAGCCCTTTTACATACTGTAAATTGTTATTTTGACACATGATGCCAGCAGCAACACTCTTGTAGACGTGTAATTGTGTTCTCTACCTCAAGGTGAGGGCCGCGAGACACACGCTTAGTAGTAGTCGTGCTTTCCACTCGCATCCCGTCAGCACAGAGGTGTGTGTGTGTGTGTGTGTGTGTGTGTGTGTGTGTGTGTGTGTGTGTGTGTGTGTGTGTGTGTGTGTGAGAGAGAGTTTAGCACAGTGAGGTAGACACTTATTTATTTTGAGAAGACAACATGCAATATTTATTTTTAGGCTTGTTTCATTCATTTTTCTGCTCCATGTGGTTTTATTGGACAGTTGGGTAGTCAACCTTCCAGTTGTTGTGATTACATTATTTTTGGTAGGTATTTCTCATTTATTTTCTTTGGCTTCCAGAAGAAATTGAAGCCTTCCATCTTCCATCAGTTCTCCCCCAAATATTCATCATTGTATTTGTTTTTATTCAATTTATTTGGTGCATTATGTATTTCAATCATTTTTGGAGAAGAGTGGGCCTAGAAGGAAGGAGAGCGGACAGTGGCCTGTAGAGTAGCTCCAACAAGTCTTAACTAAACAAATTTAAATGCATTAAAACCGAGTGCATGGATATTCAGAAAGTACAAAACTAATTGTGATCATTCATCTTATTTCAATTGTATGTTATTTTATATATATATATAATTCAATTTTTTGACGTATTGTGAACTAGATTATCTTTTTTTCATGCCTTATAATGCTGACTTCAGATTATTTTTTAAATCATCGGTTCCCCCAGTTCTGCTGAATCTCAATAAAAATACAGGCAAAGTGATATGATTTATTGTTATTTGACTTATTTAGTTAACCATATCTACCCTTTACCCAGTGTCATGGTGCAGCTCGGGTTTCTGGTTTTGAAAGTCTAGCAAGAGGCCCGCTCAATGCCATTTAGCCTATTCAAGGATCCATTTAAATGTCCTCGAAGGCAAGACTAGATTACACCCTTGAGATCCAAGGCCACCAACCTCATTCAAATGTTTACCGGTGTAGTAAGTTACCTTCTGAAGCCGACTTGTGGTTGATGGAATAATGTTCAGTAAATTGAATATCTAGGATTTATCAAAAAAACAATTCCAGAGATCAAGTGTTGCAAAGGTCATGAAGTTTTTTCAAATGTTGCTGTACAGAAAAAAAAAACCTGACGGAATTAATTGGTTTAAGAGGGAAAACCGTTCTGCATGCGTAATGCATGTACACCAAGTTTCAGAATGTTTTATGGATCAGGGCGGACATGCTGATCGTTTAACTTTGACCACGAATTATAGCGCCCCCTTTGGGATTTTAGGTACCAAATCTTTTGGGGACATGATTACCGAGGATACTACTGTTGTACATTTGAGTTTTGCGCACTCGGTAAATAATACTCAAACCACACAAGGCATTCATTGAGTGCCAAAAGTGGCATCCGAATAGGCCTACATCCCATCGACTTGCAACTATTCTAATCTTAAATCTGTATGTTTTAAAAACATCAGCTCGTTGCATAGTGTCTGCACACATACTGCATGTGGAAACAACGGTCAATTCATAGACACAGGCCTCTGTAAATGGGTTGTGACAGACTCTCAGAATGTTCCGTTTCAGAATGTGTCCATGTAAATGTGCTTAAGCTACCGGTCGGGAGTGTCTCTAGACATGGCCGTGAGACCCACTACAGTTCATTATAGACTTGGACTGAGGCACCTCAATCTGGACGTCATCAGCCCATCAATAACACTTGCTCTAACTCACAGCCAAAGAGTGCACTGCCAGGTTTGTAGTGCACATCTCGTATGACAAGGGACGTTCTAGGGGTAGGCCTACCACAGGAAGATTATTTCAAAATCCTAAACCCCATGGAGTGCGATGAAACTGGCTTGATGTTATATAACAGGAGAGCTCTATTTCATCGGGAATGTTCATCCAGAACAAAATGCTATTAAATAGGAAATAAGTTCAGTAGGATCGGAGCATAAAGGTAAAAAATGTGCTTAGCTTTGTCATTCAATCCGATTCCCAAAAGTAGCGACTAACAAAACCTGAATGTCTGCATAGTTCATGATTTGTGATCACTTGAGATATATTGCCATACTTATAGCAGCAGGGCTTAACTTACTTTGGGCTTCGTGTTTTTGCATGATAATACAGATTCATCACACCACCCTCCAGTGTGGACAAAACAGGTGTGGTTCTGATCTCTACTTGATCACAGTCTACTCATGACCTTAAACTGGTTCCTGCCCTTGTTAACAAAAGATGCAGGTAGAACAAACATGACGTCCATTGATCTCTCTGTCTCTGTCTCTGTCTCTCTCTCTCTAACTTTAAAGGGGTAACTGAAGCCACATAGTTTAATACATGAAGAAATGTTAAATGGCTTAAATCAAGTGAAGGGAATTGAACCAGGTCTAAGCGGAGTAAACAGACTCGTAGAGACGTGACTGTATGGTATGAACTCTGCTCCTTTAATCGCTTCCGCTAATCGTTGCCTAGGTTACATACAGAACATTCCAACCCCGTATTAATACATTTAATAATAATACATTTAATTTAGAGGCGCCTTTCAAGGCACCCAAGGCATAAAGTTACCATAAATCGTTTAAAAACAAGACATTGTGGAAGAATAAATAAATAAAACAAAAACAAGACAAAACAAACAAACAATCAAGACAGTGATCAGTTAGACGTTGTGTGCGAGTTTGAACAGGTGAGTTTTGAGTTGTGACTTGAAGGTTGTTATGGTGTCTGACTGTTTTATGTGTGTATTACAACTGATACTACATCTGTATTTGTATTTCTTGAGCTTTCCTTTTTCTTTGATGTTAATTAGCTTTTTCACCTGCTGTTTATATTTTCTCTCTTCATGAGCCCTTTCAATTTCCTGCTCTTCAGGTGCATATGTTAAGATAATGTCCCCCCCTCCCTTTCTTTGTCCTGTGTGCCCACGACTTACAGGCAGACCCCCTGGGTCGGGTGAACCCGAGCTGGCAGAAGCTGGCTCTGGGGACGTGGAACGTCACCTCACTGTGGGGAAAGGACCGGAGCTTGTGAGGGAGGGGGAGCGCTACCAATTAGATCTGTCTGGTGGGGCTTCCCTCTACGCACAGTCTTCAACGGTTGTTTGTTATTGGACTTCTGTGCTAGTCATGGATTGTCTATAACAATCACCATGTTCGAACATAAGGATACTCATAAGTAGACCTGGTACCAGAGTACCCTAGGCCGAAGATCGATGATCGATTTCGTGATCGTGTCAAACAATCTGAGGCTGCATGTTTTGGACAATCGGGTGAAGAGATGGGTGGAACTGTCAACCGACCATCGTCTTGTGGTGAGTTGGATCAGGGAATGGGGAAAGTACTGGACAGACCTGGTAAGCCCAAACGGGTAGTGCGGGTGAATTGCCAGCTGGTCCTTGTCAGAGGACCTGAGGGACCGCAGGGGGCTGCAGGGGTGGAGGAGGTCAGAGAGGTAACGGGGGGCCAGAGCATTAAGGGACTTGTATGTGAGGAGTAGAATTTTGAATTCAATGCGGAACTTGACTAGTAGCCAGTGGAGCTGCATCAGGGGGGGGGGACGATGTGCTGCCAGGGCTTAATGCCAGCTGAGTTCTGCACATATTGCAGTCTGTCCAGGGTTTTAGAGGGGAGACCGGTGAGTATGGCGTGAATCCATATATTATCTTATATTATTTAGATATAGAGCTCCAGGACTCCCGCCTGAGCTCCCGGAGTGTTCTAGAATATGAACTTTGGCGGCGGCCGGAAACCGGCAGCTCCGGTGCGGGGAGCTCGGCGGCAGTCTGGCAGCTCAGCTCCCGGAGTACAATCGCTTTCTCCTCCATGACGCGGTTCATGGACTTCAGAGAGTCAAGGCCAAAGTTACTTTCCCCCAATTCTTCTCAACAATGGCCGAGATATCCCCTACAACGAGTCTTTACTTGTTGTGGAAGTACCAGAGGCGTCAGACGCAGTCTTTATAATTCATAAAATCATCCGAAGCGCACATAGCTTTTGGTCGTAATATTAGATATAATATTATGTAAATACCCATAATAATATTATTATATTATATAGAAATATAGTGCTCCAGGAGCCCGCAAACGGCAACCTTCTCCTCCATGCTGTGGTTCAGTCTGACAGCTCATTGGTCAATGGGCAGCAACTCATTTGCATTAAAGGCACAGACACCATAAACAGTGCATTCTGAAGGGAATGAAACACGGGGGAATAGCGGTAGGCAGGATATTTTTTCCTAAAAGCTATTTACAGCAAACAGCTTCAAAAACATGTTTTCTCGAACTCAAATATTATGTTTACTTGTTGGGAAAACACCATAATATGTCTCCTTTATTGGAACACCACTCTGCAATCAACGACACTTTTGCTTTGTAATCGTTTGCAAATTTAAAAAGAAAAATTTGGATCTGTTCTTGGTCATAAGCGGTAGGCAGAAACGACGACGAGACAGCAGTAGTTTAAAATGGAATGCCAGGGGGTGTGTATAGTCACAAATAATGTTATTGGTCTTTTTCACCAGTCTGTCTTTGTAAATGTGTTCATTGCTCGGTAGTGTGATCCCAAGTAACTTGCTGTGAAAGGTTAAAACACTAAATAAATGAATGCAGTATAAAACATTGAGCATTTTGTTATTGACATTAAAAACAAGCAGTTTCTTTAAAAAGTACATTCTTTGCTGTGTCTTAGTGTGCAAAAGATCAGACAATGAGTCCTATTTAGGCTTGTTGTCCAGTACAATGCCACCGTATTTGTAGTTTGTGACAACCTGAATAGTCTCCCCATTGATATAAGTGTCGGTGGATTGGTGTGACTTTCTAAAATCTATGGACATTTCTTTGATCTTATTAGTGTTTAAAATTAGGTTTGACTTATTGCACCATTCTAGAAAGGAGTCTAAAACTGGCCCATGATCTACCTCCTCATCCCGTAGCAGACTCACTAGGGCTGTGTTGTCTGCATATTTAATAAAGTGCCTGTTTTGTAAAGTGCTAAAATAAATAGTAAAGGACATAAAACACATCCTTGTGGAGAGCCTGTGGATGTTGTCATTGCATCAGACAGAAATGAGCCCACTCTGACCCACTGGACTCTACTATTAAGAAAGTTCAAGATCCAATAAATAATACCTGTATTAAGATTGAATTCACTAACTAAAATGTCTGCAGGAATGTTAGGTTGCATGGTGTTAAAAGCAGATGTAAAATCCACAAATAAAATCTTAGTCTTTGGTTCCAGTCCCACATTAAGAACGTCACAAGATCTGCATTCTACCACCTGAAGAACATCGCACGACTCCGACCCTCACTCTCAGGGTGCACTCACACTAGGCCATCTGGCCGTTTTCACACCTAACCGTGCTCAAATGGCCCCGTTGTTCTCTGGCCTGCACTCACACTAGGCCATCTGGCCTAGTGTGAGTGCAGGCCGCAGCTGTGGCCTGGCCACGGAAGGCTCTTGTACATACGTCATCACGTCGTAACACGTCATCACCAAGCGTCCGCTGCATGGACCATAATAAAGTCTGCCGCCAGTCAGAGTTTTAACAACAATGGATAACAACACAGAGAACACACCAACAGTTGAACCGCTTGACACGATGTTTACAGTTTAATGGGAAAGAAGGCTCGTCGCCTTTATTATGTCCGTGGTCGTCGCATTGACTATACGTCATCCAGCTCAGGTTGCGTAGCCGTGCGTGTGCGCGTGTCGGCTCATTAGCATCTGTACCGTAGCGGCCCTTGCCGTAGCAGCACACCTCTCCCAAGTGGCCAAATTGGCCCGGCCTGGCCAGACTGGCCACACTCACACTGGCAGATTTGAGCACGGTTAGGTGCTAAAACGGCCACGGCCACGGCCAGATGGCCTAGTGTGAGTGCACCCTCACACTGGCAGATTTGAGCACGGTTAGGTGCTAAAACGGCCACAGCCACGGCCAGATGGCCTAGTGTGAGTGCACCCTCAAGACTCAGTTACCGAAACCCTGATCCACTGCTTCATCTCTACCCGCCTGGACTACTGCAACGCCATACTCACCGGTCTCCCCTCTAAAACCCTGGACAGACTGCAATATGTGCAGAACTCAGCTGGCATTAAGCCCTGGCAGCACATCGTCCCCCCCCCCTGATGCAGCTCCACTGGCTACTAGTCAAGTTCCGCATTGAATTCAAAATTCTACTCCTCACATACAAGTCCCTTAATGCTCTGGCCCCCCGTTACCTCTCTGACCTCCTCCACCCCTACAGCCCCCTGCGGTCCCTCAGGTCCTCTGACAAGGACCAGCTGGCAATTCCCCGCACGAGACTCAAGACCTTTGAGGATAGGACCAGCTCCCCCCCCATCATCCGCTGTGCCCCTTCCGTGGAGACTTTCAAAAAGTACACCAAAGCACACCTTTTCTCTTTTTCTAACTCACGACCCCACCCAGCGTCTTGCACATTTTGCACCCTCACTCACTTGCCTACACATACACCCTCACCTCCCACTCTTGTGAAGCGATCTTGAGTATCCTGAAAGGCACTATATAAAATAAATTTTTATTATTTTTATTATTATTTTATAATAATCTTTTTATTTTATTATTATTTATATTAATTATTTCAGCGATTCTGGAGAATGCTTGTTGTAAATCAGTGAATATCTCCTCACCAGCAACTACCTGTCTGTATGTGTGTGTGTGTGTGTGTTTAGCACACACAGGAGGCTACAGACAGGTAGCGGATGGTGAGGAAATGTTCACTGATTGACGACAAGCGTTCTCCAGACCCGCTGCCTCCACCTTAAAGGCACCCAGTGCAACTTTCGAGGCTTAAAAATAAACATTCAATTTCTAGTCTTTTTTACACGTAGTAAGTTTCAATAACTCCATACCATTACATACCGACATTCAAGCAGCAAAGATGAGATGTCGTTGTGTGGTGAGAACTGATAGAAAATCGATAACAACAATGCCGCCATTTTCTTTATTTTTTGTAACCTACAATAAATAAAGCAGGCTTCCAGTCAATGGAAAAATGGCTTCTCCCCACCGGCGATTGTTGTTGTTTACGATTTTCAATCAGTTCTCACCACACAACGACGTCTCATCTTTGCTCCTTGAATGTCGATATGTAATGGTATGGAGTTATTGAAACTTACTACGTGTAAAAAAGACTAGAAATTGATTGTTTATTTTTCATTGAATGTTTACATAAAGTTGCACTGGGTGCCTTTAAGTGGAACCTTGCATTCATAATGTGCCGCCTGTTAAGCTGCTCTCATAGTAGTTTTGGATGTTTGCCGTTACTTTGAACTTAACCCTCAATGCTGCATGATTGTTGAAACACATTAATAAAAATGGATAATCATCATCAATGTTTTTTGCATTCATTTTCACCGAAAACATTTTTTGTGTTATAGAAATATAAACTCCCATTAAGGAGTTGAATATAAACTCCCATTAAGGAGTTCACATTTAAATTAACTCAACGTGAGAGTTGAATTTTACCCCGCATGGGATTAGTGTTTTAACTCCTGAAAAGGGCTTAAATGATCAACTCCAGGAAAAGAGTAATTTTAACCCTTGCCCAGAGTGCATTCGATGATCTTCAATTCACACTTAGATTGAGTTAATTTTAACTCCATGTGAGAAAAAAAGAATAAAACTTGATCCCTAGGAAATCTGTTATATTTTTTTCCCAAATTTAGGTTTTTGTATTAGTTTTTGTGAGCATTAATACAGTGTCAAAAAAATGACAATTAAACACAAATTCAAAATGGTATTCAAATTGCAGTAAAACCTTTAACCTTTGTAATAGCACATACACACACATGCACACAATTAGCTGTGTTCGAAATCGTTCCCTATCATGGATGTAGTGCACTAAATAGGGTGCACGCCATTTTGTAGGGTGTTCGAATTCTCAGTGGTCCAATATATAGGGCACTATATAGTGGACTTAAAATAGGGTACATACGATGTTCCCTACACGTTACTCCCGTATACCACAATGCAATGCGGTCGTGTTTTTCCGGAGGAGAAGAAGAAGCTGAATAACCGCGAAAACGATAGGCGAAAACTAATACATTTAATGATGGAGTCTCCGGCTTTCGTTTAGAAATGTCAACAATTTATTTGGGATTTAACATAGAATATTTAACATTCAAAATTGATAAAAAAAAATACTTGAACAAGGAAATGTAACATTCAATACAACCTCCAGCTTTCCTCGTGAGTGCCTGATATGTTTGCATGATGTGGGCGCATCTGTCTGCGTCACACAAATACCCGGCGCATTTACTGACGCAAATGACGTTTAGAAATGTTCAGCGTAGTGTCCGAATTCTCGTTCCCTATTCCCTATATAGTGCACTAAATCATGTACACTATATAGGGAATAGGGAACGATTTCGAACACAGCTGTCGAACTATTTTTGAATTAATTTAATTTTGATTTAATTTATTTATGAACATATAATTAAGAATTAGTCGCCGAAGGCAAAGTAAATAGTGGGGAACAAGCCCCAAGATTGAAGGTCGAGGGGGCTATTCCCCACTATTCACGGAGCCTGAGGTGAATAATTTGTATATATATATACATATTAGTATAGAATAAGTATATTAGTATATACTACACGTGAACACTCCACGTGTAGTATATACAAGATAACACGTTTTGCCGGGATTTATTTGTTTTTATTAAACCAAAAACAACCTTAAAGCCTATCAACAATACCATCAGGATGGGTCTAGTTAATGTTAGGTCTCTTAATAACAAATCATTTATAGTTAGTGATTTTATTACCACTTCTCAACTGGATTTTATGTTTTTAACTGAAACATGGCTGAAACAAAATAACAGTGCAACCGTTCTGATAGAGACAGCTCCTCCCAAGATGTAGATCTGGAAAAAGAGGTGGAGGGGTTGCTGCTATATTTAAAAATGTATTTCAGGGGAAACAGATGTTATCTGGTGATTTTCCATCATTCAAATACCTTTGTGCTGTTTTTGAAATGCTCTTCCATAGTTCTCCTATTAATTATTTACAGGCCACCCACGTACTCCGCAAAGTTTGTCGAAGACTTCACAGAATTATTTTCTAGCATCTCCAAAGACTTTGACTGTCTAGTTATAACTGTTGACTTCAATTTTCATACTGTTGATTTCAATGGGTGTGCAAAAAAACTTTTTACCATTTTGGACACATTTGAGCTGCCTCAACATGTGAAAGAGGCTACTCGTTGTAAGGGGCAGACTCTAGATCTGGTTATCACAAAGGGCGTCAATGTTTCTGATCTCTCTGTGACTAATCCTTCCTTGTCTGACCACTTTTGTGTTTTCTTTAACATATCTTTTATTCCCGACATACAGACAAAATCAAATACTGTCAAAAAACGGTATATCAATGAAGATTCTAATGTTCTTTTATAAAAAGGCCATCTCCTTGCTACCACCTCTCAACCCATGTTCTGCAGATGACTGAAACTTTAATTTGAAAAATTTGAAGTCATAGATATCATTGCACCTTATAAGGTTAAACGATTTCTTGAAAGCAAAAGAAACCCTGCAGAAAAGCTGCTTCTGTAACAGCACAGAAAAAATAATGCAGGAATGTCATGATACGTCCCTGGTTTTCACATTCACCTGTCTGCCACTCTGTCCTTCCCTAATTTTCCAAACCATCTCTACCTGTGTGCTCCCTATATTAGTCCTCTCCTTCCAATCCTTCCCTGCCAGATTGTCTCCAGAGTTTCTCAGAGCTTTCTTCCTGATACTTCTCCGATCCTTCCAGTTGCCGATTCCTGCCTGTCTGACTATCCTGCCTGCTGCCCAGCCCCTGCTGGCCTGTCGGCTCTTCTGTCCCAGGCTCCTGATCCACCAGCCTGCCCCCCGTTGCCGACCTCTGCCTGTCTGACTATCCCGCCTGCCGTTGAGTCCCTGTCGGTTTGACTGCTTACCCGTTCCCTATTCCTGGTCCGTCCATCTGCCCTCTGCCTGCCGACTACCCTCTGTCTGTCGATCCTGTCCCTAAATAAAGCCTTGTACTTATCCTGCACTAGTCGTCTGTCCGTGCACTTGGGTTCTGCTAAACGCCCCCATGACACAGGAAGGTTGAACGCATCTGGCGTAAAAAAAACCTTCATATTCACCATGATATCTATAAAGAGAGCCCCCGTGCCTACAATTTAGACTTAAAGTGCTAGAGATTTTTTTTTCTCCAATATCATTAAAACCAATACTAATAATGCAAAAACCCTATTTGCAACTGTTGACAGACTGACCAAACCCCCAACACAAATTCCACCTGATCTCCATTCCACGCAGAAGTGCAATGAGTTTGCAGCTTTTTATATTGATAAAATTGAAGGCATCAGACTTGCCATCAATATCTCCACTTCAAACAAAAACGTTGGACTATCACCCTGTTCAGGCAAAAGTAACGTGGCAAGGATGGCATGCTTTAATGTTCTAGACTCTAAAATTCTTGTGGAAACTGTGACACAACTAAAGCCATCCACCTGTTGCCTTGATACTTTACCTACCAACCTCTTTAAGAATGTTTTCGACTGCCTAGCAATAGATATATTGCAGATAGTTAACAACTCTCTCCAGTCAGGCAATTTCCCAAAAGCCTTAAACTGCAGTTATCAAACCCCTTTTAAAAAAGCGGAGCATAGATGCCTCTATTATTAACAACTACAGACCAATATCAAATCTACCCTTCATAAGTAAAATCATTGAGAAAGTTGTCCTCAAGCAACTTAATCATTTCCTGGCATCAACTGGTTGCTATGACACCTTCCAATCAGAATTTCGACCACTGCAAAGCACTGAGACCACCCTTATTAAAGTTGTAAACGACATTGTCTTAACACAGACTCTGGCAAAACCTCAATACTAATGCTTCTAGACCTCAGTGATGCATTCGACAGTGTAGACCATACAATACTTTGGACAGGTTAGAGAACTGGTTGGGGCTTTCAGGCACAGTCTTAAATTGGTTCAGGTCCTGCCTACAAAATAGGAACTACTTTGTTTTCATTGGGGACTTTGTATCAGAATCAACCAACGTGACATGTGGAGTCCCACAAGATTCGATCTTAGGACCCTCTTTATTCAACATCTACATGCTCCCACGAGGGCAAATCATGCAAAATAACAATATTGACCATCATTGCTATGCTGATGATGATAGCGATGATCTATGTATCGCTATCACCGAATGACTATTGGCCCATAGATCTGCTGTGCCAGTGCATTGAGCAGGTGAAAGAATGAATGTGCCGAAATTTCCTTCAACTAAATGAGGTAACAGAAACAGAGATAATAGTATTTGGTGCTAAAACGGAAAGGCTTAAAGTAACCCAACACCTTCATTGTCTGTCCCTGAAAACCTCAATCAAAGCCAGAAATCTAGGGGTTATCATGGATTCAGATTTACATTTCGACAGTCTCATCAAATCAGTTACAAAATCTGCATATTGTCACCTTAAAAATGTAGCAAGACTTAGAGGGCTCATGTCCACCGAAGACTTACAAAAACTTGTACATGCCTTTATCACTAGTAAGCTTGATTACTGCAATGGTCTCCTTACAGGCATTTCAAAACAAACTCTAAGGAAGCTTCAGCTTGTTCAGAATGCTGCAGCTAGATTTCTAACAAAGACCAAAAAATTTGAACATATTACACCCATTCTTAAATCATTACATTGGCTTCCTGTAGGTCAGAGAATTGATTTTAAAATCATGTTGCTAACCTATAAATCCCTTCATGGTTTAGGCCCAAAATATTTAAGTGATATGCTTCCACTACATAAGCCTTCTAGACAACTAAGATCTTCTGAGATCAATCTGTTAATTATCCCCAGAGTAAACACGAAACATGGGAAATCAGCATTTAGTTACTATGCAACAAATAGCAGGAATAAACACCCTGAGGATTTATGTCTTGCCTCAACTCTGACCACCTTTAAAACAAGACTGAAGAGTTTTATGTTTGCTTTAGCTTTCTGCTAAATCTTAAATACTTACCAGAAATATACATGATCTGATACCAGAGAGAAAGGATAAGGGTTTGAGACCCAAGTTCTTTCTGGGTAAGAGTCCTAGAATCTGGGTTCCTTTAGGTCGGGTTGGAGTCCCAGAGAAAGGACCAAGTTCCTTTAGGTCGGGTTGGAGTCCCAGAGAAAGGCCTGAGTTCTGTCTGGGTTGGAGTCCCGACGTCTGTCTGGGTTGGAGTCCCAGATAAAGCCTTTGGTTCGTGGTTAGATTCCCGATATATGTCTGGGTTAGAGTCCTAGAATCTGGGTTAGAGTCCTAGAATAGAGTACTAGAATCCAGGTTGGAGTCCCAGAGAAAGGACCAAGTTACTTTATGTCGGGTTGGAGTCCCGACGTGGGTACCATATTCCTTTAGGTCGGGTTGGAGTCCCGACGTTGGTACCAGAGAGACTGTTCATCTGATCTTAAATACATTGCACTTTCTTTTTTACTATTTCTTTGCATATGTTTTCTTTTCCCTTATCTATTATTTTATTTTATTGTGTGACAATGTTTATAGGTGAAGCACTTTGAGTCTGCCTTGTGTATGAAAAGTGCTTTATAAATAAAGTTTCCTTGCCTTGCCTTTATTAGCGGTTTATTTGTTTTTATTAGTGTGACAAGACGACCATCCCATGATGATCTCAATCATGGGATATTGCCCAATATCCCGAGATAGAGAACCAATCAAAATGCGCCATCTTAGGAGCCACATACTAACATAACATTTAACATAATGACATATCAATTTGGCACGCCTGTATGTTAGTGTCCAAAAGTCCCTCTGTATTATATGACAGTATGCATCTATCTGTAACATTGTCTTTGCCCCACGTGTTCCTTTCCTCCCCCAAAGTGATCGCTGCCTCTCCAGACAGGTAGGAGGAAATGGCTCAAATCTTTGTGGTTGACGTCAGCGGCACACCAAAACCAACAGGAGTTCAATGTAATCTAGTGAAGGAGTGCACTGCATACACAATCTGCAGTCTGTTAAGGCATTGGTAAGGAATAGTTTTCTCCATTAAGGATGACAGCATCTGCAGGCTACAAGGACACATATTAGGTATTACTCATATGTAATATCAGATGGCAGACTCAGTTCATGAGTAAATGACATGTTGTTCTGTGTATCACGAAAGACAATCATGCTCTGGGACAAGATTCAATAGATTACTTTTCATGAGCATGAGAACGAAATAGTGTAATACCGGTTTGGATTCGAATGCTAGGTTAAGTTCTATTGCTAAGTTCTATTTTTAATTGCAAGGACATACAACATCAAATAAGTGTGTGCATTTGCCACGTAAGGGGTAAGGGAGGAGACTCTGAACAATTGAGGCTTGAATCTTTTGGGGAAGCTGGTGTGCGAGTCTGCGGTCCTGACATCAGCATTTGATGATCGACCTTTGCTTGCTCTTAGCGATGGTGGTCCCAGGCGTCCAGCTGAGGTAGTTGAGCCTCGACTCAACTACTCGGCTAAACTACTACTCAGCTCCGCTCGAGTTGGGGTGTGCAGTCTGACCAATGCTTGGAGGTAGGCAGGGGCAGTTCCATTGACCGTCTTGTAGGCCAATACCCTCGTCTTGAATCTGATGCGAGCTGCTACAGGGAGCCAATGGGGTCACGGAAAAGGGGTTTCACGTGGGAGAATTTTGGTAGGTTGAACACTATTATGTAATGTAATTTAAACCAAGGTGTGTGATCCACAGTCAAAAAGTCGAATGGGTTTGAGCCCAAACAATTGAAATGTCTAACCCCAATCTGCTATGATCTTGTAAACCTAGTTATTAACAAGTCAGTGAAGTCCAGCCAAGTCACGTCAGGGTCATTAGTATAGTTAATGAATTATCCAACCTGAGGTTATACTAAGAAACGCCTGTTAGATTCATACACAGGACCTTCTGAGTGGACTATCCACACAACAGATGCTTGTTTGACTGTCAGAAAATGTTACCTCAAACACACTTGATTAGAAAAAGGTCAATTTAAGGAATGCACAATTCTGCAATGGTTGTTTTTGTTTGTGTCAGGGGGTAGAAAGCCCTACTTGATGGTTGGTCAAAACTGGAGTATTGGTCATGGTTTCCTTGGTTTACATGGTTTTACTTGTTATAGAGCCAGATGAGAGCTGGAGATGATGGCTAGGGTATTAACCGAATGTAACAGACAACAGCTTTTAATTGTAAACAGTATACTTAAGAGTCTTAGAATAGAGTCCTAGCCTAGAATAGAAATTGACTAGAATCCGGGTTGGAGTCCCAGAGAAAGTAGCAAGTTCCTTTAGGTCGGGGTGGAGTCCCGACGTGGGTACCAGAGAGACGGTTGATCTGATCTTAAATACATTGCACTCTCTATTTTACTCATTTCTTTGCATATGTTTTCTTTTACTTATCTATTATTTTATTTTATCGTGTGACAATGTTTATATGTGAAGCACTTTGAGTCTGCCTTGTGTATGAAAAGTGCTATATAAATAAAGTTGCCTTGCCTCGCCTTGCCTTGCCTTATACTAGCACTTATGGGGCGTTTCCATCGGTGGGTGTGGGTCGGTTCAGTATGCAATGCTCACGGTTTGCGTTTCCACCGCCAAAAGTGGGCGGGGTCCGGACTAAGTCGTGATAAGCCCTACTCATCCCGCAGTACTCCTCTGTTGGGGTACTGAGACGTCTGAAAGGGTGCCAACAAGTTCGGCTACACACGCCCTCCATTGATTGGTCAACAGAATTGTCACTTCCAGGCGACAGGGGGATAAAAACAAACAAACAAACACAAAACCAACCCACAAGTTATTTTTTCTGGACAAAGGATATGTCGCGCTAACCTTTAGCTTGGGCTAACAAGCAGGTGGAGACGTTCCTCTGCATTCTTGGGGAGGAAGAAGTGCAGAGGGAGCTGGATGGAGCAGTGAGGAACGAGAAGGTCTTCCAGCTGGTCTCGGATAGAATGGTGGTTTTTGGTTTCATGAAAACCACTGAGCAGTGTCACCAGAAATCCAAAACGCTCAGTCTTCTGATCGTAAAGAGAGACACAATGTTTTTATCAAAACAAAAGAGGACTGTAGGCTATGTATAGTTCATCCTCCGCCATCTTCCACTCTCTCCCGCTCTCTTAATGTGTTGCCTATTGTTGTGGTGTTGTTTATTTATTTATTTATTTTCCATTTTTTTTTCTATTTATCCATATGCAGTAGACCAGGGGTCTCAAACTCGCGTCCCGGGGGCCAATTGAGGCCCGCGGGATGATATTTTGTGGCCCCTTAGTTTAGTGTTAGTGCGGCCGGCGCGTTGTTGTCAAACGCACATTTTTACTGAGTTGCTTGCCACGCTTTTTTATCACTTGTGTGTCCTGAGTCCCGACAAAAGCCAAAGAACGCTAAAATGTCCCGGTTTCAACCAACCAATATGAAATGTCCCCTGTTGTCAGCGATTACATAGCCAACGTGATCTCATTATAGCCTGATCATTAACTTAGATTGGGTCAGCTGTGCTACTTTTTTTTGTGGAATACTTGATGTGGCCCAGCCTGACCCAGACTCTACCTACAGCGGCCCCCAGGTAAGTTTAGTTTGAGACCCCTGATATAGACTCTGTATGGATGAATGCCTCTGAATGCCAATCTATGCCTGTATATTATAGAAGCATAGAGTGTGAGATAAAAAGTCCACTACACTGTGTAAACAAATGTTTGGTATGTCTTTAAAGCTCGAATAATGTGGATACTTTTCAAGTTATAAGCTTCCACACAGGTATGAAAAACAACATATTGTCCTGTATTTATGCGGTGTTGTAGCAAAGGAGAACAGAAATGACAAATGGTGAATAAGAGTGAACTTTCTAGACGTCCATTCAGACCTATATAATGGCTTTCATATAGAGGATAGAAGCTTGAAGATAGACTATGGACAAAGAAGGTGGAATATAGGGGATAGAAAATAGACGATAGAATATATATATATATATATATATATATATATATATATATATATAATGGTAGCCCTTTACAATAGGGGTACATTAATCTTAATTAATTAACAATAGTTAATGTAGTAATAAACATTAACTATGAGTAAACTAACAGTTTAAGGCTTAATATATAACAATTCCCCATTAAATATCTACAAACAAATAGACCATTATCTACATTGTCTCCAACAATGTTCAAACCCATAGAAATCCGGATAAAATTGATAAAATCTTATTTCATGATAGACCTGCGATAGTTTCCACCAATACACATATGGAAAGTCTATTTAATATGTATTATATACAGTCTATGTTTAGTCAGTTTAACCTGTATTATATTCAGTTTCTGCAGCGCCCGGGGAGCTTCAGGTGCCTTCCTCGATGGCACCTCATCCATGGATGAGGACGTAGGAGAGTGCTGAACTACTACTCCCCCCCACACGCATTTTTCTGGTCCAACTTCTTAACCAGTAGGCCACGGATGCCCACCACAAAGGCTGGCATGGCGTCACAATTTTTTAAGTTAGGAATAAGGTGAATAGGCTACCATGAAATTATTTACTGAACTTTTCCCACAAAATGCATTTCAAAATAAATAAACAGATAAATGCAAAAATGAATATATGCATAAAATTACTTGTTACTTAAAATAAATAAACCAGGAAATGTAAAAAAACAACAAAAAAACATCATCGATACATTTTCCTGCACCGGTCATAGGCGTCGAAATGACGTCCAAAAAATAAACCCGGTTCAAAGATGAAATGCTACAGCTACAGGAAAACTAATGGTACAGAAAACATCTTGAAACGAAGTAGTATAAAAAAGACATCTAAAATTAGTCAAAATTTGACGTTGAAAAGACGTCACTCCGACGTCACATTTGGAGTATAAATAACCCTTACACGGATGTCCCACAGACCATTGGACTTTCGGTAGAAGTCGAAAAAAAGACGTTGCATGGCGTTATAAAACCATCCCTTCAGTGGACCGAAGTTTGACGTCCAATAATGATACAGAAAAGACGTCACATATACATTTCCTGCACCTGTTATAGGCGTCCAAATTATGTCCAAAAAATTACCCAGTTAAAAGTTGAACTGTTGAACATAAATATGATGTCCAAGTTGGGTCATGGTTTGACATCCAAATAGTGGACCTAGTTTGGACGTCAAATAGATGTCCAGAATAGGTCATGGACCGACGGACCAGATATAGACATGATCTGCACGTCTATCCGACATCGAATGTTTAGTGGGAAGGTTTAAGGGTAGAGGTTATTTTCTTAGGTTAGAGATCAGGCATAAGGTTAGAGCTCAGGTTTAGGGTTTATTTATTATATGTTCGGATTTTTCAGAATTGTGTGGTTTCATGCAACCCAATACTCAAACCTTATCATTGCTGAAATCTTGTTATGTAAATAAACTCGATGACAGTGTCCTCTGTACTTGAAACTATGAGATCTTGCAATGTGAGAGCCTTGGTTTTGTTTTTGTTTTTTCAATTTAGAGAATAAACAAATGTGTTGCAGATCATAGTTAAACCTTTAACTAGGAGACTCCATGGTGTGGCAACTGTAAACCTTATCTCCATCGGGAGGAAGTGATTTGTCAGGAGGCAAAAAATAGTTAATCAACCAACCCTCCACTCCTTTTTATGGTTACCTTCTGTAACCTCAGAACAACACGTCTGGGGACAGAGATACACTTACAATGGTGTGGTGGTTAGTGAGGTCCCCCCTTCACTGTAAAGCGTCTTTGAGTGTCTAGAAAATAAATATAAATTCAATCCATTATTATGTGTATCTATGTCCTTCATACACTACAGTCATAAATCATCAATGACTGTATTCTATTGGTAAATGAATCTAATTTATAAAGCACTTTTCTGATCTGTAGCCACTCAATGCAATTTACATTAGTACCTATCAGTCATCCATTCTTACACACAATCATGACTCACTCAGCTTAGGTGTCATCTCGACATTTGGTTAGAAGGAACCAGGAATCTAACCTTAAGGGTGCACGACGACCTCCTCTACCTCTTGAGCTACTGCCAACCTATTCAGTGTTTATGTTTATGAACTACCCAGACAACGTGGAGGTCCAGACTCTCATGTTCCGCTAATGAGGGCTTTGTTCAGGTCTGTCCAAAGAAATTTGCAAATGGCTGTGCTACTATGTCCAACTCATCATAAATGCTGAATTATATCAACATCTCCTTCAAAACTCATCCACAATTTTAATTTAGCTGTTATTTGATGCAAAGCACCTTTACCATCATCATTAGATTAAAACCTGGAAATATTTGACAAGTAGCCAGTACCACTACAATTTCAGGTCACACCCGCTGTGAGACCTACCCACTATCTATATTTCGGTGGACAGTAAAACAATGCTAATGGATCCATAATTGTGTGCTGTTCTGTGAACAAGAAGAAGTAATCTCAAGCTTTCCCATTCACGCTGAGTCATATTGCTTATATCCATTGAATGTGTTAGACTGATAACAAAACAATAGTGCCAACTGTTAATCTGTTGTGGGATCTGAACACGCCTCGCAAACTCTTTAGCTTTTATCACATGAGTCAAAACATGATCTAGTAAAACAAATATAAACAGAGAAACCACTTGTGGAAAGTGTGCGTGACATTTTTAATTGTCCAAGGCAGTTTATCAGTTCTGCCCTTGACTACTCATACGTAATATCAGCATTAGCGTAGTCTATTATGCTCACAAGTTAAAACTGATTATCACTTTGGGTGTTGGATAATATGTCGGAAAAGCGTGCAATGAAACTTTTTCGGCACACGCTAGGTTCAACTAATGAAACAAAGAAAAGGTTAACTTCTGGAAACTTTCAAAATAAAAGAATTATTTTAAATGTTCAAACTTTATGAAGCAAATCATGTAAACGAAGAAGTTTACTTTGAAGATGTCAATGTATTGAATGAAACGTACAGTTTCTGGACGGTATCTTCATGGTTGAATGCACTTAATATTAGTTACTCTGGACCTTAGTGTCAAGCTAAATAAATCTCATATAATGTAACCTTGTATCTGTTTATTCCCAGAAGAACACAACAACATATTGAAATAGCCTACATCCTTGTATCCACCCTGCCCCTCCCTCCTGCCTCCTGCACAGGCCAGAGGAGACGTCTCAGCGTCATCACCAAATTAGAGATCCTCGTCATTTGTCACTGGTGGCACAAGCCTTGGGTTTGGGAGTGGGTGTGGCGGGGCAGCGATTGGAGAGAGCAGAGAATAATTGAGGCGAGAAGGTAGGAGGAAGAGGTGTGAGTGAGGGAGGGAGGTTATGGGCGGGTAGATGTTGCACCTGTCTAATGTTGAGACATTCCATTGAGGTATAAAGACCTGGCTCTGCCTCCCCGTCTTCCTCAAACCTAACTGTGGTCGCGATGTACCACAGGTTCAAAATGGCAAACGACTGGCTGCTCTGGCTGACACTTTCAGCAGCGTTTGCATCTTCTTTTAGCGGTAGGTTTCTCTGCAGGAATTGAAGGGGTACTATGCCAGATAGGGAGCTTGGAAGAAATACTAGGATTTGAGAATTGACGCAAGAGTGGAACTAGTAGCAACTAGTAGTAATGATGGTGGTTATTAGTGTTGTTCTGTGTGATAACTGGAGGTATTGTGTTTAAGATTGTGGATAGGATTGCAGGATGGAAGCCAGTTCTCCACTTCATGAAATATGCTACTTGATTTGCTGAGAAATCAAGAGTCAAAAATGCTGCTTTTTGCCTAAATTTTCTTTTCGGGGGTAGTGATGATTCTTCAATGTGAACGAATATCTATGGAATGGGCTTGATAATGCATTCATGCTGTGTATGCTGAACACCTCCACATGCTATGTTCTCTCCTCCCCTTCTAGGCCAAAGCCCCGTTCACAATGGCCAGGTTTGCAGTACTTGGGGCAACTTCCACTTCAAGACATTCGATGGGGACCTCTTTCAGTTGCCCTCAAGCTGCAACTATGTCCTGACGTCTCTGTGCGGTAGCAGCTTCCAGGACTTCAACATCCAGATGAGGAGGCAGCTGGTCGATGGAACGCCCACCATCAGCAGTGTGGTCATGAAGCTGGACGGCATGGCGGTGGAGCTATCCAAGGGCTCCGTAGTCATCAATGGCGAGACGTAGGTTCTTACTCCTTCAGAGTTAGCAGGCCATTTTTGTAAAATAAACATTCATTGGTGTATGGCGATTGATAGACCGCATTAAGCGAGGAGGAGGCTCACAGTATATATTACAGTAATGCACACTCCAAAAGGCCATTACAGTATGTGTTAGTTATGTCATGTGGGAAATGGCTCACTTTTTAATGATTTATTTCAACAGGCCTGAGAATGACATTTAAATAGGATATGCTTGATATTTCTCTTTATTCCTCCAGCGCAATTTTGCCATTCAGCCAATCAGGAGTCCTCATTGAGAGAACGACCACCCACATCAAAATCAAAGCAAAGTTGGGACTGAGTGCCATCTGGAATGGGGAAGATTCCTTCCTGGTAGGAAACTAATAATTATAGCAACGTGATACAATAAGATTATATTATCTGCCCGTTGCTGCTGCAGAGAAGAATATGCATATTGTACGTCAGAATTCAAGGGAAGATTCAAGACTAGAATTCTCTTTCTGTAAACCTAATATGAGTAAACCAGATAGATCGCAGGTTAGTTCCAAGATAACATAGTCCACGCCTGCAGTGACAACTTCTTTCTATCTTCATTGGTTTAGATCATTTGGTTCATGGCAACAAACACCTTTGTGTAAGAGCGAGTTAAACTAAAACTTGGTCTACTTGCCCGGTTGGCTATTGTTCAAATTCGCAAAGATCCACCCCATGTTATATCGAAAAGTAATCCAAGTTATATAGTTTGTCCTCGATGATAAAGACCTATACATGTCTCTTGTCTAAATTGAAGTAGATTAATTAATATGATCACACACTTAAAGGTGACAGTTCCATCCTTTATTATATTAGTTATTGTAATCACCTCTGGGATTGTCTGTTTCGAGTTACACTGTATGAACCGGCCTCTGTATGAGCCACTATCGATTTTAGGAGTTGTCAGCTTAGTTCAGGAGGTAGAGCGGGTTGACTTGTAATCGCAAGGCTGCTAGTTCAATACCCAGCTCCTCCTAGCCGAATGTTGTGTCATCCTTGAACAAGACATCTAAACCTAACTAGTAATGTGTTGTATGTAGCCTTGCATGGTTGTGGCTTTGGTTAAATGAAAATGTAGAACGCTGCCCTGATTCTTCATAAATGACCAATCAGGGGAATGAAGCAGTGTTCTTTTAATCTCTCTCCTTACAAATTTTACATTCAGAACATGAAACATATTTTGTTAACTTGGACATCCAGCTTCTTAAAACAAGCCCCCCGGTGATGAATATGTTGCTTTGCCATACAGGTCGAACTAGACACAAAGTACAAGAATCATACTTGTGGTCTTTGTGGAGACTTCAATGGTATGCACGATGAGTTCTACAGCCATGGTAAATGTTTTTTGACTTGAAATACAAATCCATCTTATGTTGTGATATTTCCAATGATCATTAATGGAAAAAGATCAATCAAACATCAATATTAACGTATATCAACGACATGTTTCTCTCAACATATCCAAAGCTATCAAGATTTCCCCTCTCGAGTATGCAAGCTTCTGGCAAATGAACGGCCCAACAGAGACCTGCAATGACTATGAACTGGTTCCCGTGGATAAATGCACTAACATGGTAAGAGCACACACCAGCTCACAAGTAGCTGAACCCTAACTCATCACAAAGGATTCAATAAAAAAACCTATGTCTGAACAAGTTTCCCGAACGATTGATGTTGTTAATCATCAACCTGTAACTCGACACTCTTCCCTCCAGAGCTCTCTCTGCGAGCAGATATTCGCAGGGCCAGCCTTCACCAGCTGCCAGGGTCTGATAGATGTGGCCTCCCTCGCCAGTGCCTGTGTGGCTGATATCTGTCACTGCAGCAGCAGCACTACCAACACCAGCACAGAGAGCAAGCCCAACTCCCTGTGCCTCTGCAACACACTCTCTGAGTTCTCCAGACAGTGTGTTCATGCCGGCGGAAAACCAAACCAGTGGAGAACCTTGGAGTTCTGCTGTAAGGACCACTTTTGAACAAACTAGAACAGATTTGGGAGGAAGGGCAATCTACAAAGGGTGTTTATCTGAGAATAATCCAATGTGAAAGGTTTCCATTTCCAACTGCCGGATTTGGACAATTAAACAAATGATAATGTGTAATACAGTGAATTGTTAGCCTTACATTGTCAAATCGCAAATGCAAACCAGTCTCGAACCCATTCAATTAAATTGTTTAGACCTACAACCAATTCGAGCAATAAAACGTGTGATAAATCAGCGGCAGCCATCTTGATCGTTTATGGAAATGCATCCAATGCGCTCCAAAGGGGCGCTCGTAATAGACAGAAATTCCGGCGTTTCCCAAATCTTTTATTTGGAGCAGCTTCAAATCAATCATTCATTGGTTAAATTGTGACTGTCGAAGTGATAGTTTAAATCGAGGTGTGTAGATTTGATGTGAATGACATGGGCATGGGATGATGCTGTTGCAGGGAAGACTTGTCCCTTCAACATGGAGTACCACGAGTGTGGAAGTCCCTGCGCTAACACATGCAGCAACCCGGATGCCAGCCAGACCTGTGACAGCCATTGTACCGATGGATGCTTCTGCCCAGAAGGTCAGCCCACACACATGCACGTACAACCACAAATAACAATACTTAACATTTACATTTCATAACATTTTAACAGAAAACAATTAACATCAGATAATATGAACGATAAATCACTACAATACATTTGTAATATTATCAACTAAATAGACTATATTCCTTTAACTTAGATCAAGGGATCATCTCTTTACATAGGACTTATGGTCAGCTGTGCACACCATGTATCTACCGTTTCTAGAATGATTGTGTGATGCTTTGTCCTTGTCCTCTTCAGGCATGGTTGTGGACGACGTAACCAACCAAGGTTGTGTTCCACTGAAAAGCTGCCCATGCAGCTACAACGGCAAGACCTACATGCCTGGGGAGTCCTACCCCAGCAACTGCAAGACATGGTACATGACTTCTGAATACCATCCATATCATGTCTTTGCTAATAAGCTACCATCTCAAAAATAACAATTACAATGACAGGAGAGATTCAAGGAATGCGTCTATTGTAATATGTGATCAATCATTAATTTTGCTTGCACGCATGTGTGCCCGTGTGCGTGCGTTTCTACAGTACGTGTCATGGAGGCGGACAGTGGGACTGTAGAGACGGGGAGTGTCCGGGGACATGCTCTGTAGAAGGAGGGTCTCACATTAACACCTTCGATGACAAGGTCTACACCTTCCATGGAGATTGCTCCTATGTTCTGGCCAAGGTATTGAATATGTGAATGCATGCAGTTCAGAAAATATAACCACCACAAGAAAAGTAACAAAAAATCCTTCCATATATTTATGTTCTGCTTATGAACTTTATGTTATTTAAGTCAACAAAGTAATGTAAATTAACTGTTCTATAAACTGACTTCATAGTCACCATAGACATAGCGTAATCTTGATGTAACCATTCTAAACCATTGTTTGGTTGGGATGCAAGATATTACGCATTGCTACAATATTGCTATCAAAATCGACTTTGCACTACACAGCCTCTGACAAATCCTCTTACACAAATCTACACTGAACAACAAGAAAATAATGAAATGTGAAATTGGGGGGAGTATGTATTTATCAACCCCATAAAATGTCAAGGTGGAGTATGACCAAGTGTGTTTGTGCGTTTGTAGGACTGCAAAGGAAACCAGTTTCAGATCCAGGCAGACCTGGCGCAGTGTGGACTGACTGATAGTGAGACCTGTTTGCAGTCTGTCACCATAGCCCTCACCGCCGAGAAAACAGTAAGAGAACAGGCTACTTAAAGATACACACTCGCGCACACAACCCCTTTTGTCAGTTTAGTACAGACATAATCCCATCCCCGCTGTGACCTGAAATACCTTTGGTGATAACAGATATGCAAGGATAGATGGATACAAAGATGGTGGGCTAGAAGGCTTCCATCACATCCTCTCTTATTCCACGCAGGTCATCAGTATCCAGCCCAGTGGCAAGGTGTACGTTAATGGCATCTACTCTCAGCTGCCTTTCTCTGCTGGTGAGACATATATTGTTCTGTGTTGCTACACTTTCCAAGTGGCACTACTTGGCTTCATTGTGTGAAGATTACTCTGACTGACTATGAAATAAATACAAATAAATAATAATAATAATAATAAAAAAAAAATGATTTATGATGATGTTATTTATAAAGGCCTAATCATCCTCTGTATGGCCAAGGTTAGCAAGGTATATTCCAGACCTAAATGTTATTTTCACTTAAGTGAGAGGTAAGGGAGATTCATAATGGTGATGCTTGATTATAATGTGTAGTGTGAGAGTTTTTACGTTATGAAGGTGTCCTCTCTTGGCAATGTGATGAGACCTAACACAGCTCTGGCTCTTCCTTCTGTCCCCAAGCTGGGATATATGCCTTCAGGGCATCTTCATTCTTCTTGCTGGTTCACACCTCATCTGGCCTGCAGCTGGAGGTCCAGCTTCAGCCCATCATGCAGCTCTACATCACTGTCAACAATGCATACCAGGGCAAAACCTGTGGTTTGTGACCTTTGCCTCTATATCTGTATAATGTTATTAGTGCGTCTTTTTCTTCTATTACACAAACATTCCAGAGCAAAATACACATATTATATTTAACCTTTTTATTTTTTTATTATTTTGTGTGCTGGTCTGCAGGTCTGTGTGGAAACTTCAACAAGAACCAGGCAGATGACTTCCTTAAGCTGAGCGGCGTGGTGGATGCCACGCCTGTGGGCTTCGCCAACAGCTGGAAGACGCACGCAAGCTGCCTCGACATTAAAAGCAAATTTGAGGACCCATGCAGTCTCAGTCTAGAAAATGGTAGATATTCAAAATGTAACAAGAGAAAATCTCTTAAATTATAGTAACTTTTTTTATTCATCGGCCTAACATACTATCTACAGCCAAATATAGTGCCAACCCTGAGGGAGGCCTTTAATTAATGACTTTATTCAAAGAGAAATAACAACACTGGGACTTTTTGTAGGCCTGTGTATATTTTTTTAGGCTAACTCCGACCACTTTGGTCCCTTTCTGAATCTCTAACTAGTGTGCATTGTGTATTGCTCCTCTACAGAAAAGTATGCCAAGCATTGGTGCACTCTGCTGACCGACCCTAGCGGTGTGTTCGCGCCGTGTCATCCTGAGCTCAGCCCTGAAACCTACAGATATGTGAGTAGGCCCCAAGCTGCACCATTGCATGGATCTCCCTGTTTTTTTTTACCACTTCTATTTGCTTTTGTCTTGCGTTGTGTATCTCGTGAGCAACTGGTGTTTTTATTTTCACTGTATGTCTTATTTGTATTGATTGATTACTGCCCTCCATCCACCCTTGTCCTGCTGTTAATTGTTCTAGCAATTAATTTAGCAAGTCAAAGGTGCTTTATAAATAATGTTGATTATAAAGTCACCCTTCCTGAGGTGCTTGTATTTTTTAGACTTAGAGCCCCCCAACATTTTGCATCATTTAAAGCAGGAAGTGTTAGAGGCAGATACGGATCTCCTCCCTTCTCAGGGGGAAATGAGGGAATGATGCAAGACCATTAAAAAATATGACAGAGTTCTAATGATACTAAGCTTAATGCAAATGCGTGAGGTGTCCATTTAAAGGGATGCTTCACCAGTTGAGATATGAAGGTTGTATGAATTAAATAATTATATGTATTATAAATGTGAAAAAAATTGAAATCGGTTCATCCTAGCCTGAGAAAAGCTAACGTAACGTAGCCTATGCTCTGCCAATAAGATCGGCTACTTTCGGGTTAACTACATTGTCACGGTCCCCGGGACTCAAAACTATTGTTGCAAATGTGTTAGTAAAAAACAACAACACTTACTCTATGCTCAGACGTCTGTTTCTCCCTATTCTTCCTGGCTGTATTATGGCTCGTACAAATAGCCCTGAATGTCCGAATCCAACAATAGAATTTCCGAAATCCCCTTCGGCTGTTTCACATTGCAAATTTGTTCTCAAGCTAAGCCATGAAGAAACATGGCGGACATTGTGTTCACATCTCGTACGTGAGCCCCCGCCCCCCCTCATTCCTTATTGGTGGGCTCACAAATTTGCGGAACCAGTGGTTTGTAGTCCTCGGCCCTTCTAGCAGGCAAGCAAAGCATTACTGAGATGTCGTCAAACGCGTCATTTGACGCCAACTCAGGAGAAAATTAGATCAGAAAAGCTGGGCCAAGGGAAGACTGGGTTCGACTGAGGGAAAAAAACCTTTATTTATTTATTACATTAGCGATTTTATAATGATAGAACGCCGGTTCTGAATCGGTGAAGTATCCCTTTAAGCATTGTATTATTATTATCACATTTTATTTGAGACATATTTGATTGATTTATATATTTATTTAATTTGAAGGGTGGTGGGAGCTTTACGAATTAATTAACAACATCAACAACAGGGACTCACTTCTAAGTGACTTGTTTCTGCATTGTCCTGCTATAGAACTGCATGTATGACAGCTGCAACTGTGAGAACAGCGAGGCCTGCATGTGTGCTGCCATCTCCTCCTACGTGCACGCGTGTGCTGCAGCGGGCATCCAACTCCCAGACTGGAGAAACGGTGTATGTGGTGAGTCCCAAATGTATTTAATAATAATCATAATCATGATTAAAGCTCCAAGGTGCCCAACACAGACCATTAGACCTTTTTGTTTTCGTTATACGGTTGACTTATACGTTTTTTTTAATCAAATAAATAGTTTATGGTAATGTCTCATATCAAACGGCTCCCTTTTAAAATTCTGTGTGTCTATCATATCCACATCCAAATTGTATAGATTTATTTAACATTATCTACCCTTATGGAGCAAAGAGCAACGTTTTGGTAAGTAGCATGCATACGGAGAACAGAGATGCTGGGTGTCAGATCCATGGAACTAGAAAGAGAGTTTTGAAATGTGTTCGCCACTGGTTAACAGAGCTAGGGTTAAAAGAGCTAATTAGTTTGACATTCTTCTCCACCAGAAACATCTGCAAAGGCACAGTAGGGTGCATATTGTAGAGATCTGATATCACTCTGAAACATAGCTCTCCATTTTCTGCCTATTATTTCACCATTGAACATCAAGGGGAGGGTATAAAAAAAGAAATGTTCACAACTCAACAATGAGACTGTGTTTGTTGCTTGCTCGTCTAATCCAAAGTAGTCCAGGCGGGTAAACAGAATATTTGTAAATTCATTTTAAGACGCGTTTGTCTGCCAAACATCAGACATTATGAATATCCCACTGGCCAAATGTGTACATTTGCGGTGGTCTATCCAAGCTTATTTTGCGTTTCTGCACATGCGTACATTTGGCAAAGCATGACACTGATAATATTCGGGGTTTTGCAGTCAAGGATGCTTAAAAGTAATATTGTGAAGGAGGCAGTATGTTTGCGCTCTTTTTATAAATAAATTCAGATAGTAAGTTAGCTAAAATCGCCCTAATATTGGCCTGGGAAAAACAAGTTGTCAATCACCCCTACAATTGCCAACACACAATCCGATCCCAAATTGGCACAAGCCTAGACTGGTGATCGTCTTCAAACTTACATGACCATGAGCCAAAAGGGTGGGGCGTTTTGCTTCTTTTAAATCTTTGGTCTATGGTCCTGGTCCTATTTGGATGAACTTTAGCCTGGTTCATCTTGAACCATGTTTCTTCAAGTACACCAAGATTGGTGACGATTGCCCTAACTTAATCATACCTTTTGGCACCTAAAGGTGATTGGGCAAATTTGGCTCTCCGGCGGCAATGTTGTTGCAGGTGATGGGTTCCTTAGGGACATTTTTTTACTTTTTTTCCGTTGGGATAGACAAATTTCATGAAAGTTTCATGAAAGGTGAAATTTGGATTTTCAGTCGATCGCTAAAGCACCCCCTATGTCCCAATCAAGATACATTCAGAAGCAACTGATCATGACCCATGTGCCTTTAACTACACCACGTTTGGGGAAGATTGGGTTGAGATAACCCTGCCTTTTGGCTCCTTTAATTCGATTTTCATAGTTCATAGCTTTTGATACGAAGTTGTTCACCAAAAGGGGGACTCATATGTGAGAAAACCTTCATTACTAAGTCAAAGGGGTCAGGAGCTATGCTTGTTCAAAGTTTTTATTTTCAGAAGATTGCTATAGTGCCACTATTGGCCCAATCTTTTATTTCAGTGGCCATTTAAGGTCACTGTTCTGCTGTGGAATTTTTCTCAAAAAACAACACTGGGTAGGTGTTTATGGCAGAATAATAATAACCACAATGACAATTATAATAGGGTGCCTCGCACTTTGTGCTAAGCCCCCCTAATATATTATTTATAATAAAAATGATGCATCACCGGTTTCTGACACAAGGCAGGGCATCACCATTGCTAAAGCTATAGCAAACGAGTTGTCTGGTTGAGGAGGAATGTACTTGGAGAGAGGCTTGAAGGGAGGGGTGGGATTTTGTTGGCTCTAGCTTCATCTGTCTGGATCTCGAAACTGCGAAATCTTTAACATCATTACTGCTGTATTAGAAAGCTGTGTTTGAATGTTTGTGTTTGGTGTATGTTGGCATGTTAACGATTTAATCGTTCAGTAGTGGGGAATGTATGTCATGATGATGATGACGGCTAGAGAAACACAAGAGCAAAAGAACGCTGTCGTCGTCTGATCTCTCTCTCTCTCTCTAGGCAAGTATGCCACCACCTGTAGGGCCAGCTTGGTCTACAGCTATGACATCACTCAGCAAAGCCGCACGTGTCGTTGCCTCAGCCAGGCTGACCCCACCTGCCATCTGACCTTCTCCTCTGTGGATGGTTGTACTTGCGCGGAGGGCTTGTACCTGGATGACACAGGAAAGTGTGTGACTGCTGATGGCTGTCCATGTTACGACAAGGACTCTGTGGTGCTGCCCGGGAAGGTTATCAACAAGGACGGCGTTGTGTGGTATGGTTAATTAATAGCTCATGTCTATCATCAACCCAACCTTATTTATAAAGCAAATAAGAAACCATGTGGTACAATAGATAATTTTTGTATTTTCTAGTCTCTCTCTCTCTCTCTCTCTCTCTCTCTCTCTCTCTCTCTCTCTCTCTCTCTCTCTCTCTCTCTCTCATCTCTAATACGTCTAATGGGCTCTTTTTTTAATCTAGTTCCTGTAAAGGGGGCAAACTCAGCTGCATTGGACAGCTTTACCAAATGCCAAGTGAGTTTAACAAATAAAATACAAGCAGACACACACATAAACCTTCTGTACTATAATTTGAGAGACCAATCAAATAGAACACCTGAGAGTGTCCAGTGAAGTGTTTACAATTTGTGAAGAGTTTTAATCATGGGAGTATTTTGATGCTTTGTAGCTTGCGTGGCCCCAATGGTGTTCTTCAACTGCTCCACGGCGGGCCCTGGGGCCAAGGGAACCGAATGCCAGAAGAGCTGTGCCACTCTGGACATGGCCTGTGTAAGATAGTCTTCCATTCCATAATGCTGAAGAGTCCACCTGAAGAGTACAGACCCAGAGGGAACTTATTACCAGAAAGTCTACTTCCGTAGGAATGCAAATAAAAGACAGAAATGAATTGAATTAATTGAAATTTGAAGCAATTTACTGACTTTATATATATTATAACTTTTTTGATAATATATAAAGTCTGATTACTGACTACCTAAAATCTTGGTGAACGGGGCAGTACACTCTCTTTCATATTTATTTTGACCAATCATGTTGCTTGAGCTGGGGATCTCTAATCATTAGCAAACCAAACTCACCCAGCATTAGTAAACTCTCAACAAGCATATTTTTAGGTTTCATATCAGCATCATGCAGACTGGTTACTGTAGAAATACATTTATTAAAATCTCCTTCTGAAGCATCATCTATTAATGAGTATCTCTTCGGTAGAATATATATACACAATGGAAAACGGCCTAGCTCCACCCCTTGCCGTTTCTTTTTTCCTGCCCAGGCTCCGTGCCGTATCTACTAAGAAGTTATGATATAACAAATTAAGACTGCTGGATTCGAGATTCACTTGTTAAATATGCATATATTTTTTACTGTGCATGAATGAATTGCAGCTTAATTTTGTATTTCCTATTCAGGTGAGCACACAGTGCATTTCTGGCTGCGTGTGTCCAGAGGGGATGGTGTCTGACGGTAAAGGAGAGTGCATCCCAATGGAGTCCTGTCCCTGTGTTCACAACAGCGCCACATACCAGCCAGGAGATAGCATTAAGATTGACTGTAACACATGGTAAAGAAAGACTTATTAACTACATGGTAAATATGGTTGTCCTTTCAGAGTATGAAGCCCGGGTTTGTTTTTTCCATTTAAATAAAATGTCCAAAAAAAATAATTCTTGCAATACATTACCTCGTAACTTATTTTTTGGTATAAAAGCAAGTAGATTAGGGATGTAACGATCCATCTTTTGGTGGTGACTCAACTGCATTGATTTCTGAGAGGGGTAGATTTATTTTGTTGATTATATTGTGCGTCATAACCTTCATTCTAATTTAACCTGTCTGTATTCCACAGCACATGCAAGCAGAGGTCATGGCAGTGCAGTAATAACCTGTGCTATGGCAGATGTTCTGTCTACGGAGATGGCCACTTCATCACTTTCGATGAGAAGAGCTTCAACTTTGATGGCAGCTGTGAATACACACTTGCTCAAGTATGGGGCATAAATATGATATCAACGAATGATAAGTTATCAACAGATGAGATATAATACATTTGATTTGGTCACACTCACTTTGGAATCGTCTTTCTTTTTTTTAGACATCAAAACAATTTTGAGACGCAGAAATATCACAAAGATTACATTGATACCTTTCCAATTAGGAGGACTGTATTTGTACAGGGCCAAAAAAGTGAAGATTACTTTTCGCAATAGCATTGATCTCTTCTGTCCATACTCCTCAGGACTACTGCATAGGGCAAAGCAATGGGACCTTTAGAGTCATCACTGAGAACGTCCCCTGTGGAACTACAGGGACCACCTGCTCCAAGACCATCAAAGTGTTCCTTGAGGTAAAACACTTTTATCCTAATCGACTTGCAATGAATACCGACACAGGTCATTAAGGACCTTACTGACCTGTGTCATTAAGGTCCTTAACTTTAAAGTTTTTTCTGTTGCCAAGCCATTGTGAGACTGATTGTGTGTTTTTGTGAATTTCCCAGAACTCAGAGCTTATTTTGACAGAAGGAACCTACCAGATCTCAAATGGAAAAGAAGATGCAACACCGTTCCATATCAGTACTATGGGGATCTACCTTGTCATTGAAGCAAACAATGGCCTCATCCTAATGTGGGACAAGAGGACCAGCATATTTATTAAGCTCAGCCCAGATTGGAAGGTAGCTGAAAGATACGGCAAAGGTTTTTTTTGTCGACTGGGTGTGGACCACTAATGTAGATCTGGCTGACAACTATGAAACTAGTAAGCATGTGTTTGATTACAGGGTCGTGTGTGTGGTCTGTGCGGTAACTACGATGGGAATGCCAATAATGACCTGACTACAAGGAGCAATGCTGTGGTGACCAACCCGCTGTTATTTGGAAACAGTTGGAAGGATTCTGCAAGCTGTCCAAATGCCGTGGCCCCAAAGAGCCCTTGTGCTATGAATCCTTACAGGCAGCCCTGGGCACAGAAGCAGTGCAGCATCATACAGAGCACAGTGTTCTCCGGCTGCCACTCAGTGGTAAGATTTCAGTGAAGTAGAGTACTGGTTACAACACGAAACATGTGTTTCCCCAGTTTGCTCTGACATATATAAACAATCCATCATTGATCAATGGTACTAATTGGATGTAGTGTGTATTATTTCGTTGTGATGTAAGCAAAGATTAGTTTTAACGTCTTTGCTTTGAACAGACAAAACTATGCAATTGTTTAGCAACTGTCAACAAAGCATTTTACAGGGGAGCTCTGAGTCTATCAAATAGCGTTCACCAAGCAGATTCTTTCATCCAATGCAACTTACAGTGAATGTTATATACTTCTATGGTATCAAAGAGCAGGTAGACCTTAGGCCACTCAAGGATGCCTAAAGGTAGGCTTTTGACTCCCCGCTACACTATCCTGCCCCCTGGATAGAAAAGTATAGTCATTGCTAACAAACACCATTATCTCTCCTTAGGTGGATCCAAGTCCTTACTACGAGGCCTGTGTGTTTGACTCATGTGCATGTGACAGCGGAGGAGACTGCGAATGTTTCTGTACTGCTGTAGCAGCATATGCTCAGGCATGCAATGAAGCTGGAACCTGCATACAATGGAGAACCCCTGTGATCTGTCGTAAGTAGCACGTGAAGGCAAAGCAGCTAGACGCGCTCATTTTCATAACCTAGCCCGTTAACTAAAGTTATCGCCTTACATGATTCCTTGCCCATCGCGAGCACGTATTCAATACAAAGTGAATGAGAGGCGGGTGCCACACTCTAAGCCACACGTTTGTTTGGGCCGAGCCGTTAATACCAGGTGTAAATGGGGTCTGTGTTTTGGACTGCATGTGTGCATTCGATTACTCCAAACTACTGTGGTATAATGACTTGTGATTGGTCAGACTGGTTTAATCTTGGAGATTATTTTTAGGATGTCTCTAATTTAACATAAAATGCAGTATCGATCGATACTGCAGTATCAATCCAGAATTAGATCTTCAATCAAAATATTAGGCAAAAATGTTGTACTTAATTTATTATACTGTGAAATACTGGCATGAATATACATATTTTTTCAGCGTTATTCTGTGACTACTATAATCCCCCTGGTGGATGTGAGTGGCACTACAAGCCATGTGGCTCACCTTGCCAGAAAACCTGCCGGAACCCCTTCGGCGGCTGCTCTACACAAATACCTCCCCTAGAAGGTACAAGCTATTCTCTAATTATGCTATTTAATGCAAAATATATGTTGCATTGCTGCATGCATGTTTTACATTTCTGAATTCGAGCTCAACATGTTTAAATTCAAATCTCTCGCCCGCTTTTATTGATGAAAAACCTTGTGCATTTTTCAACATGGACCTTATTTTCTAATCATTTTGGGTCTGAAAGAATACCCAATGGAAATGTGCTGCAATGTATTCCTTGGTGGAAAATGGCAATAGAGCCAGTGTGTTTCCGGAAGTAAAAATCCAATAAATTTTCTCCATAGAGGTTTTGATGAGAGGCAATAATGTCGTAACCATCCAAAGTATACCTACTACATGCCGTTATATTGTGAAACGATGGAATATGCTCCTGTAGAAGCCAAAAGTTAAAGACGTGAACTTGAAGTGAAGTTTTAAGAAAAAAATGTTTCATTTGAGACAGCAACTACACTAACCATAATCCTAAAATGTAACGCAACGTCTTTCATTGGTGGAGCTCGCTGTTAATATGGAAACGTTAATCACACCCGCACAAGTCAAGTCGTCGATGACTGCTGAACGGAACTCGATCGCTTACCACAGCAACCGTGATTTCCTTTAGATCAGGGGTGCCCAACCAGTCGATCGCGGTCTACCAGTAGACCGCCGACAGATCCCAAGTCGACCCAAGGGGAGAAGAAAAAAAATCAAAATAAAATAATAATAATAATAATAATAATTTGCGCGGGACATATACCCGCAAATTCCTATACATTATTCTATACATTATTATGACCGCCAAGGTTCTATGCATTATCCCGCTTATTACACGGCTACTTCCCAAAACGAAACAATTTATTTACAATGTATTTGTTACCAGCATTCTTAGTGTTGATCATCAGAGAAATAGTCTGCCCAAGACGTTGACGTCGTCGCTTAGCAACCGACAGCGCTTGGGTTGATACATATCCCGCTTATTAATAATAATAATAATAATAATAATAATAATAATACATTTAATTTAGAGGCGCCTTTCAAGACACCCAAGGTCACCTTACAGAGCATAATAGTCATCATACATTTTTTAAAAAACAAGACATTGTGGAAAAAATAAATAAATTAATTAATTGTATTACATTGACAAGTTACCGGACTACGTGCGGAGTGATACCAAAGGCAAAAAAGTCATTTTGTTTACCTTGACAGCGGTCATTATTCATCCGTTACCAATGAATTATCAAAAAATAATTCACCGCCTGAAGTTGTGAAGTGCCCATGCAAGTGAACGGAACGTTGAAAAGACCCGTGTAATAACGTAAAATAAGCCCCTTAATGGCGAAGCAAGACACCTCCGCTGCGCGTCGGTGTCATGTTCGCCCTGTCGGGGCTTATTTTCTCGATAATGACCGGCGTTCTATACATTATCCCTTACTTATTACACAGCTCTTCTCAATGCTGTAGACTGCTCCATTCACTTGCATGGGCCTTCCCAACGTTCAGTTGTCTATTATTTTTGATAAATCACCATTGCCCAGTATAATTGACCGCTGTCAAGGTAAACAAACAGATTTTTTGCCGTTTGCCATTTTAATCTAGATTAATCTAGATTAATTTAGGAATTAATCTAGATTATTTATTTTTATCTATGCCCACCACTAGTAAAAATATATGATATAGCACTAGCATTTCTTTTTATTAATTTTGGTAGCATAAATGCTTGGAATACACAATGTGGAATGAACATGTAACTGGAATACGAGTCTGAATTCACATGTATTAAAAACAAGTAACGTTATTATGCAGTCTGGAAGAAAGGAACCTAACATGTCGATGACAACACTATACACTATATGAAACACCATACATACACACACAAACCCATACACACACACATAATATACGACACAACTTGTATTATCAATATAAACAATATAATTTAATAAGATTGAGAAAATGAATGGGAAATTTACTTCCGGAACTAGAGCTGTTCCAAAAGAGGGTGTTTACTGTTCCGCTCTACACCACCTTGTCAATATACACCCCCTAAAAGTGCTGGTCTTTGGCATTGAACTTCTCAGATTATATTCAGAAATGATGGAAAGGATTTAAGATTTTTCTTAAATTATTTTGTTTCTTTATCTTTCACTTTATCAAGGTCCTTTTGTTATTGTGTCGAACCAAGACTTGCTTAATGTGAGACAACAGGAATATTTCCTGCATAATTGCCCCAAAGGGTTACATTGCAGCCCAATTTTCGCAGATTATGGCTGTAGCCTCTCGCTAGAAACAATTCTAAAATTGTTTTCCGCATTACAATTACAATTCTGATGATTTGCCCAAAGATTATAACAAAATAGTGTCCCGGTTAAAAAATCCCAAAGTTGTCCATTGATAGCTAAATTAAACAGAGTCTGTGAAACTCCAACTGACTTTCCTTGCCACCCTCTGATGAGCATTAGAATCATTTATGTCATTGCTGTTGATGTTAATTTCTCCTCACATAGGTTGCTATCCAAAATGCCCTCCTGAGCAGCCATTCTTTGATGAGGACAAGATGAAGTGTGTTCAAAAGGACCGATGTGGTTGCTATGATAAGGAGCAGGGCCACTTTAACACCGGTGACACAGTGCCAACAACAAAAAACTGCATTTCATGGTAGGCAGTTTAATAATTTGGAACATCTCCATTTGATTTATCCAAACTTAAAAAACATTTCAATATTTATTTTGTCATATATTTTATTTCCCTGCAAGCTTGTGCAACCTCATGACTATCCAATGCCGCTATGATGTCCAAGGTAAGGGAAGATTCAAGTACGGTATTTTGTAACTGTTCCAGACCAATTGTACAAATAAACCAATCTCCATCTACAGCCTGCACCTGCACATACAATGGAAAGATATATGGAATTGGAGAGACTATCTACAACACAACAGATGGGCTTGGTTCCTGCATTACAGCAGTGTGTTCAAAGAATGGTACCATTGAAAGAGATATTTACCAGTGCTCTACAACCCCACCAAGACCAACTACCCCTATAGCAACCAGCCACTTGACTACACCATTTACATTTACAACAATCACTTCAGGTAATTGAGAGTTTTAGTCACTTTCTTAAGTATTAACTTTGTAATCAATAGCACTAAATAACCTGGATGTATTTCTTCAATAGAACCCGTACCATGCAGACCATGTAAATGGTCGGAATGGTTTGATACCAGCTTCCCTACGCTTGGAACTCCTGGGGGGGACTCTGAAACCTATGATAAGATTCGAGCAGCTGGACACTCAATATGTGATCAACCAAGTCAGATTGAATGCAGAGCCGAGAAGTTCCCAAACGTGACCATAAACAAGGTGGGGCAGGTTGTGCAATGTGATGTGGCCCACGGACTAACATGTAACAACCAAGACCAGGCGGGCCCGCTTGCTCTATGCTTCAACTACCAGGTCAGAGTACTGTGCTGTGATTATGTTGCTTGTACTACACCCCAAATTACATCTATAACTAGTGAATCTACAACACCTCTCACAGAGAGCCCGAAACCCTGTGAAACAGCATGTGATTGGTCAAAGTGGATAAGCATAGACTATCCTGAGTATGGCCCTGGAGGGGGGGATATTGAAAACATTAAGACAATTTTTGAGAAAGGTTATGATACATGCGATGCACCAATAGCTATTATGTGTCAAGCAGTACAGTTTCCAGGTGTGCCTCTCTCTGAATTGGGACAAAAGGTAGAGTGTAATACACAAGTTGGATTAATTTGTGAAAACAAAGATCAATTCCCACCCATATGTTATGACTATGAGATAAAGGTGAAATGCTGTAGGAAAGTGAATTGCCCAACAACAATACAAACTTCTACGCAAGAAACAACGCCATTTTCTACCACTTCACCTACACCAGTAACACCTACTATAACACCGGTTACAACCACACCTACAACAAGTACTACTACAACAACAACTATACCACCCACTACTACACTTACTAGTACAAGCCCAGTCACTCCAACCTGTCCTGGTACAATATTTTGTGAATGGTCAGATTGGTTTAATCTTGGAGCACCAACAACTGGTCCAAATGGTGGAGAAGATGAATCTATCCAGAAGATAAGAGCTGATGAGCAAGACATCTGCTCAGCTCCTGAAGATGTTCAGTGTAGAGCTACTCTTTACCCAACTCTACCAATCAAAGATCTTGGGCAGACCATAACTTGCAATTCAAGGGTTGGACTAGTCTGTGAAAACAAAATGCAGACTTCCAAACAAGACTGTTTGGACTATGAGATCCGAGTTAAGTGCTGCACCTGCCGTCCGATTACAACTACAACAACTCCTTCAATAACAACAACTGCACCACCTATTACCACACCTGTTGTAACAACAACACCTACAACAACCACTCCTATGACTACTACAATACCCACAACACCTCTCACAGAGAGCCCGAAACCCTGTGAAACAGCATGTGATTGGTCAAAGTGGATAAGCATAGACTATCCTGAGTATGGCCCTGGAGGGGGGGATATTGAAAACATTAAGACAATTTTTGAGAAAGGTTATGATACATGCGATGCACCAATAGCTATTATGTGTCAAGCAGTACATTATCCAGGTGTGCCTCTCTCTGAATTGGGACAAAAGGTAGAGTGTAATACACAAGTTGGATTAATTTGTGAAAACAAAGATCAATTCCCACCCATATGTTATGACTATGAGATAAAGGTGAAATGCTGTAGGAAAGTGAATTGCCCAACAACAATACAAACTTCTACGCAAGAAACAACGCCTTTTTCTACCACCTCACCTACACCAGTAACACCTACTATAACACCGGTTACAACCACACCTACAACAAGTACTACTACAACAACAACTGCACCACCTATTACCAGACCTGTTGTAACAACAACACCTACAACAACCGCTATTACAACTACTACAATACCCACAACTCCTTCTACAACCTCTCCTACAACGAAAACTACCCCAGTACCAAGTACTGAAACACTGTTAACAGTGACCGCATCTACAACAACAACTACCATAACAACAACTGCATCTCCAACTACGACAACTGTTTCGACTACACCACTTGCTACCACAAGCCCAACTGATCAAAAATGTTCTGGAATAATGACTTGTGATTGGTCAGACTGGTTTAATCTTGGAGAACCAACAACTGGTCCAAATGGTGGAGAAGATGAATCTATCCAGAAGATAAGAGCTGATGGGCACGACATCTGCTCAGCTCCTGAAGATGTTCAGTGTAGAGCTACTCTTTACCCAACTCTACCAATCAAAGATCTTGGGCAGACCATAACTTGCAATTCAAGGGTTGGACTAGTCTGTGAAAACAAAATGCAGACTTCCAAACAAGACTGTTTGGACTATGAGATCCGAGTTAGGTGCTGCACCTGCCGTCCGATTACAACTACAACAACTCCTTCAATAACAACAACTGCACCACCTATTACCAGACCTGTTGTAACAACAACACCTACAACAACCGCGCCTACGACTACTACAATACCCACAACTCCTTCTACAACCTCTCCTACAACGAAAACTACCCCAGTACCAAGTACTGAAACACTGGTAACAGTGACCACATCTACAACAACAACTACCATAACAACAACTGCATCCCCAACTACGACAACTGTTTCGACTACACCACTTACTACCACAACCCCAACTACTCCAAACTGTTCTGGAATAATGACTTGTGATTGGTCAGACTGGTTTAATCTTGGAGAACCAACAACTGGTCCAAATGGTGGAGAAGATGAATCTATCCAGAAGATCATTGCTGCTGGCCACAGCATTTGCTCAGCCCCAGAAGATGTTCAGTGTAGAGCTATTTTATATCCCAATCTTCCCCTCTCCGATGTAGGACAGGCTGTTACTTGTAATCCAGTTGTCGGTCTTGTGTGTCAAAATAATGAACAAGGACTCAAGAAACAGTGTTTGGATTATGAGATCCGAGTCAGGTGTTGTTCATGTCATCACACTACATCTACAACCTCTCCTACAACAACAATTACGACCACAACAGTTCCACCAACTACCACCCCTGTTTCAACAACCACTCCCACAAAAACCTCTCCTTCTTCTACTACCAAACCCACAACAACGCCTTTTTCAACAACAACTCCCCCATCAACTACAGCCTGTTTGGGTATAATGACCTGTGAATGGTCAGATTGGTTTAATCTTGGAGCACCAACAACTGGTCCAAATGGTGGAGAAGATGAATCTATCCAGAAGATAAGAGCTGATGGGCACGACATCTGCTCAGCTCCTGAAGATGTTCAGTGTAGAGCTACTCTTTACCCAACTCTACCAATCAAAGATCTTGGGCAGACCATAACTTGCAATTCAAGGGTTGGACTAGTCTGTGAAAACAAAATGCAGACTTCCAAACAAGACTGTTTGGACTATGAGATCCGAGTTAAGTGCTGCACCTGCCGTCCGATTACAACTACAACAACTCCTTCAATAACAACAACTGCACCACCTATTACCACACCTGTTGTAACAACAACACCTACAACAACCGCGCCTACGACTACTACAATACCCACAACTCCTTCTACAACCTCTCCTACAACGAAAACTACCCCAGTACCAAGTACTGAAACACTGGTAACAGTGACCACATCTACAACAACAACTACCATAACAACAACTGCATCCCCAACTACGACAACTGTTTCGACTACACCACTTACTACCACAAGCCCAACTACTCCAAACTGTTCTGGAATAATGACTTGTGATTGGTCAGACTGGTTTAATCTTGGAGAACCAACAACTGGTCCAAATGGTGGAGAAGATGAATCTATCCAGAAGATCATTGCTGCTGGCCACAGCATTTGCTCAGCCCCAGAAGATGTTCAGTGTAGAGCTAGTTTATATCCCAATCTTCCCCTCTCCGATGTAGGACAGGCTGTTACTTGTAATTCAGTTGTCGGTCTTGTGTGTCAAAATAATGAACAAGGACTCAAGCAACAGTGTTTGGATTATGAGATCCGAGTCAGGTGTTGTTCATGTCATCACACTACATCTACAACCTCTCCTACAACAATTACGACCACAACAGTTCCACCAACTACCACCCCAGTTTCAACAACCACTCCCACAAAAACCTCACCTACTTCTACTACCAAACCCACAACAACGCCTTTTTCAACAACAACTACACCACCAAGTAAAGCCTGTTTGGGTATAATGACCTGTGAATGGTCAGATTGGTTTAATCTTGGAGCACCAACAACTGGTCCAAATGGTGGAGAAGATGAATCTATCCAGAAGATAAGAGCTGATGGGCACGACATCTGCTCAGCTCCTGAAGATGTTCAGTGTAGAGCTACTCTTTACCCAACTCTACCAATCAAAGATCTTGGGCAGACCATAACTTGCAATTCAAGGGTTGGACTAGTCTGCGAAAACAAAATGCAGACTTCCAAACAAGACTGTTTGGACTATGAGATCCGAGTTAGGTGCTGCACCTGCCGTCCGATTACAACTACAACAACTCCTTCAATAACAACAACTGCACCACCTATTACCAGACCTGTTGTAACAACAACACCTACAACAACCGCGCCTACAACTACTACAATACCCACAACTCCTTCTACAACGAAAACTACCCCAGTACCAAGTACTGAAACACTGGTAACAGTGACCACATCTACAACAACAACTACCATAACAACAACTGCATCCCCAACTACGACAACTGTTTCGACTACACCACTTGCTACCACAAGCCACACTGATCAAAACTGTTCTGGAATAATGACTTGTGATTGGTCAGACTGGTTTAATCTTGGAGAACCAACAACTGGTCCAAATGGTGGAGAAGATGAATCTATCCAGAAGATCATTGCTGCTGGCCACAGCATTTGCTCAGCCCCAGAAGATGTTCAGTGTAGAGCTATTTTATATCCCAATCTTCCCCTCTCCGATGTAGGACAGGCTGTTACTTGTAATCCAGTTGTCGGTCTTGTGTGTCAAAATAATGAACAAGGACTCAAGAAACAGTGTTTGGATTATGAGATCCGAGTCAGGTGTTGTTCATGTCATCACACTACATCTACAACCTCTCCTACAACAACAATTACGACCACAACAGTTCCACCAACTACCACCCCAGTTTCAACAACCACTCCCACAAAAACCTCACCTACTTCTACTACCAAACCCACAACAACGCCTTTTTCAACAACAACTACACCAACAACTACAGCCTGTTTGGGTATAATGACCTGTGAATGGTCAGATTGGTTTAATCTTGGAGCACCAACAACTGGTCCAAATGGTGGAGAAGATGAATCTATCCAGAAGATAAGAGCTGATGGGCACGACATCTGCTCAGCTCCTGAAGATGTTCAGTGTAGAGCTACTCTTTACCCAACTCTACCAATCAAAGATCTTGGGCAGACCATAACTTGCAATTCAAGGGTTGGACTAGTCTGTGAAAACAAAATGCAGACTTCCAAACAAGACTGTTTGGACTATGAGATCCGAGTTAGGTGCTGCACCTGCCGTCCGATTACAACTACAACAACTCCTTCAATAAAAACAACTGCACCACCTATTACCAGACCTGTTGTAACAACAACACCTACAACAACCGCGCCTACAACTACTACAATACCCACAACTCCTTCCTCAACCTCTCCTACAATGAAAACTACCCCAGTACCAAGTACTGAAACACTGGTAACAGTGACCACATCTACAACAACAACTACCATAACAACAACTGCATCCCCAACTACGACAACTGTTTCGACTACACCACTTGCTACCACAAGCCAAACTGCTCCAAACTGTTCTGGAATAATGAATTGTGATTGGTCAGACTGGTTTAATCTTGGAGAACCAACAACTGGTCCAAATGGTGGAGAAGATGAATCTATCCAGAAGATCATTGCTGCTGGCCACAGCATTTGCTCAGCCCCAGAAGATGTTCAGTGTAGAGCTAGTTTATATCCCAATCTTCCCCTCTCCGATGTAGGACAGGCTGTTACTTGTAATCCAGTTGTCGGTCTTGTGTGTCAAAATAATGAACAAGGACTCAAGAAACAGTGTTTGGATTATGAGATCCGAGTCAGGTGTTGTTCATGTCATCACACTACATCTACAACCTCTCCTACAACAACAATTACGACCACAACAGTTCCACCAACTACCACCCCAGTTTCAACAACCACTCCCACAAAAACCTCACCTACTTCTACTACCAAACCCACAACAACGCCTTTTTCAACAACAACTACACCAACAACTACAGCCTGTTTGGGTATAATGACCTGTGAATGGTCAGATTGGTTTAATCTTGGAGCACCAACAACTGGTCCAAATGGTGGAGAAGATGAATCTATCCAGAAGATAAGAGCTGATGGGCACGACATCTGCTCAGCTCCTGAAGATGTTCAGTGTAGAGCTACTCTTTACCCAACTCTACCAATCAAAGATCTTGGGCAGACCATAACTTGCAATTCAAGGGTTGGACTAGTCTGTGAAAACAAAATGCAGACTTCCAAACAAGACTGTTTGGACTATGAGATCCGAGTTAGGTGCTGCACCTGCCGTCCGATTACAACTACAACAACTCCTTCAATAACAACAACTGCACCACCTATTACCAGACCTGTTGTAACAACAACACCTACAACAACCGCGCCTACAACTACTACAATACCCACAACTCCTTCTACAACCTCTCCTACAACGAAAACTACCCCAGTACCAAGTACTGAAACACTGGTAACAGTGACCACATCTACAACAACAACTACCATAACAACAACTGCATCCCCAACTACGACAACTGTTTCGACTACACCACTTGCTACCACAAGCCCAACTGCTCCAAACTGTTCTGGAATAATGACTTGTGATTGGTCAGACTGGTTTAATCTTGGAGAACCAACAACTGGTCCAAATGGTGGAGAAGATGAATCTATCCAGAAGATCATTGCTGCTGGCCACAGCATTTGCTCAGCCCCAGAAGATGTTCAGTGTAGAGCTAGTTTATATCCCAATCTTCCCCTCTCCGATGTAGGACAGGCTGTTACTTGTAATTCAGTTGTCGGTCTTGTGTGTCAAAATAATGAACAAGGACTCAAGCAACAGTGTTTGGATTATGAGATCCGAGTCAGGTGTTGTTCATGTCATCACACTACATCTACAACCTCTCCTACAACAACAATTACGACCACAACAGTTCCACCAACTACCACCCCAGTTTCAACAACCACTCCCACAAAAACCTCACCTACTTCTACTACCAAACCCACAACAACGCCTTTTTCAACAACAACTACGGCAACAACTACAGCCTGTTTGGGTATAATGACCTGTGAATGGTCAGATTGGTTTAATCTTGGAGCACCAACAACTGGTCCAAATGGTGGAGAAGATGAATCTATCCAGAAGATAAGAGCTGATGGGCACGACATCTGCTCAGCTCCTGAAGATGTTCAGTGTAGAGCTACTCTTTACCCAACTCTACCAATCAAAGATCTTGGGCAGACCATAACTTGCAATTCAAGGGTTGGACTAGTCTGTGAAAACAAAATGCAGACTTCCAAACAAGACTGTTTGGACTATGAGATCCGAGTTAGGTGCTGCACCTGCCGTCCGATTACAACTACAACAACTCCTTCAATAAAAACAACTGCACCACCTATTACCAGACCTGTTGTAACAACAACACCTACAACAACCGCGCCTACAACTACTACAATAACCACAACTCCTTCTACAACCTCTCCTACAACGAAAACTACCCCAGTACCAAGTACTGAAACACTGGTAACAGTGACCACATCTGCAACAACAACTACCATAACAACAACTGCATCCCCAACTACGACAACTGTTTCGACTACACCACTTGCTACCACAAGCCCAACTGCTCCAAACTGTTCTGGAATAATGACTTGTGATTGGTCAGACTGGTTTAATCTTGGAGAACCAACAACTGGTCCAAATGGTGGAGAAGATGAATCTATCCAGAAGATCATTGCTGCTGGCCACAGCATTTGCTCAGCCCCAGAAGATGTTCAGTGTAGAGCTAGTTTTTATCCCAATCTTCCCCTCTCCGATGTAGGACAGGCTGTTACTTGTAATTCAGTTGTCGGTCTTGTGTGTCAAAATAATGAACAAGGACTCAAGCAACAGTGTTTGGATTATGAGATCCGAGTCAGGTGTTGTTCATGTCATCACACTACATCTACAACCTCTCCTACATCAACAATTACGACCACAACAGTTCCACCAACTACCACCCCAGTTTCAACAACCACTCCCACAAAAACCTCACCTACTTCTACTACCAAACCCACAACAACGCCTTTTTCAACAACAACTACGGCAACAACTACAGCCTGTTTGGGTATAATGACCTGTGAATGGTCAGATTGGTTTAATCTTGGAGCACCAACAACTGGTCCAAATGGTGGAGAAGATGAATCTATCCAGAAGATAAGAGCTGATGGGCACGACATCTGCTCAGCTCCTGAAGATGTTCAGTGTAGAGCTACTCTTTACCCAACTCTACCAATCAAAGATCTTGGGCAGACCATAACTTGCAATTCAAGGGTTGGACTAGTCTGTGAAAACAAAATGCAGACTTCCAAACAAGACTGTTTGGACTATGAGATACGAGTTAGGTGCTGCACCTGCCGTCCGATTGCAACTACAACAACTCCTTCAATAAAAACAACTGCACCACCTATTACCAGACCTGTTGTAACAACAACACCTACAACAACCGCGCCTACAACTACTACAATACCCACAACTCCTTCTACAACCTCTCCTACAACGAAAACTACCCCAGTACCAAGTACTGAAACACTGGTAACAGTGACCACATCTACAACAACAACTACCATAACAACAACTGCATCCCCAACTACGACAACTGTTTCGACTACACCACTTGCTACCACAAGCCCAACTGCTCCAAACTGTTCTGGAATAATGACTTGTGATTGGTCAGACTGGTTTAATCTTGGAGAACCAACAACTGGTCCAAATGGTGGAGAAGATGAATCTATCCAGAAGATCATTGCTGCTGGCCACAGCATTTGCTCAGCCCCAGAAGATGTTCAGTGTAGAGCTAGTTTATATCCCAATCTTCCCCTCTCCGATGTAGGACAGGCTGTTACTTGTAATTCAGTTGTCGGTCTTGTGTGTCAAAATAATGAACAAGGACTCAAGCAACAGTGTTTGGATTATGAGATCCGAGTCAGGTGTTGTTCATGTCATCACACTACATCTACAACCTCTCCTACAACAACAATTACGACCACAACAGTTCCACCAACTACCACCCCAGTTTCAACAACCACTCCCACAAAAACCTCACCTACTTCTACTACCAAACCCACAACAACGCCTTTTTCAACAACAACTACGGCAACAACTACAGCCTGTTTGGGTATAATGACCTGTGAATGGTCAGATTGGTTTAATCTTGGAGCACCAACAACTGGTCCAAATGGTGGAGAAGATGAATCTATCCAGAAGATAAGAGCTGATGGGCACGACATCTGCTCAGCTCCTGAAGATGTTCAGTGTAGAGCTACTCTTTACCCAACTCTACCAATCAAAGATCTTGGGCAGACCATAACTTGCAATTCAAGGGTTGGACTAGTCTGTGAAAACAAAATGCAGACTTCCAAACAAGACTGTTTGGACTATGAGATCCGAGTTAGGTGCTGCACCTGCCGTCCGATTACAACTACAACAACTCCTTCAATAAAAACAACTGCACCACCTATTACCAGACCTGTTGTAACAACAACACCTACAACAACCGCGCCTACAACTACTACAATACCCACAACTCCTTCTACAACCTCTCCTACAACGAAAACTACCCCAGTACCAAGTACTGAAACACTGGTAACAGTGACCACATCTGCAACAACAACTACCATAACAACAACTGCATCCCCAACTACGACAACTGTTTCGACTACACCACTTGCTACCACAAGCCCAACTGCTCCAAACTGTTCTGGAATAATGACTTGTGATTGGTCAGACTGGTTTAATCTTGGAGAACCAACAACTGGTCCAAATGGTGGAGAAGATGAATCTATCCAGAAGATCATTGCTGCTGGCCACAGCATTTGCTCAGCCCCAGAAGATGTTCAGTGTAGAGCTAGTTTATATCCCAATCTTCCCCTCTCCGATGTAGGACAGGCTGTTACTTGTAATTCAGTTGTCGGTCTTGTGTGTCAAAATAATGAACAAGGACTCAAGCAACAGTGTTTGGATTATGAGATCCGAGTCAGGTGTTGTTCATGTCATCACACTACATCTACAACCTCTCCTACAACAACAATTACGACCACAACAGTTCCACCAACTACCACCCCAGTTTCAACAACCACTCCCACAAAAACCTCACCTACTTCTACTACCAAACCCACAACAACGCCTTTTTCAACAACAACTACACCAACAACTACAGCCTGTTTGGGTATAATGACCTGTGAATGGTCAGATTGGTTTAATCTTGGAGCACCAACAACTGGTCCAAATGGTGGAGAAGATGAATCTATCCAGAAGATAAGAGCTGATGGGCACGACATCTGCTCAGCTCCTGAAGATGTTCAGTGTAGAGCTACTCTTTACCCAACTCTACCAATCAAAGATCTTGGGCAGACCATAACTTGCAATTCAAGGGTTGGACTAGTCTGTGAAAACAAAATGCAGACTTCCAAACAAGACTGTTTGGACTATGAGATCCGAGTTAGGTGCTGCAACTGCCGTCCGATTACAACTACAACAACTCCTTCAATAAAAACAACTGCACCACCTATTACCAGACCTGTTGTAACAACAACACCTACAACAACCGCGCCTACAACTACTACAATACCCACAACTCCTTCTACAACCTCTCCTACAACGAAAACTACCCCAGTACCAAGTACTGAAACACTGGTAACAGTGACCACATCTACAACAACAACTACCATAACAACAACTGCATCCCCAACTACGACAACTGTTTCGACTACACCACTTGCTACCACAAGCCCAACTGCTCCAAACTGTTCTGGAATAATGACTTGTGATTGGTCAGACTGGTTTAATCTTGGAGAACCAACAACTGGTCCAAATGGTGGAGAAGATGAATCTATCCAGAAGATCATTGCTGCTGGCCACAGCATTTGCTCAGCCCCAGAAGATGTTCAGTGTAGAGCTAGTTTATATCCCAATCTTCCCCTCTCCGATGTAGGACAGGCTGTTACTTGTAATTCAGTTGTCGGTCTTGTGTGTCAAAATAATGAACAAGGACTCAAGCAACAGTGTTTGGATTATGAGATCCGAGTCAGGTGTTGTTCATGTCATCACACTACATCTACAACCTCTCCTACAACAACAATTACGACCACAACAGTTCCACCAACTACCACCCCAGTTTCAACAACCACTCCCACAAAAACCTCACCTACTTCTACTACCAAACCCACAACAACGCCTTTTTCAACAACAACTACACCAACAACTACAGCCTGTTTGGGTATAATGACCTGTGAATGGTCAGATTGGTTTAATCTTGGAGCACCAACAACTGGTCCAAATGGTGGAGAAGATGAATCTATCCAGAAGATAAGAGCTGATGGGCACGACATCTGCTCAGCTCCTGAAGATGTTCAGTGTAGAGCTACTCTTTACCCAACTCTACCAATCAAAGATCTTGGGCAGACCATAACTTGCAATTCAAGGGTTGGACTAGTCTGTGAAAACAAAATGCAGACTTCCAAACAAGACTGTCTGGACTATGAGATCCGAGTAAAGTGCTGCAACTGCCGTCCTTTTACAACTACAACAACTCCAATTTCAACAATTACGCCACTTACTACGACAACTGTAACAACAACCACACCTCCTACTATCACCTCCCCTACCTCTAAAACGATGAGTACACCAGTGCCACCTACAATAACACCAATTGCAACAACCACACCTACAACTAAAACCCCTACTATCACTACAATGAAGAGCACACTAGTGCCACATACGCCACCACCGGTTCCAACAACCAAACCTTCAACAACCTCCCCTACTACTCTGACAACTACAACCACTACAGTTCCGACAACACCTACCACCACATTGAAAACTTTACCAACAACTACGCCAATGACTACCCCTGAATCGGTGGTGACTCACAGCACATCCTCGCCAACCCACGCTCCGATCTGCGTTTGCAAATATAACGGCACAGCGTATGAAGCCGGTGAGTACCTAACACACTGGGTTTGTAACAGAGACTCAATCTCAGACTATTTTGGCTGTTGTAGTCTATTTGTAATAAACCTCACAGGACACTTTCCAAATCAACCATTCAACAGTGTCATTTAACGTTAAATGTTGAATTAAAAGTTTGAAGACACCTGTCTGCCAAGAAAATCAGCTGATGTTTTCAAGAAGCCAAGATTGCGAAACATGTTGCAAATGTCCTCATTCAGCCCAATGTACAGTTAGATCCCTTTGAAAAAATTACCTTCAGTAAACCAAAATTATTGAAGTTTTTCTTAATGGTGTAACAAATGTAGGGTAGATGCTTAACCACATCCGACTATCTTCATTTATCTTTAGGTTCCATGATATACAATGTGTCTGACCATGGAGCCTGGTGCTATACTGCTTACTGCAAATATATCAATAAAACCTGCCTAGTGGTGACTACAAAGCCTTCCTACTGTAAGGAATCTACCACTGCGGTTCCAACTACAACTGAGAGCTCCACACAACATCGGAGCTCAAGTAGGCCTTCTACAACAACCCAGCAACCAACCACAAAATTTGTCGCAAAGAGTTGCGTTAACTGGAATCCTCCCAAAAAGGTACATCATGAGATCCCATTCAATATTTGTATGGAGCTTTCACACTATTGTGTCAAAATATCATCTTGATTGTACACACTAACTTATATTATTATTTTTTTCCATAGAGCGGGGAGAGTTGGAAAGAGAGCCCGTGTGTTAACGCAACATGTTTGGATGGTATAGTGACCACTTACACAACAGAATGTAAAAAACAGGAACCGATGGTGTGCGCTAACAACTTTCCCGCTACAGTAGTTTATGATGAGGATGGATGCTGCCCCCACTATGAATGCCAATGTAAGTCTCATCTGATTAATGAATTACTCTTTTATGAAAACCTCTGCATGACAAATTCAAAAGAATGTTGACATGAGGAGCACAAAAACTCCCTTTATTGAATATATTGGCGTGTATATTTATATCTTTATCTAAACTCTCTCCCTATAAAGGCATCTGCTATGGCTGGGGAGACCCCCATTATGTTACCTTTGATGGAACCTACTATGGTTTCCAAGGCAACTGTTCCTACGTGCTCGTAAAGGAGATCCACCCCAAATACAACTTCAGCGTTGTGATCGAGAACTACTACTGTGATGCAGAAGATGGTCTTTCCTGCCCACAGTCTTTAACTGTATACTACCAGCAATACACAATCTTTATTACCCATAAGGACATCAATGGTGTTCCCATCAACATGGTAATTTAAATTGATTAAATATTTATTGAATTTTCAAAATATATTGATGAAAGTTAGTTGACAATCATTAGTTGGCCGTTCCACTCACCCCAACCAGTATCTGAATGTATCCGTATGTGTTGTCTGCAAATATTGTCGCTACAAAGCTAAAGACTATTTGTAATGTTTATTAACAATGTTCTTGCCCTAGGTTTTCGTGGATGGCCTTCGTGTGAATCCTGCATTCAAAAATAAGGACTTTGGTTTAGCGACCACTGGTATAGATACGGTGCTGTTCATCGAATCTATTGGAGCTAGGATTACCTTCTCAGGACTCATGTTCAGCGTCTACCTACCATATGAAGAATTCAACCATAACACAGAGGGGCAGTGTGGTCAGTCTAGTTTATTGTCTTATCATATATCTCATACTGTACATCGTTTCTAGGACATTTAGAATATTCAAGACCTTGCTGTGCATGTCCGAGGTCTATCTTTAAACTATAATGGTTTAGCTATATTGACATTTTTTTATTTACAACTGTTCACTGCATTCATCACAGCTAACAATAGTTTGTGGTGCCATGTGAATGATTATTACGTAAACACTTCCGAAATTGATCATCACATGGCTTCCTCTAGGTACCTGCGACAACAACCGAACAAATGATTGCATGTTGCCCAGTGGGGAGATTGCTTTGTCCTGTCCATACATGGCCCATGAGTGGCAGCTGAACAACAGTGTGTGTATGCATCCTCCTACACCTACACCATCTCCGACGACCCCTGTACCCGTTCATCCCTGCAAGGCTTCTCTCTGTGAGATCATCTCAAGCAGGTCAGAACACCAACCCTCCATTCACCAACCCTCCATTCGTTCTAAATATTGTGTTTTCAATCAATTCATCACACTATTCATTTCAAGTAGATGTTTTTAAGTATATTTTACTAAATGTTGTCCGGTTTCACATTAATAGTAACGTACATGTAGTAGTTCAGAGTTCAATTAGACTCTAAATAGCTTACCCCCCCCCCCCCCCCCCCCCCCACCACTTACACATGTATTGTATGTTTTAAGTCCTTGCACTTAAAAATAGTACACTTAAAAATGGGTAGCATCTTATCCTAGTTAGCTTTTGTTGTATACGTAACAATCGTTATTGCTTGGCACTTGGTTCTATGTACATCCTTACTGTAACGACAGTGATATATTGTTTCTCTTTCTTCTGAACAATGTAAATCACTTTGGATAAAAGAGTCTTCTAATTACCCTAAATGTACTACAGTGGTATACCAGCTTCCTATAGTCACTCTCTGTATTCTCTATACTCACGATATTTAATCCCTTCTCCAGTGTGTTTGGAAAGTGCCATGATGTGGTTCCCTTTGAGCCATTTATGGTGGCCTGCAATTTCGACGTCTGCAACATGGAGATTGACATCATCGGCTGCACAAGCATACAGACCTACGCTATGGCATGTGCTGAAGCCGGTGTTTGCATAGATTGGAGGAATGCCACTGATGGAATCTGTGGTGTGTGCTATTTCATTTTATGATATTGAGTTAAAACCAAACCTGTGCCCGGACTGCATTTCAAACCCGCAGTACAGCTGTTAACAATAGGAATGTAAAGTGCAATGTGTTTCATCTGAGCATAATAATCACACGCGAGGAATGTTCATGAAATTTTACAAGCAAACACAAACACGTGCACACACACACAAACACACACACACACACACGCGCACACTCACACACACACACACACACACACACACACACACACACACACACACACACACACACACACACACACACACACACACACACACACACACAAACACATACACACAATCACACCTTTTCTATCTATTCAAGCCTTTTTTTCAGTGTATTTAGGTCTCTGTTTGCATCAACCCTTTTATTCTTATTTTGGAATTACAGAATACACATGCGGCAGTCCCAAAGTGTATGAAGCCTGCGGCCCTTGGGTGGAGCCCACTTGTGATTACAGGTATTGTAAAAACAATGCTTGTTGTTTTGGATGCCTCATGCTTTAATTGAAATCTAGTGAACTACGATGTCATACTTTAACAAGTAGGCCTAGGTCATGCCAGCAGGCAGCCACGAATCTAATGAAGTGTTTCCCATACATACTCTACTTGGGTCGGTGGGTCATTTTTTTTTTTTATGTCCTTAAACTACGGCTCACGCGTTCAATAGTATTTCCCATTGGTCAAATATAATTTCATTGTAGGGCTGCGTGCTAAACATTTGTCTTGCTCTCCCCTCATCAACATACCAGTGGCGAGCGGTCCATATGAAGTGCAAATGTAACGCATGTGCAGGTGTTTTGAAAGACTACAGTATTTCTGGGCATATACGCTAAAATGCTGCTTGACCATTTATTTCCACCATGTGGTGGAAATAAACTTGAGCTGAATTTCACATTTAACAAGATCCTACTGTTTCACGCACCAGTGCCCAAAGCTGTGACCATTAGGCCTACTCCTTAATTCCTGGTCGCGTCAACGTCACCGCCCGCCACTGACACAATCAACCAATGCATGCAAATCTGTTTCATTTTTATTAACGGGTTAACCTGTATTATATGCAGTCTATGTGCGCTACAGCCAAACTAGAGCAACATTGGCCAAGCAGCTCTTGTAGTAATCGAGATACACTTCATAACAACGATTTTAATCCATTGGGAACATTTTGAAACGTGAGTCATCTCTTTAATTGCAATTTTAGATAGGCTATTGTTTACTAAAGGGTACTTTGTAATTCGCCTATTGGGTATAAATATTGTCCGAACAATGTAGTGCTGCTGCCCGACTGTCTCCTTGTCATGTTATCAGGTAAATAAATGTATCATATTAACGCATTAGACGACACGATATTAAAGCTAACAATTGTAACTGATAGGGCCAAACATTCGTAATTCTAATACAAGTTCTGATAGTTTATGCTTCTAAACATAGGCCTAAGTGGTCAAGACAACACCATAGATATAGGCCTATAGTTGTATGGTTCTGAGATAAATCAGACCCTATAGACGTGGCTTCTTTACCATTACACCCATACCAACAACATGGACTCAATATTTAACTGGGTAAATCAGACAATGTATGCATGGCTTCTTTGTCATTCCGGCCACACATATGCACCGCCAAAGTTCATGTCCGTTTACCGTATCTCTGAATAAACAATCGTGTCGAACCTTTACTATTGTTCGAGCCATGCTTAGCCCCGAAAAGCACGATATCTGAAGCCTCAAAATGACACTTCAACAGTTACTTGCGGAAATTATATTAGAATGAAATGACATCGTAACTTTTAACTTGCTCGTCAACATGAGTCACCGTCTGATCGATTTTCACTCTCAATGGTGGTATGACAGCAACTCACATTATCCCAGGTTACTTCACGATGATCAAACAACTGTATTTTGTTATTGAGAAAAAAAAAGTATTACATTAAGGATGTGGAAGTGATCTCGGGGAATACAACGCATTATTGGAATAAGTATCAGAAATGTCTAGTTGCATAACAGGTGTTCCATGTAATAATTGTTAGTGCTTCATGGCTTGTGTAGCCTACCTTTATCTTGACGGTGCCTGGCTATACTGTTAACACTTATTTATGATATAAAACGCATGAGATCATTCTTCGTGTGGGGACAATTACGACCATGACATAGTGTGTGCATTTTTTACATCCAGATACAATTATGAGTTCATCTACAACAAGAACTTCTTTACTGCCTTGACCTCCAAGAAGTGTGAGGGGTGTTACTGCCCACCGGGATCTGTCCAGCTCAACATCGCCTCAAACATATGTGTGCCGTCTTGTGGTAAGAGACCTAATTACATTGCTTTTGCTATGTATATTGACATTTTGCCATTTGCTTCAATAGCAATGTCTTATTATTTAATTCAGACCCCTAAAGCGCTCACAAATAAGCATAGCACTGTATGCATGCTGTAGTACCCTTTATCTAGCAAACATTTTACAGCGAATTCAGGAGCCGAGATATATGGGCCTAATTTCGGAACTCAATCGATGTGTAGACTAAGTTGGTTCAATAGATTGTGTATTTTGTTTTCCCGACAGATATTTGTGTCTTGAAAAATGATGAATGGAAGATGGTAAATATTGAATTCCTTCATCCTCCTTCCCTTTATACAGGAATACAATACTGTCCAATAATACCGTCCAGTAACCGCCCAGCGTTAGGCAGACCATTAAAGCGCCTGCGTCTACTTTTCTTTTACAGGTCAATGAGACGTGGGAACAGGGCTGTGATGTGTGCACCTGTCTGGGCAGGGAAAACTTCACGTGCCAGCATATTGAATGCCCAATACTACCACCTCTCAGTTGTGTCCAAGAGGGCCAAATCAAAGTCACAGAGACGGGGGAATGTTGCCCCAAGCAGAAGTGCGGTAAGAGTGTGGTAAAATGATAATCTGCTATAGGCCTTAATCACCCAGTGGCCATTTTATTACATTTCACTCCAAGCTATCATCAAGAAGATGGTCGCTAGGTGAATAAGGCCTATTTTGCACATTCAAATCAGTTTTAGTTTCAACACATTTAAGCTTTAGTATCAACACATTTCACTTCGTTTCAAAGAGGTTATGTGTTTCATTAAATCATTACCACAAGGGATGCTGGATGGGAAATTGTCTTGCTTAAAAAAAAGGGAGGTTATGTGTTTAATTAAGTCAACACTCGAAGGAATGCTGTAAGCACTGGGCACGCTTTTGATAAGCAAAATAATATTCATGAAAATTATACGTTTTTCTTTGGAAGCCGGACAAGCAGGTTTTCCTTCATTAACTACCCGTTTCTTCTAACAGAGTGCAATCTACAGGAGTGCAAGCCTATTCCCCCCTGCCCTCCTGGCTACAATCTTACCATACAAATGGGAGCCTGTTGCCCCAAGCCTGAATGTGGTGAGTGCATAGTAAAAGTGTCTTCTTTGCATCCGTGCATGTCAAGCCTTAAGGGGGTTGGCCAAAAACGATATGAAAAATGACAAAAACTGCTCTTGATCAAATCTGTTTGAGACCGATATAATGTGGGAAATGTGAGTTAACTATTCATTTCACTATTTAAATTCAACCACTGTTTGTTTTTTCTGCAGTTCCACCGAAACCGGGAGTGTGTGTTTACGGAAACCACACGTATCAGGTAAGAAATCTGCAAACTGGAGATACAGGAGCATTTCTGGTGATTTCTGATTAGTTCAAATAAGATATACTGATGACCTTGCTAAATTTCTAACCAACAGGAACAGCTAATACATAACATAATTTCCTCAATAGAAACCTACAGTGAATAGTTTTTGGGGGAAATAAGTGTAAGGGTTTCCTCAAGGATGCTTAAGATTGATTGTGGTTTTAGCTTAGAAGTTGGCACTAATCTCGATGTTAAGATAACTTACATTTAGAGATGGCTGGCACAGGATTCAGTCTGAACAAGGGTGCTTAGCAGAAATGTACCCACTTCCCAAACCCTATAGGTAGGTGACCAGGTGAATGGACCTCGATGCGAGGAATGCATCTGCACTGCCATGATCGACCACAGCACCAAACTAAACGAAGTACAATGCAAGCCTATACCATGTGACACACTCTGCACCCTGGTAAGAGTTCCACTTCTCCCTCTCTTTAAAGACAAACACAAACACACACCCACACCCACACCCACACACACACACACACACACACTAATGCATACACCTTTGACTTTTCTTTCATTGTGACTTTGTGGTTAGTCCTAAATGCATTTGTGTGTGTGGGCACGTTTGTCTGTTCTTGCACGCTTGCATGTACGTGTCTTTATGTGTGTGCCTGTCTATGTTTCCAGGGTTATGAGTACCAGACCATTGCAGGCCACTGCTGTGGGAAATGTGTCCAAACAAGTTGCATTGCTGTGCTGCCCGACAACACCACCAACACGTTCCTGGTATGTGTACGAACTTGCATGCACGTGAACATGTGATATACGTGTGACTATGTGTCATCCAGAATGGATATAGATATGTATGGTCAGGTCATCGTAAGGAAACCATCAAGACTGTCCTGTGTCTCTCGTTTCATGAAGCCTGGTAGCATTTGGACGGCACCTGGGTTCCCATGTCTGAAGTTTGAGTGCCTGAAGATCGGCAATCAGTTGGTCACCATTGAGGCCAAGATCGTCTGTCCTCCCTACAACCCAAGCGATTGCATACCTGTATGCAAATGCACACACACACACACACACGCACGCACGCACGCGCGCACACGCACACGCACACACACACACGCGCGCGCACATACACACACACACACACGCACACACACACACACACACAAACATGCACAATTTCAGACTTTCAGAATTTCAGACGTGCAGATTTACACGCACAGACACATATGCATGCACACACACACACACACACACACACACACACACACAACAATTCATCATGGAAACTGATGTCTACTACCCTAATAACCCTAGGGTTAGGGATGTTCTCCTACTGACACATTGGTAGTTAGAATTCATATCTGTCTATTTCCTCCTAGGGAACTGAAACTCTCTACGATGGATGCTGCTATACTTGTGAGTTTGTTTCCCTTGAAGTCTTTTTCTTATATTTAAATAAAACTTAAATTTAAATATAATAAACATCCCTACATATTGCCGTCTGCTCATTGTAATTGCTCTTTTTCATTTTCCATGCGGTCCAGGCATGAGACATGACCAGTGCAACCTGACCACAACAGCCATCACTATTGAGAACATGGGCTGCCTCTCAAAGGAGCTTATAAACATGACATCCTGTGGTGGAGCCTGTGGAACCTTCACATAGTACGTCAACCACTGTCCTTAAGCATCATTCCTACCTATAACTCATCAGCTCATCAAACCCCCATCAACTTTGCATTGCTATTACATGACATCAATGCTGTTCTCCTCAACACACCCTCTGTGTTTCCTACTTACCCCCACCTCTAGCTACTCTTCCCAGATGAGGTCCCTGGAGCATACCTGCACCTGCTGTCGAGAGATGTCAACATCTGAGCGCACGGTCCGCCTGATCTGCCCCGACAGCACCGAGGTGGATTTCACATACGAGCACATCAACACCTGTGGATGCTTGAAGACGGAGTGCGCCGCCGCGGGGCACGCCGCCTCGCCAGGGGTGTTGAAGTCCAGCCGACGGAGGAGATGAGGGAGTGACCACATTACACCACCTTACAGAACCAAATCTATGGCCTATTCATTTTTGTTTGTATTAAGCGAAACACCAACATATTATATACTTTTCGGAAGCCATCAAGTGTGTTGAAATACAAATCTATATATAGTCTCGCAGTTATGCGATGTTATTGTTGGATTTGATTATTGTCATTTTCGTTTTTTCTTCATTATGTGCAACAATTAAACCCACTCAATGCAACTCATTGTGCTTCCGTCTATTTTTATTTTGCGTGTGTGGCTGTTTGTTTGTGTGTCTGTGTGTGGTTAAATGCATTAAATCAACAATTGCAGAATTTCCTTGCACCGGTCTAATTTGAATTCTTACTGGTATGAAACATCAAGCTTCAGCTTATAGTAATTTCACTTCCATATCGGTCTCTCTGGCAAGTAGAAGACCAAATGACCACAGCAGTGACCGCTACTCATACAAACACCACATAAAAGGACACACAATTTTCCATCTAAACCCCCCCTGTGACCCAAAGGACCTAAAGCAAGCAAATATAACCCGTACATACCTTTTTGTTCATTTACCTCACCCTGCCTCTTATTGAACAAATGGGGCAAATTCCAGATGCTTCTCTTGAATTTTGTTATTCATTATGGTAATTACCGGCCCCAGTATTTGTCTTATAACATAATGTTAATTGTATTGCATGCAGGATTGTCTTATTCTCAAACTATATTGAGGAAAAACATCAACATCCTACTACAGCCACATGGGTCCTGTGGCTAGACAATTAGATGTAGATTAGACAATAAAAGGTTCTCAGAATTAATCATGTCCTTGATTAGGTTTGAGGAGGAGGTTTAGGTTTAACATTGGTCGTAACGCTGGGGTCAAGCACAATACAGGTGTTGTGCAGAGAAATGCATGCCGCGTCAATTGCCTTTCATTGTCGTAAGAGTTGAATACATTTCTTTGCCAAGGGTTGGCGATGAGACAAAATCTTGGTACGCCCTGTTTTAGACATTATTAATAACTCTTAATTCGGCTCCCCTGCCCATTGTTATACTATTTTTAGTCAGTTTAAAAGGTGTAAGTCTTCCACAGCCTATCAAACAAAACTTTTTGTTGACTGATGTTTGCTCTTACAGTGAGTTTATTCAATCTCATAGATATTAACAGTTGGAGAAGCGGCCGATTCACTTTACAGCCTATGATAACTTAAAGCATCGTATTTTCACCATAATAGTAAGGATAATAATAAAAAAGATGGTCTACATATTTTTTCCAGGCTGGATTTCTCAGAACCTCTCTTGTGTGACCACTGTCAAAGAAGGGCTATTTAGCTATTTGTGGTCTCCCAGGAAATAACATACATACCCTGAGATAATGAAATGGTACAGTTAAAGTATTAAATGGCGGCATACCCTGTATAGCATGTGGCGTCGGCTGCAGCATAGCCTATTGTTTTTACAAACATAAATGAACCAACATCAAACCAGCGGCAGGACACCACAACATTAGTTGAGAAAATGGGCCTATAAAATGATAGTTCTCTTATTGATATTGTGAGGGTTGAGTTGGCCCTCTTGTAGACAGGGTTTGTGACGGTGCTCTAGGGACACCGGTAATGCACAACACAGATAAAAGTAGCGTGTCGGCACACTTTTGTGCGTGCATGCGTGTGTTTGTACTTGTCTTTCCAGAGGCTCCTGGAAATACTGCGGCTTCGTACAGCATGGAGACAGGACGAAGACCGCCAGAGCATCGTAACTACACACAGCACACAGCCTGAGGTCCTGCCCTTCTTTGAACGATGGGTGTATAGCACAAGTATTCAGAGCCTTGGTAAATAGCCATGGCTAATTAGTTTGACATTCATCAAGTCAGATTCGTCATTGAGAGCAAACCATGTACTTAATAAAGGCCTGGCCACAGTCCATGGTTCCATAACGATGAATGGAGAGCAAATAAACCAAGGTGGGACGATTTAAGAGAGATGTTCCGCAACAACTATATAAATGAATTCATTCATTTATAATCTCTAACAGATATAAATGCAGTAGGCGCCATGTATAAATAAAAGTAGAGGTATATGTCATGAAGGAATATGTGAACCAAGGTTAAATATTTTAGTCATATAAAAAAGTGTAGTTGAACTAGACCAACACAGTCTCACTCCGAGTGCGTCAATGATCGATGCTTGTTCAGGGGCTTTTGGCGTTAACTGCTGACGCAAACCCTAACCCTAACCCTAACCACTACTACCCTATCCCTAACCACTACAACCCTAACCCTAACCACTACTACCCTAACCCTAACCCTAACCACTACTACCCTAACCCTAACCCTAACCACTACTACCCTAACCCTAACCCTAACCACTACTACCCTAACCCTAACCACTACTACCCTAACCCTAACCACTACTACCCTAACCCTAACCACTACTACCCTAACCCTAACCACTACTACCCTAACCCTAACCACTACTACCCTAACCCTAACCACTACTACCCTATCCCTAACCCTAACCTTAACCACTACTACCCTAACCCTAACCACTACTACCCTAACCCTAACCACTACTACCCTAACCCAAACCACTACTACCCTAACCCTAACCCTAACCACTACTACCCTAACCCTAACCACTACTACCCTAACCCAAACCACTACTACCCTAACCCTAACCCTAACCACTACTACCCTAACCCTAACCACTACTACCCTAACCCTAACCACTACTACCCTAACCCAAACCACTACTACCCTAACCCTAACCCTAACCACTACTACCCTAACCCTAACCACTACTACCCTAACCCAAACCACTACTACCCTAACCCAAACCACTACTACCCTAACCCTAACCCTAACCACTACTACCCTAACCCAAACCACTACTACCCTAACCCAAACCACTACTACCCTAACCCTAACCACTATTCCATTGGAAATTCCTAAATAATTATTAAATTCCCAAAATGAAAAAAAGCAAAGCCGTGTTTCTTTAGGATGCACCACAGGATGCATATCCTGGATTTGGAGTCCTGACTCACAGAACGATGAATACCAATGGACTCTGATTTCAACGCCAACACTGCAACACTCCTCCTTAGAGCAACACGAGTCATGTTGACATTGAGACAATGGACAATATTGTGTTCCCTATCCAAGATATTAAGAATTAATACTGCGGAACAGATTATAGCAAGCTCATTTTGCTTGTTGTTTTGTATTGCTCAGTGAGTCAGGTGAAACAATTAATGTTTTCCTCAAATGCAGGAATGTCTATGCTTATTCAGCATAACAATTGTAAATAAACTCCAAAGCTAGCTGTTTTATTTAAGCTCTTACCTTAATTATCTAAACTAAAAAAGTGTTTTTTAATGTTAATATTAGTAATTTTATTGAATCCTTTCTTTGGTTGAGATAGTAGGGAAGTCAAAGTGGTTTATAAGATGATCAAATGCCCGTGAATATTGGGTGCTTAAAGTGGTCACTGATCCCTGAGTAAATGATATCTTATCAATTAGAATGTATAAGATTTGATTGCACCAGTTAAATCAATAAAATTCACTGTATTTCTCAAACTTTAGATTCCTACAGCTCAACAGATCATTTTATTTCCATGTTATAATAATTATTGGGATAAATAAAGCATTATTTTATCGTATCTTCATTATCATTTTCTGACAGCTCCTAGGTTTTACAAGCATTTCTGGCCCGTGCATTAGGCTTCGTTGTTTGTGTGTTGTGGCACCTGTTCCATGTTTCTAAATATTTGCAGTTCTCTTGGATAGCTTGGCGCTTAGTCAAGTGAAAGCAGACTTCCGGCAGCTGGACTCAATTTGGATCAAACTAGATGAATTTGCCAAAATGCACAAAAGAACAAAGAAAAAATGAAATGTGCTACCATTCCAGAAATAGTGGCAGAATTAAAATTGATATTTATTTTGAATAAATTAATATCAATAATAACAATTCAATAATAATAATAATAATAATAATAATAATTGAATTTATTTAGCGCTTTTCTAGACACTCAAAGACGCCTACAGTGAAGGGGGGGGGGGGGACCTCACTAACCACCACCAGTATGTAGCACCCATTTGGGTGATGCACGGCAGCCAATCGGCGCCAGAACGCTCACCACACACCTGCTTGTGGTGGAGAGTGAGGGATGAGGTGGAGAGAGGGAAAGGAACATTTAAACACCATCGACCATAATTAAACACTAACGATCACATTTAAACACTATCGACCACAGTCCACATGCAAACACTATCGACCATATTTAAACACTAACGATCACATTTAAACACTATCGACCACAGTCCACATGCAAACACTATCGACCATATTTAAACACTATGGACCACATGTAAACCCTATCGACCACATGTAAACACTATCGCCCACATTTAAACACTATGGACCTTAACTATAATGACCTTTACTAACTTAAATTTAAGAGTTGCAAAAAGATAATGAAGACATGGCTTTTAGGTTAATCTGCCTACCTAATAAAACGGAGTTAATCTTTGTTCGGAAGACTATTAGATAATCTCCACTACTAGACTATAAGAGTTCATCATTGTAACTCAATATCGTGACATGCTTGCGATCTGCGATGTTTTCGTCTGCGACGTTCGAAAAACCCACGACGAAAAGTTTGGCATTTTTTGGGGAATCGCATGACGTATCCATTGTTGACATGAGGGAACCCCGCCCCCCGTTGCGTGAGGGAACCCCACGAACAGCTCGAGCTCACGCGCAGTGTTTACCAACTGACTTCACTGCACTACGCTCTATGACAGTTCTAAACCTTAAATGTTCTAAATATATTGCAAACGCGAATGATACAAAGTAGAGAGCATCGCACCCTCGAATCTTGTAGTGTGGCCAGTCTTCCGACGAGACAACGCCTGATTTCCTGGCTCTGTGATCGTATAGTGTGACATGTTAAATCGTGGAGGAATATCTGAGAATCGTGTAGTCTGAACCAGTGAAGCTTCTGCTCTCTTGGCCAATTCATGGCACTACAGACACGATTAGACCCACCATTTATTAGTTGTAGGTTCCATCTATATACATAAGATAATTGGATCTATTCCCTCATCTTGAATGTTTGACCTCATTGGTAAGCTTATCTCTACAGTAGATATAAGGGACACTCATTCTAACACACAACCTAAACGGAATATGTATGTAATATATTATATTAACTGCTACTTCTACTCTAAAATCTAAAAGCTCATTACAGTTCTCCTCGATGTGAAGGTTAATTGCCTGGAGATGACAGATGCTGATTACATTTATTTATAAATGTATTCAGCATTATTTAATTAAGGGAGTTGGTTGTTATGATAAAGCCTTAAGGTTAGATAGGGAAGGTTAGTGCATTGTGAACCCTTAATTATGTCCCTTCCATCTGTTCTTGGGAAAGAACAAAAAAAGTAAATTTATGTCTCCAGTTGGCAACATACAATTACATCAACAAGTACAATTTTAGCCAGAATTTAACTTAAAGTAGTAATATGATCTCATCTTTAATTTCAGTACGAGTTTGGCCTTTGTCAGTGCCACTTAAATGCGTGAGCATGCAGGTGTTTCGATTACAAGTGCTGCGATGTCCTGAGGTTGGCTTGTCACATTCACAAATTCAAATCAATATTATAATTAATGATAAAAGGAAGAAATCTGATTCTTTTTTTGTTACATTCAAGTGTAATATATTTGATTCAATTGTTCACTGCAAAGCACTCAGTACACTGTGCAATGCCGGTTGTTGGGACAGAAAAAACGGCGTAGTCTCTTATAAGACAAGAGCCTCACTAGGGTAGTGATTGACACTGTTGGACAGAGCACCTCATACGCCAATGTGCTTGAGTTTTATGGGTGTATGCTAGATTCAAATGTCAACGCTGTCAAAATTATCTATCAGTAAAACCCTCTCCTCTTACACACACGCACGCACGCGCCCACACACACACACACACACACACACACACACACACACACACACACACACACACACACACACAAACACACACCACACACACTCTGCATTGTAGGTAAAAGGAGGGTTTGATGAGTGAGACTGATGCCACGTTTGTAGAGCCACATCCCGGAATATGCATATTCACGTACATGAGAAAGGATGGCCCCACCTCAACCAACTTATAAAGACACCTGTTTCTCAGGTGTGTCTCATAGTCGATCAGTCCTCACGACAGCCATGGGGACTCCATTTATTTTCCCAGTAGGGCTTCTGTTGTTGCTGCTGCTCTTCACCGCGGCCCTCGCTCAAACTGGTTGGTGAATCTTTATATATATACATATATATACACATTTGTATTCATCATTCTTTAATAATCACTTGGATCCCTTGGATTTAACAATTTGTGTAAAGATTGCCTAGATTTTAAGGGTTTAAGATGGTTGGTAAGCTAAGTTTAGAATAGACTGGTGTGATTGATGTTATGTCAGTATGTAAAACAAATATTGTAACAAGTACATATTAATTATTGAGTACAGATATGTTGCGTATTGTGCTTTCTTTCTCTAATTCTTTCTTTCCGTCAACTAACTTATAGTTAGATTTTTTTTAAGGTCATCATAATAGTGTAACCAGTACCCATTCTGATTTAAGTCCTTCTTAATGTGCAAGTTTGTTCAATTGGGGCGTGGCATAAAAATGTCTTGTGACTTAAATGACCACAGCTCATAGACGGGATGTTTGACTTGAGCAGGACTAACTTTGTGACCTTTGGGGTCGATGGTTCTACCTGCTAAAGTATGATGGAGTCTACTGACAAAACAACATGGATGCCCAAAATGGTCAAAATTGGTAAATTATGTGCATCTTGCCGCCGTGTTGTTTTGCAAAAGGCACGGTTAACCTCAGCCAATCATCATCATACGTGATATCCGTCAAGTCACATGGGTCATTAGTTGCTCTGGAGCCTTCGCTATAGTAATCGACTAAAAAGGACCTCCGGTCATGCAACTTAACCCTATTAATAGAAATGTTCCTAAGGAGCCCATCACCTGCTACACCATGGCCGCTGGACAGATAAGCCCAATAATTAATTCAGGGCAATCCTCACAAGACATAGGTCAAGATTAAGTGGCTAAAGTAAATCTAAATAGGACAATAGGGGGGGGGGACTAAAGACTATTAATACTTTCTGTTTCCTCCTTAGAATTCCACATCAACCGAGTGTGCTCAACTTGGGGAAACTTTCACTTAAAGACCTTCGACGGAGAATTCTTCCAGCTGCCATCCACCTGCAACTATGTCCTCACCTCAGACTGCAAGAACAGCTATGAGGATTTCAACATCCAGATCAGACGAGAGATAGTCAACGGCTCCGCTACCATCACTGAGATCGTCATGAAGCTGGACGGGGCTGTGGTTGAGATGACCAGGACTTTTGTAGTCGTCAATGGCCAGGAGTACGTTTACCCTATGATGCCCAATAATACTAGCTAAGGATTAAAAGTTAACTTTGGCTACACACATATCAAATTAATTTCACTTAGAGACATTTATACAGGGTTTACTCATTTGGAAAGAACAGGAGTTAGGAGGTGAAATGTTAGTTGTACATAGTCCTACAGTAATGCACTCATCACTGAAGGAGCTCCCTGTCTGTTTCAGGGTATCTCTGCCATCCATCGTATCTGGTGTGTCCATTGAGAAGGTCTTCTCTTCGTTGACCATCAAAGCTAAACTGGGAATCAGTGCTTTTTGGAATATGGACGACTCACTTGATGTAAATAAACGCATACACACACACACACACACACACACACACACACACACACACACACACACACACACACACACGCACATGCACACACGCACACACACACACACACAACCACACACAAACAAACTCTTGATTTCACATGACGAAGCAATTTAGTTGCTTTAATTTACACGTGTTTCAGAATGTACAAATACTATACATAGCAGTACAAATATCTGTTAAAGATTATACACTCATTGCATGCGTATGTCTCCTAGTGGTGTGTGTGTGTGTGTGTGTGTGTGTGTGTGTGTGTGTGTGTGTGTGTGTGTGTGTGTGTGTGTGTGTGTGTGTGTGTGTGTGCGTGTGTCCATATGTGTGTGTGTGTGTGTGTGTTGGAGTGTGTGACTTTTGGAAAGCTAATGAAAAAAAGGATTTCACTCAGGGGTTAGCCTTGGATAGATTGATTATATCCTAAAATGACCCTTCAGCCCCCAGCAGACAGTGGCACCATTTCAATACATGCAATAGAAATATGTTAAATGCTTTTTATCCCATTTAGGAGATCAATCATTCACATGATGATTTTTCATACAGAGATACAGTACTGTAATGATAGGGTTGTCTGTGTGTTGCAGATTGAAATGAACGAGAAGTATCAGGGCCTAACGTGTGGACTTTGTGGAAACTTCAACAGTGTGCAAGCCGATGAGTTTCTTCAAAATGGTAAAGTTCCTTCCAAATTGAAGAACCTGTGAGCAAGCCTCTAACACTGAATATTCTCAAAGGATGTATTCAAGCAGATCTCATTATTGCAGGTTACACAAGTTCAAATACTCATGCACCCATTGCACAGCACTGAGACTACAATGTGAAAACTTTTGCTTCCATATACTGGTGACAGATCCAAGCATCTCGTTCTGTCACGTTCTGTTGCAGATGTCAAATTGAGTGCGGCAAACTACGCAGACCGGTTCAAAATGGACAAACCCACCGAGACCTGTAAAGACGATACCCTTCCAGAAGAAATCAGTGACTGTGGAGACCAGGTAGCCGGTCTGCACGTGACACAATATGATCCACCTTAGAAAACTTTAAATTGATCATTAATCAAATGAATCACATTTATCTTATTAATTTCATCAATCTCATCTCGTTGATGTTATTTCCGTCATTGATGATGGATATCATTGAGCCTGTTGTAACATTGATGTCAGTGGTATCAATCTCATATTATTGATCTTTGATCATTTATCTTATTTATCCTATTAACTCTTTGAGTCATGGATCTTGTTAAAAAATATACATTTATTTGCTTTTGTTGTATTTGATTCTCAGGATTTCTGTGAAGGAATTTTTAATCGTTCTGCATTCAGCGATTGCACAAACCGCCTGGATACTGCAGCCTTTACCAAGGTGTGCCTGGCTGACACGTGCCAGTGCGGTACAGATGAATCCTGCGTCTGCAAAACAGCCTCTGAGTTCTCCAGGCAGTGCATTCATGCTGGTGGTGTACCCGGAGACTGGAGGACATCTTTTTGCCGTAAGGCTGCTAGCACCCAAGCCCTTCATTTATCAGCTGTTAAAATTGTAGGTGCCAGGATTTTGCAGAGCTGATGAAATGTGTCCCTGCAGGGAGGAGCTGTCCTTATAATATGGAGTTTAAAGAGTGTGGGAGTGCATGTCCCAACACCTGCTCCAACCAGCAGGCCAGCGACACCTGTGGCTTCCACTGCCACGACGGCTGCTATTGTCCTAAAGGTACACTCACTCACACACACACACACACACACACACACACACACACACACACACACACACACACAATCACACCTAAACACCTACACATTGCACATACCCACAAACACACGCAGACGCACACACAAACATACCTCTACACACCTACATGCACACACACACACACACACACACACAAACACACACATACCTCTACACACCTACATACACACACACACACACACACACACGCACACACACTCACAAACATGCACACACACACACACAAACAACCCCCCCCACCCACACACACACGTACACACCCACACATACACATACATACACACACACACACACACACACGCGCGCGCGCGCGCCCACACACACACACACACATTGTAAAGATGTAGGCATTGTGTGTAGTACTTTAGGTCTGGCTAAGTTTAAATGCCTGCCTTGTAAACAGCTCTATCCAACTTATGGAGAGCTACGGCTAATTAGAGTTCATAAAACAACCACACATGGCCCTAACGACATGATATGTTAGGCTTGTTAAGGGATCAGAACTGGGATTGAACCCTTCACTTATATTTTTTGGAGTATCAGGCATATAAGCCTCAATCAGACCCATGTTGGGAGGACTGCTATACTGTATTTTCAAAGGTCGGACAACTAAGACCCATATCACAACCAACACCGAGCATATTGGCTGTAAGCACTAGCTGGGTGAGGGAACCTGAATGTGGAGCACAGAAAGCATTTAGAGTCTTGGCCCATTATCTTCTAAATTGATAACATTAAGTTGAATATATTTATGAACCTCGAATTCTCTGTTCTGCCTTAGGAACGGTCTTTGACGACGTCACCAAGAGTGGCTGTGTACCAGTGAGTGAATGTTCATGCAGGCACAAGGGTGAAGTGTACCAGTCCGGAGAGTCCTACTCCCTCCCCTGTTCCACATGGTGAGTGGAAATTTTGAAAATATTTGAGAATGCATAATTAGATACTAAATGAATAAATATAGGGGAATAGTATCGCTTCCTAAAAGCTTTCATCAGTGAGTATGTGTGTGTGTGTGTGTGTGTGTGTGTGTGTGTGTGTGTGTGTGTGTGTGTGTGTGTGTGTGTGTGTGTGTGTGTGTGTGTGTGTGTGTGTGTTTTTATGTGTGCGGTTTCTTTGTGTGTGTGGGTGTGTTTGTGTGTGTGTATGTTTGTGTTTGGGTGTGCATTTTTTTGTGTGTTAAATACAATCCTGGCCCCTTCCTACCGTCTTCCGCTGAAACAGTGTTTGTTATGGCGGCCTGTGGAAGTGCACGGAGAAGGACTGCCCGGGCACCTGCTCTGTAGAGGGAGGCTCCCACATCAACACTTTTGATGGGAAGGTGTTTACCTTCCATGGAGACTGCTCATACACATTGACCAGGGTAAGCCTGCTAGGATCGGGGTCGGTCTGTCAAATGTTCAGATTCATTGAGCTTTGAGTGTAAGGAATACCTGGTTGGATCTCTCTCCCTGGGCTGAGAATGTGTGTGTAAAGGAAGTTTTGGTTTCCTCAGCTTTGGCACGCTCTTCACTTCCTGAATGCTGGAGGCCGTATTTAATGAGTTGTTGTACAACAAAGCAGCTCACCCACTATAGAGAGTTTCAGCTTTCCTTCCCTTACCGTAAAAAAACAGAAACAGAGCAAAATTATTTATTGTACTATTATGTGACCCGTAATACTAATAACAAAAATAATATATAAGATATATTATATTATTATAGTCAGGACCATTCCTCTGGGCAAACTTTTTTGCAATCAGACTTATTTTATATCTCATATTCATTTTACTGGCTCCAAAAGGAATAATAATGTAAATGAATAAATTTGATCACCCAACGAAAATTCTCCCATTTTTAACCTCTGATGTGTTCATCTGTATGCCGCAGGATTCCTAGGTAATGCTTAACTAATGTGCGGTCTTTCTTTGTGTTACTGCAGCACTGCCAGGGGTCCCTGTTCACCGTGCTGGTGGACCTGGTCCAGTGTGGTCTGGCTGACAGTGAAACCTGCCTGAGAGCTGTGACTCTGGGTCTGTCCACCAACTCCTCCACCAGCCCCACTCAGGTAACCACACACACTAACAATATGGCCTTAGATCCCTGACACACAGACACACACAATCACACACAAATGCATGCACACACACAAACACTGACACACACACACACACACACAGACACACACACACACGCGTACACACACAAATAATATGGTGTTAGATCCCTGAGACACACACACACACACACACACACACACACACAGGTATGGGATAGATCCCTGACACACACACACACATACACACACATACACACACAAACGCACGCACACTCACACACACACACACACACACACACACACACACACACACACACACACACACACACACACACACACACACACACACACACACACACACACACACAAATGCACACAGCCCTACAAACACATGAATACAGGCAAACACACACTCACACTCTCATGTACACAAGCATTTGTTATTTTTCTGCTACCACCGTTATTTTTTTGTGTGCTAAAACACCCCTGCACCCTCACTCGCATTGTTCCAACAAATAGTTGGACGTAAAGGTTGCTTCAACAAGGTTTTGAAGATTTTCTCAATGTTGCCTTGTCGTCAATACACAGGTCATAAAAATCCTTTCAGGAGGCCAAGTCTACGTAAACCAAATCATTTCTCAGCTCCCCCTTTTCACCGGTAAGTTGAACACATTTATGTTGCATTTTCGTCTATTCTTCAGTGCACTTGGACTTCGTCTCCCTAAGTGACGTCCATAAGGGACACGGTGAAGTTTACAGTGCACTGCAGTCATTGCAATGTTTCACTTTTGACACTATGCAGAATCTACATCTTCGACATATCAATGTGATTAGCTATAACAGTGTGGCATCTTCAACAAATGAGTGTAATAACTCCCCTAGGTTAAGATGACACATTTATTGTGAATTCAAATAATCCACATATGAAGAGGAATCTAGATGAATGTAATCTAGTATTTTGATTAGAATTAGAATCAGATTAAATGTATAGATTGTACAAGCCATGTCTGAAAAATGTTTTTGTATTTAGTTATATTGTATGTAGTATTGTCAAGTCATTAAACGTGTTAAACTGCAAAATGAGCTGTATAATAACCTTTAGCATATTGAGAAGTATTTCAAGCGTAAAACAAGCTTTCACAAGAAATAGTTTTAGCCAGCCCATAATCCATATTTTGTCGTTGCTAACTAAGTGCCATACATATTACAAAAACAAAAAGTAGAAAAGCCTTTTCGAAATATATCTATACATATATTTCTAAATATATATATACATATTATTTAGCATACAATTAGCATATTAATTAGTATATATATATAAGTACTAATAATATATATATATATATATACTAATTATATATATATAAGAAGGGATATAAATATTTTATCATATTATGAGACACAGGATTAAGAGGGATTGCAATACAATCTTTTCTATAAAATAACAGTATGCAATTTAAAAATCGAAGATAGGTTTATTTATTTTTTGATAAATAGCTGAATTCTATGGATGTGGAGGTGTGGGCATTATATTATGACATGTTTTTTTTCCCGATTTATGCAAACTGCCTCACTCTCACTGCCTCACTCTTTCACATTGTCGGAACAAGGTGACACCAGGTTGTGTCGTGATTATATAAATGTGTGTGTCTCATTGCCCCTCTGTCTGCTTCCATGGCCTGTTGCAGCCGAACTGAGCATCTTCCAGCCCTCCTCCATCTACATGCTCATCGACACAAACGTGGGCTTGCAGCTCATGGTACAGCTCTCGCCCATCATGCAGATCTTCGTCACCCTCGACACGTCCCTGATAGGAACCACTTGTGGTGGGTGTCTCCCCTATCAAGGGAACGGTTCTTGTTCAATTCCTTTAAGTGTGACAGAAGTAAAGCGGTCACATTCATCGAGGCATTCATTATGCATTGTTACAAAATATATATTATTATAGTTTTTATTAAGTGTTTCACCCACAGTTGTATACCTATGTCTGTCTACGAATGTGTGTGTGTGTGTGTGTGTGTGTGTGTGTGTGTGTGTGTGTGTGTGTGTGTGTGTGTGTGTGTGTGTGTGTGTGTGTGTGTGTGTGTGTGTGTGTGTCTGTAGGTCTGTGTGGAAACTTCAACAACATCATGGCTGATGACTTCCGGGTGATGAGTGGACTGGTGGAAGGGACTGCGGTCGCCTTTGCCAACTCATGGAAGACCAGAGCCGACTGTGCCAACGTTATCACACGCTTCGGACACCCCTGCAGCCAAGGAGTCTCCAATGGTAGGGAGCCGGCTTTGAAAATAATCTCCAAATTAGTATAGTTTTTGGTTGTGATATGATGTCATAGTTATTTGTAAATCACCTGCTTTTTTCCCCCAAGAGAGAGATGGTTATTTTGAATTTGGAAGTCATTATTAATGTCAAATATGAGTAATTTAAAGCAATGAAAATATTACAAATATTTGGATATTTTGAAGATCATTCTCTGAATCAGAAAGTTCATTCTGGACATTCTGACATATTCATTATGCTAATTTGCAATAACCTTTTCAATTAGGTTTTGTTATAGCATTAGTACACAGTATTTGTATTCACATACGTGTGTGTGTGTGTGTGTGTGTGTGTGTGTGTGTGTGTGTGGTGTGGTGTGGTGTGGTGTGGTGTGGGGGTGTGTGTGTGTGTGTGTGTGTGTGTGTGTGTGTGTGTGTGTGTGTGTGTGTGTGTGTGTGTGTGTGTGTGCGTGCGTGTGCGTGTGTGTGTGTGTGTGTGTGTGTGTGTGTGTGCATGTGTGTGTGTGTGTGTCATCCAGAGCGCTATGCCCAGTACTGGTGTTCCAAACTAACAGACTCAAATGGAGTGTTTTCCAGCTGCCACGCTGTGATCGATCCAAAAATATACAAAGATGTACGTATAAATAGGATTTAACACAATTCACATACAGAATACATTTTGTTTATTTGCATTTCACAAGGGATTTGTCATTATTAATTCCAATTTGAATTCTTCCAATGGGAATCCCAGGCCATTAGACTAGTCCTTTTATTGCAGTGTTTTTTTTATCTGCCTCGTAGAACTGCATGTATGACAGCTGTAACTGCGAGAACAGCGAGGACTGCATGTGTGCTGCGGTCTCCTCCTACGTGTACGCCTGCTCCCTCGCAGGGGTCAAGCTCAGTGATTGGAGAAGCGTCATCTGCAGTGAGTTAGTCTTTTGTGTTATAAGGACGTTAGTTATACTGTGTAATGGTTGTTTGATTTGATGTTGTCTTACCCAACTTGGCGATGGCTGTCGTATGGAAACATACATGTTTGAAGCTTGATTCAAATGCTTATCTTATTTAGTTTTGGTCCCTTATTTTGTTCGGTCTTACTTGAACAAAATAATCAGGACAAACAAACACACATGCTGCATTTATTCATAAATCCTCTGTCTCCTTCTCCCAACCACCATCACCACCACCAGGCAAATATGCGTCAGCCTGCCCTAAGGCAACGGTATACAGCTACAACATGACATACTGCGGCCGCACCTGCCGTTCCCTGAACCAGGTGGACTACTCCTGCAAGGTCAACATGGCAGCCGTGGACGGCTGTGGGTGTGCAATGGGCACCTACATGAATGACAAAGGTCAATGTCTGAACAGCTCCAGCTGTCCCTGCTACGACCAGGAGAACATCATCAATGCTGGGGAGACTGTCACCAAAGATGGTGTCACATGGTATGCAGGCTCTTAATCTCGGATCCAGAGTCCTACTATGTTATAGAGAACACCCAAGAAAACCCATTTGCATGAGTGGAAGAAGCTTTCAGAAGGGGATATAAAAAAGGGCATTTATACTGCGGCTAGTATAGATGGCCAGATTTGAGCTTGTCTACCATCAGATGTTATATATTCTTTTTATCTATCTAAAGTCTGATTTGTGAGACTAGAAGGCACGGGGCAAAAGATGATTCTTTTTGCCATCAAATTTGCCATCAGGGATGGAACTGGCTTTTCTTTAGAGCAAATAAAAAATATAGGCTTTGTAGAGAGAGTTGGGGTAGCACACATTTACATGTACATTTTAGTTTGACCATTTACCTCAGATAATATTCTGAATCTAAGCCAAAGGAAATGTAGGCCGAAAGCAAGGCAAACGAAGTGTATAAAAGTATAAACTAGCAGAACCAGTACCTTTCTATGTTGTACTCTTAAACCACTCTTTTAATGTTTTTTTCAATGTAAAAACAGCTATTGTCGACATGGAGCTCTCGACTGCGGAGGGTCAACCCAATTACAGAGTATGTTTCACCTACTACATCAGAATATAGCTCATTTTTCAGCAATTGCTCTCAAATCCATAGCAATTCTACATGGAAAGATTTAAATTAGGCCTAACATTAGAAAACAAAGTATTCTAGTTTATGATTCACAGTTGTTGCTTTTATATCATTGATACAAACAGTATAGTGTAGTGGCTGAAGGGCATTCGATTACCATTAGAAACACACTGGATTCAATCCCCTAATGTCCACAGCCTATGTATAGCCATTCTTGAGCAAGGTGTCCAGACCCTACCTGCTCTCTGTTGACACCTTGGACTATCTGAATTCATTGTGAGTCTCTTTGCATTGAAGTCCATTTGTGACCAAACTGCTTTGTTGTCTTTCATCCCACTTTTAGTCATTCAGACCTGTTTCTCTCCCATGGTCTACTTTGATTGCTCTACTGCTGGAATTGGCTCCAATGGCGTTGAATGTCAGAAGAGCTGCAACACTCTGGACATGGCCTGTGTATGAACAACACAAAAAAAACATGCATTCACCTATATTTACCTAGACACGCACACAGAAATTAAATGTTAGGTATTACAGCTAGTATTCCACAACGATCCTTTCTCAAACACTCACACACAAAAACAAACTAAATCTGCACACTGAACATAGACATGCACACAAAAACATCTCATTCTGCTCATTCTGTCCTTCTTTGTGCTTTAGATCCATACAGGGTGTGTGTCAGGATGCATGTGCCCCTCTGGCCTGGTGTCGGATGGCAAGGGGGGCTGCATCTTGGAGAGCAGCTGTCCCTGTGTCTACAATGGAAACACCTATACACCTGGGGAGACACTGTCAGTGGACTGCAACCAATGGTCTGTTTGAAAAAAAAGAATTTTCATTGATAAAAATAATAATAATAATAATAACATGCACATAGGTAATTGTTTTTAGTGATCTTTGTTGTTTCTCCCATGTTTTTCTCTACACAGCAAATGCACCAACCGGAGGTTTGAGTGTACCAAAAATGTGTGCGATGAAGTCTGTAGTATATATGGTGATGGACATTACTCCACTTTTGACGAGAAGAAGTTTGACTTCAGTGGACAGTGTGAATACACTCTCATCGAGGTGAAAAAGCTTAGTCGCGGTGAAGTCCAAACCTGTAATGAAGCAAGGCCGTGACAGACGCCTAACCTGTGTGTGTGTTTCGTGCAGGACTACTGTGACGAATCAAGTGGAACGTTTCGAGTCATCACAGAGAATGTACCCTGTGGATCCACAGGGACAACCTGCTCCAGGGCTATCAAGATCTTCATGGGGGTAAACTGATGTTCACTAGGGTAGACACCTCGAGAACCTTATATCACCTTTATAATAGACATTCAAACATTGATTCTTTGATTTATTTTGTTCTCTCCAAGGCAAATGAGTTCCAGTTGATGGATGGAAAATACTCTATGGTTAAAGGCAATGGTACTGAGTTCCCGATCCAGGTGCGCAAGATGGGCCTTTACATGGTCGTGGTTCTGAAGCAGGGACTGGTGCTTATGTGGGACCAGAAGACCAGCCTCTTTATCCGATTGAGCGCAACATACCAGGTAAATCGGCAATGGGAACACAGACAGAAGTTGCAAATTACAGCCCCTCAAACAGTTAAACAAATACAAGGAATACATGCGCCGAGCATACAAACACCAGGTACAATATATAGTATATTTTCACTGGCCCATCTACTACAGGTTTGTTTAAAACCTCAAGAACAGACACATGTACTAGGACTTTGTCTGGACAGGACGTTGAGGAGTAATTTATCCGGCAAATAAAGTACTCTTGCGCCCAATGCAAATCAAAAATTGGTTGGTCTGAATGCCCGTAGGTGTGTTTTGGGCGTAACATGCAATGAGAGTGCCATCCCACTTTAAGAGCCATGAGCGCATTTAAACCTGACGAGTTGATATTTGACAGCGTGTTCACAGTCTCCGGTGAGACAGATGCATGACCACATATATTTCAAACTTAAAATGGCTCAGTTTATGGCCAAATAATATGGCCTAATTCACAAATGGAATAGCGTTTTAACTTCAGAAACACTGAGTCGTCATGTCAATTTTGGCAAAGAGAACTTAACATGATATGCAGTGCTGTGGACGCAAATGTGGGTCTATTTAATGATATGCGGCAAGAGGTTAACAAACATTGTTTGTTACCAGTATTGTATACATTATCGCTATCGACTTGTGTTCATAATATGCATGTGCCCCCCCCCCCCCCCCCGTTAATATACATTGCCATGGACTGTATTATGCGTTATGTGTTTAGTTTGCGTGTGATTAAACAGATGGGTGCACACCCGCATTCATTCGTTGTTTCGACGCGCGCACCCGCGTTGATTCAATCTTTTAAACACTCACTCGTGGCAAAACTAGGTTTTCTCACGATCTAATGCTCATCAATCCTAAAACGTATGGGCTTGTACATGATGTATGTGGCAATAAAATATGTGTTTGCTGTACGTTGTTTGCAGATGCATAGCAAAACTAGCAATGAAACATGCGTCGGAGTAGAAAGTCAATTGCGCTGGGTGCAAGACCCCTAAAGTGTTTTCACGTGAGCATTATTGCCTACTCGTAATATGCTTATATTCTTTATCGAATGATCTAAGCAATGAAAGCATCATCGAGAGACCTTTAACCTTTCTGAGAGGTTTTTTTTGCCGGTCAAATCGATTTGTTGTGGTTCCGCTGGGCAGGTGGTTTCCGGCCGTTCACACAGATTTGCGCTTGTCTGCCATCAGACTTCAAGTGTAAATCTAAAGTCTGATGTGTGAGGCTAGTATATACCAAGCTCATAGAATACCGATAATAGAGGATAATTCTTGGCATATTTGGTTCTGCTCCCCAGGGTCAAGTGTGTGGTCTATGTGGAAACTATGACGGCAACAGCAAGAATGATTTTACCACACGTTCTGGCGAGAATGTGGTTGATACTCTGGACTTTGGCAACAGCTGGAAGGTGTCAGGCACCTGTCCAGATGCTGAGCTGGCCAGTGACCCCTGTTCTGCCAATCCTTATCGCGAAGCCTGGTCCAAAAAGCAGTGCAGCATCATCAACAGTATTACTTTCAAGAATTGTCACTCAAAGGTAAAACATTTCAATAACACAGCCCCGTCAAAAACACACAATTCACGCACAACAAATGGTCACAATTTTGTCACAGAGGGATAATTGGTTTGGTGATTCAAGCACACAATATGCCCGTTCTCCAAGGTGGACCCTGGTCCTTTCTATCAAGCCTGTGTCACAGACTCCTGCGCTTGTGACACTGGTGGTGATTGCGAGTGCTTCTGCACAGCCGTGGCCGCATATGCAAAAGCCTGCTCTGAAGCCAGCGCATGTGTCAGATGGAGAACCCCAAAGATCTGTCGTAAGTTTGGCCCCTCCCCTCTGTTTGACAACATGAGACAAACAGAATAGAAAGATGGTAGAAGTCTTCATCGACATCGACAGTGATAACATTTATTTTTTAAACAAACACAGGTTTTTTGCTCTCTTTTCTTTCTCAGCTGTGTTTTGTGACTACTACAACTATCCCAGTGGCTGTGAGTGGCACTACAAGCCATGTGGCGCTCCCTGCATGAAGACCTGCAGGAACCCAACTGGGAACTGCTCCAATCTCATCACCGCCCTAGAAGGTAACATTTTGGCACAACATCCTTGACTCTTATTTAATTTGAACTGTAGATACACTTAAAAGCAATCTGTGAAATGTATTTCATTGTTTATTTAGGGGTCTGATGAAACCCGTAGAAACCCTATTGTAATCGTTAGCATTGTTATTATTATATGCATTTATATATTATTCATTTACTTACACCACAACTTCAAACGCTCAAACTGAAACAGATTCGGTGCCCGAGGTGGGACAAGCTGCAAACTTGACACACATGTACTGGTGTCTGTGGCACTATACGGTTATAAAAAAACATAGCAAATGACCAAAGATGGTGGACCTAAACAATTCAAGTAAAATATATTCATATTCATGGCGTTTAAACAGCAAAGAATTTGCATCAAAACAACGTAGGCTCGGCTTTGTAGGTTGCAAGATCGAGTTTAACATACCAAACATATTTTGAAGCACTGCAAAAAATCTAATGATGTCTAACTTGCTGTATACATTACACCATGCCCGCCATATGTAGGACCCAGTTATGGTTGCTTTCATCTATATTGTCCACATGTCTGTCTTGATACATTCATTTTCATAACTAAAGTATTGAGGAAATCACTAATGATTCGAGAATCAATAAGTATCCTTTTGTTTTTTATGTAAAACATTCTAAAATGTGTTTATAAAAGTGACATACACCTTAAATGTATTATTGTTACCATGATCATGTGGTCTCAGATGGAAACTAATGGCTTTAGTATATCATAGGGAAACTCAGATGATATTTATTATGTGTAATTTGACGTTTCATCATGAAGGTTGCTACCCAAATTGTCCACCGACCAGTCCATTCTTTGACGAGGACAACATGAAGTGTGTTTCCATTGACCATTGTGGTTGCTACGATGTACAAGGCAATCACTATGCTGATGGGGCTGTAGTCCCATCACAGAACTGTTATGTCTGGTAAGTCTCTCCCATTAATGTGTATACTGAACCATAGCATGCCTGAAGTCAATGCAATACAAGTCAACAAACTAGTAACATTTTGAGAACAGAAGTGTAAACATGGATGTCTTAGCTCTTCTCATGTAGAAATGCTGTTTGCTCGCATCCTAGAATTTGACTTGACCAACATTTTGACATGTATTGCTATAAAATAAAATAAAAACACAGGTAAAATGCCAAATGTCAAACAACAGAAAAAAGCACATAATGTATTTTCATGCCTACATAAAATCAATTTGTGTGTACATATTGAATCTTTGTATCTTTATCTTTATTGTGTCTTTCATTTCAATGTTTTAGCTCATGTACTAATTCTGGAATAAGCTGCATATATGATGTCAACAGTGAGTAACCTTTCCTCCTTATTCAATAATTTAAATAAAATATGATAAATAAAAAGTAAGTATCTAACCCAAATTCATATTCTCTACAGCTTGCAAATGTTTAGTCAACGGTAAATTCTACCCATATGGGGCGGCAATTTACAATACCACTGATGGACTAGGGCATTGTATCACCGCCACATGTGCGGCAAATGATACAATAGTCAGAGGATTGTATCCATGTGTAACCACAACCACTCCGGAGCCATCCACAACACCTCTTATCACAACCACTGTGGCCAGCACAATCACCGAGATCTTCACAACACCAGGCCCATTCACAATCTTCACATTTTCAACACCTGGTAAGAATCGTTAAGGATGAAAAATGAAATGGCTGACAAGACATGACCTCGAGACAGAATGAAAACTAAATATTATGTGGATCTTGCTGACATTTTCCAATATAGTTTATGAAATGCAATTCAATTCTGACTTCATAGCTTTTGAATTTAAAAGTACAGCAGGGAATTATTACATGAATACAGATACTCTATGTTGACAAAATACAAATTAAATTCATGGTTTAACTTGTAATGTGACATTGATCAAGAAGAATAATCCAATTTAGACGGACTTTGATGTTCAAAAAACGTTTAAAGGTCACTGAATAAATTACAATAATTGAAATACCATGAATTTCAGAACCATCAACTTCCAGACCGACCGAAACTACAAAACAGAAAGAAAATACAACTGCACCAACAACAGTTGAAACCTCAACAGTGGAAAACATCAATCCAACAACTGCTGCTACAACAGCTGTAGTAGAAACCACTACCTCAGTGCCACAGCCCTCAACAACTAGCCCTGAAACAACAGTTGTAACTTCAACACCAACTGTTGAGACGGTGACAACAGTGACTACAGTGACTACATCAGTAACAACAGAAGGTACTACAGAAAAACCCACTGAAACTTCAACCTCCGGGGTTTCAACAGCTGCGACTGTATCAACAACAAAGCCACTTAAAGAAGAAACCACTGGCACAACAACTGCTGCTACAACAGCTGTAGTTGAAACAACCACCTCAGTGCCACAGCCCTCAACAACTAGCCCTGAAACAACAGTTGTAACTTCAACATCAACCGTTGAGACGGAGACAACAGTGACTACAGTGACTACATCAGTAACAACAGAAGGTACTACAGAAAAACCCACTGAAACTACAACCTCCGAGGTTTCAACAGCTGCGACTGTATCAACAACAAAGCCACTTAAAGAAGAAACCACTGGCACAACAACTGCTGTTACAACAGCTGTAGTTGAAACAACCACCTCAGTGCCAAAGCCCTCAACAACTAGCCCTGAAACAACAGTTGTAACTTCAACACCAACCGTTGAGACAGTGACAACAGTGACCACAGTGACTACAACAGAAGGTACTACAGCCAAACCCACTGAAACTTCCACATCCAAGGTTTCAACAGCTGCGACTGTATCAACAACAAAGCCACTTAAAGAAGAAACCACTGGCACAACAACTGCTGCGACAACAGCTGTAGTTGAAACAACCACCTCAGTGCCACAGCCCTCCACAACTAGCCCTGAAACAACAGTTGTAACTTCAACATCAACCGTTGAGACGGAGACAACAGTGACTACAGTGACTACATCAGTAACAACAGAAGGTACTACAGAAAAACCCACTGAAACGTCAACCTCCGAGGTTTCAACAGCTGCGACTGTATCAACAACAAAGCCACTTAAAGAAGAAACCACTGGCACAACAACTGCTGCTACAACAGCTGTAGTTGAAACCACTACCTCAGTGCCACAGCCCTCAACAACTAGCCCTGAAACAACAGTTGTAACTTCAACACCAACCGTAGAGACAGTGACAACAGTGACTACAGTGACTACAGCAGTAACAACAGAAGGTACTACAGAAAAACCCACTGAAACTACAACCTCCGAGGTCTCAACAGCTGCGACTGTATCAACAACAAAGCCACTTAAAGAAGAAACCACTGGCACAACAACAGCTGCTACAACAGCTGTAGTTGAAACAACCACCTCAGTGCCACAGCCCTCAACAACTAGCCCTGAAACAACAGTTGTAACTTCAACATCAACCGTTGAGACGGAGACAACAGTGACTACATCAGTAACAACAGAAGGTACTACAGAAAAACCCACTGAAACTTCAACCTCCAAGGTTTCAACAGCTGCGACTGTATCAACATCAAAGCCACTTAAAGAAGAAACCACTGGCACAACAACTGCTGCTACAACAGCTGTAGTTGAAACAACCACCTCAGTGCCACAGCCCTCAACAACTAGCCCTGAAACAACAGTTGTAACTTCAACATCAACCGTTGAGACGGAGACAACAGTGACTACAGTGACTACATCAGAAACAACAGAAGGTACTACAGAAAAACCCACTGAAACTACAACCTCCGAGGTTTCAACAGCTGCGACTGTATCAACAACAAAGCCACTTAAAGAAGAAACCACTGGCACAACAACTGCTGCTACAACAGCTGTAGTTGAAACAACCACCTCAGTGCCAAAGCCCTCAACAACTAGCCCTGAAACAACAGTTGTAACTTCAACACCAACCGTTGAGACAGTGACAACAGTGACCACAGTGACTACAACAGAAGGTACTACAGCCAAACCCACTGAAACTTCGACATCCGAGGTTTCAACAGCTGCGACTGTATCAACAACAAAGCCACTTAAAGAAGAAACCACTGGCACAACAACTGCTGCGACAACAGCTGTAGTTGAAACAACCACCTCAGTGCCACAGCCCTCCACAACTAGCCCTGAAACAACAGTTGTAACTTCAACATCAACCGTTGAGACGGAGACAACAGTGACTACAGTGACTACATCAGTAACAACAGAAGGTACTACAGAAAAACCCACTGAAACGTCAACCTCCGAGGTTTCAACAGCTGCGACTGTATCAACAACAAAGCCACTTAAAGAAGAAACCACTGGCACAACAACTGCTGCTACAACAGCTGTAGTTGAAACCACTACCTCAGTGCCACAGCCCTCAACAACTAGCCCTGAAACAACAGTTGTAACTTCAACACCAACCGTAGAGACAGTGACAACAGTGACTACAGTGACTACAGCAGTAACAACAGAAGGTACTACAGAAAAACCCACTGAAACTACAACCTCTGAGGTCTCAACAGCTGCGACTGTATCAACAACAAAGCCACTTAAAGAAGAAACCACTGGCACAACAACAGCTGCTACAACAGCTGTAGTTGAAACAACCACCTCAGTGCCACAGCCCTCAACAACTAGCCCTGAAACAACAGTTGTAACTTCAACATCAACCGTTGAGACGGAGACAACAGTGACCACATCAGTAACAACAGAAGGTACTACAGAAAAACCCACTGAAACTACAACCTCCGAGGTCTCAACAGCTGCGACTGTATCAACAACAAAGCCACTTAAAGAAGAAACCACTGGCACAACAACTGCTGCTACAACAGCTGTAGTTGAAACAACCACCTCAGTGCCACAGCCCTCAACAACTAGCCCTGAAACAACAGTTGTAACTTCAACACCAACCGTTGAGACGGAGACAACAGTGACCACAGTGACTACAACAGAAGGTACTACAGCCAAACCCACTGAAACTTCCACATCCGAGGTTTCAACAGCTGCGACTGTATCAACAACAAAGCCACTTAAAGAAGAAACCACTGGCACAACAACTGCTGCTACAACAGCTGTAGTTGAAACCACTACCTCAGTGCCACAGCCCTCAACAACTAGCCCTGAAACAACAGTTGTAACTTCAACACCAACCGTTGAGACAGTGACAACAGTGACTACAGTGACTACAGCAGTAACAACAGAAGGTACGACAGAAAAACCCACTGAAACTTCAACCTCCGAGGTTTCAACAGCTGCGACTGTATCAACAACAAAGCCACTTAAAGAAGAAACCACTGGCACATCAACTTCTGCTACAACAGCTGTAGTTGAAACCACTACCTCAGTGCCACAGCCCTCAACAACTAGCCCTGAAACAACAGTTGTAACTTCAACACCAACCGTTGAGACAGTGACAACAGTGACCACAGTGACTACAACAGAAGGTACTACAGCCAAACCCACTGAAACTTTCACATCCGAGGTTTCAACAGCTGCGACTGTATCAACAACAAAGCCACTTAAAGAAGAAACCACTGGCACAACAACAGCTGCTACAACAGCTGTAGTTGAAACAACCACCTCAGTGCCACAGCCCTCAACAACTAGCCCTGAAACAACAGTTGTAACTTCAACACCAACCGTTGAGACAGTGACAACATTGACTACAGTGACTACATCAGTAACAACAGAAGGTACTACAGAAAAACCCACTGAAACTTCAACCTCCGAGGTTTCAACAGCTGCGACTGTATCAACAACAAAGCCACTTAAAGAAGAAACCACTGGCACATCAACTTCTGCTACAACAGCTGTAGTTGAAACCACTACCTCAGTGCCACAGCCCTCAACAACTAGCCCTGAAACAACAGTTGTAACTTCAACACCAACCGTTGAGACAGTGACAACAGTGACCACAGTGACTACAACAGAAGGTACTACAGCCAAACCCACTGAAACTTCCACATCCGAGGTTTCAACAGCTGCGACTGTATCAACAACAAAGCCACTTAAAGAAGAAACCACTGGCACAACAACAGCTGCTACAACATCTGTAGTTGAAACAACCACCTCAGTGCCACAGCCCTCAACAACTAGCCCTGAAACAACAGTTGTAACTTCAACACCAACCGTAGAGACAGTGACAACAGTGACTACAGCAGTAACAACAGAAGGTACTACAGAAATACCCACTGAAACTACAACCTCCGAGGTCTCAACAGCTGCGATTGTATCAACAACAAAGCCACTTAAAGAAGAAACCACTGGCACAACAACAGCTGCTACAACAGCTGTAGTTGAAACAACCACCTCAGTGCCACAGCCCTCAACAACTAGCCCTGAAACAACAGTTGTAACTTCAACATCAACCGTTGAGACGGAGACAACAGTGACTACATCAGTAACAACAGAAGGTACTACAGAAAAACCCACTGAAACTTCAACCTCCGAGGTTTCAACAGCTGCGACTGTATCAACAACAAAGCCACTTAAAGAAGAAACCACTGGCACAACAACTGCTGCTACAACAGCTGTAGTTGAAACCACTACCTCAGTGCCACAGCCCTCAGCAACTAGCCCTGAAACAACAGTTGTAACTTCAACACCAACCGTAGAGACAGTGACAACAGTGACTACAGCAGTAACAACAGAAGGTACTACAGAAAAACCCACTGAAACTACAACCTCCGAGGTCTCAACAGCTGCGACTGTATCAACAACAAAGCCACTTAAAGAAGAAACCACTGGCACAACAACAGCTGCTACAACAGCTGTAGTTGAAACAACCACCTCAGTGCCACAGCCCTCAACAACTAGCCCCGAAACAACAGTTGTAACTTCAACACCAACCGTTGAGACAGTGACAACAGTGACCACAGTGACTACAACAGAAGGTACTACAGCCAAACCCACTGAAACTTCGACATCCGAGGTTTCAACAGCTGCGACTGTATCAACAACAAAGCCACTTAAAGAAGAAACCACTGGCACAACAACAGCTGCTACAACATCTGTAGTTGAAACAACCACCTCAGTGCCACAGCCCTCAACAACTAGCCCTGAAACAACAGTTGTAACTTCAACACCAACCGTTGAGACAGTGACAACAGTGACTACAGTGACTACATCAGTAACAACAGAAGGTACTACAGAAAAACCCACTGAAACTACAACCTCCGAGGTCTCAACAGCTGCGACTGTATCAACAACAAAGCCACTTAAAGAAGAAACCACTGGCACAACAACTGCTGCTACAACAGCTGTAGTTGAAACAACCACCTCAGTGCCACAGCCCTCAACAACTAGCCCTGAAACAACAGTTGTAACTTCAACACCAACCGTTGAGACGGAGACAACAGTGACCACAGAAGTAACAACAGAAGGTACTACAGCCAAACCGACTGAAACTTCGACATCTGAGGTTTCAACAGCTGCGACTGTATCAACAACAAAGCCACTTAAAGAAGAAACCACTGGCACGACAACTTCTGCTACAACAGCTGTAGTTGAAACCACTACCTCATTGCCACAGCCCTCAAAAACAAGCCCTGAAACAACAGTTGTAACTTCAACACCAACCGTTGAGACAGTGACAACAGTGACTACAGTGACTACATCAGTAACAACAGAAGGTACTACAGAAAAACCCACTGAAACTACAACCTCCGAGGTCTCATCAGCTGCGACTGTATCAACAACAAAGCCACTTAAAGAAGAAACCACTGGCACAACAACTGCTTCTACAACAGCTGTAGTTGAAACAACCACCTCAGTGCCACAGCCCTCAACAACTAGCCCTGAAACAACAGTTGTAACTTCAACACCAACCGTTGAGACGGAGACAACAGTGACCACAGTGACTACAACAGAAGGTACTACAGCCAAACCCACTGAAACTTCGACATCCGAGGTTTCAACAGCTGCGACTGTATCAACAACAAAGCCACTTAAAGAAGAAACCACTGGCACAACAACTGCTGCTACAACAGCTGTAGTTGAAACCACTACCTCAGTGCCACAGCCCTCAACAACTAGCCCTGAAACAACAGTTGTAACTTCAACACCAACCGTTGAGACAGTGACAACAGTGACTACAGTGACTACAGCAGTAACAACAGAAGGTACTACAGAAAAACCCACTGAAACTTCAACCTCCGAGGTTTCAACAGCTGCGACTGTATCAACAACAAAGCCACTTAAAGAAGAAACCACTGGCACAACAACTGCTGCTACAACAGCTGTAGTTGAAACAACCACCTCAGTGCCACAGCCCTCAACATCTAGCCCTGAAACAACAGTTGTAACTTCAACACCAACCGTTGAGACGGAGACAACAGTGACCACAGAAGTAACAACAGAAGGTACTACAGCCAAACCCACTGAAACTTCGACGTCCAAGGTTTCAACAGCTGCGACTGTATCAACAACAAAGCCACTTAAAGAAGAAACCACTGGCACAACAACTTCTGCTACAACAGCTGTAGTTGAAACAACAACCTCAGTGCCACAGCCCTCAACAACTAGCCCCGAAACAACAGTTGTAACTTCAACACCAACCGTTGAGACAGTGACGACAGTGACCACAGTGACTACAACAGAAGGTACTACAGCCAAACCCACTGAAACTTCGACATCCGAGGTTTCAACAGCTGCGACTGTATCAACAACAAAGCCACTTAAAGAAGAAACCACTGGCACAACAACAGCTGCTACAACATCTGTAGTTGAAACAACCACCTCAGTGCCACAGCCCTCAACAACTAGCCCTGAAACAACAGTTGTAACTTCAACCCCAACCGTTGAGACGGAGACAACAGTGACCACAGAAGTAACAACAGAAGGTACTACAGCCAAACCGACTGAAACTTCGACATCTGAGGTTTCAACAGCTGCGACTGTATCAACAACAAAGCCATTTAAAGAAGAAACCACTGGCACAACATCTTCTGCTACAACAGCTGTAGTTGAAACCACTACCTCAGTGCCACAGCCCTCAACAACTAGCCCTGAAACAACAGTTGTAACTTCAACACCAACCGTTGAGACAGTGACAACAGTGACTACAGTGACTACATCAGTAACAACAGAAGGTACTACAGAAAAACCCACTGAAACTACAACCTCCGAGGTCTCAACAGCTGCGACTGTATCAACAACAAAGCCACTTAAAGAAGAAACCACTGGCACAACAACTGCTTCTACAACAGCTGTAGTTGAAACAACCACCTCAGTGCCACAGCCCTCAACAACTAGCCCTGAAACAACAGTTGTAACTTCAACACCAACCGTTGAGACGGAGACAACAGTGACCACAGTGACTACAACAGAAGGTACTACAGCCAAACCCACTGAAACTTCGACATCCGAGGTTTCAACAGCTGCGACTGTATCAACAACAAAGCCACTTAAAGAAGAAACCACTGGCACAACAACTGCTGCTACAACAGCTGTAGTTGAAACCACTACCTCAGTGCCACAGCCCTCAACAACTAGCCCTGAAACAACAGTTGTAACTTCAACACCAACCGTTGAGACAGTGACAACAGTGACTACAGTGACTACAGCAGTAACAACAGAAGGTACTACAGAAAAACCCACTGAAACTTCAACCTCCGAGGTTTCAACAGCTGCGACTGTATCAACAACAAAGCCACTTAAAGAAGAAACCACTGGCACAACAACTGCTGCTACAACAGCTGTAGTTGAAACAACCACCTCAGTGCCACAGCCCTCAACATCTAGCCCTGAAACAACAGTTGTAACTTCAACACCAACCGTTGAGACGGAGACAACAGTGACCACAGAAGTAACAACAGAAGGTACTACAGCCAAACCCACTGAAACTTCGACATCCAAGGTTTCAACAGCTGCGACTGTATCAACAACAAAGCCACTTAAAGAAGAAACCACTGGCACAACAACTTCTGCTACAACAGCTGTAGTTGAAACAACAACCTCAGTGCCACAGCCCTCAACAACTAGCCCCGAAACAACAGTTGTAACTTCAACACCAACCGTTGAGACAGTGACGACAGTGACCACAGTGACTACAACAGAAGGTACTACAGCCAAACCCACTGAAACTTCGACATCCGAGGTTTCAACAGCTGCGACTGTATCAACAACAAAGCCACTTAAAGAAGAAACCACTGGCACAACAACAGCTGCTACAACATCTGTAGTTGAAACAACCACCTCAGTGCCACAGCCCTCAACAACTAGCCCTGAAACAACAGTTGTAACTTCAACACCAACCGTTGAGACAGTGACAACAGTGACTACAGTGACTACATCAGTAACAACAGAAGGTACTACAGAAAAACCCACTGAAACTACAACCTCCGAGGTCTCAACAGCTGCGACTGTATCAACAACAAAGCCACTTAAAGAAGAAACCACTGGCACAACAACTGCTGCTACAACAGCTGTAGTTGAAACAACCACCTCAGTGCCACAGCCCTCAACAACTAGCCCTGAAACAACAGTTGTAACTTCAACACCAACCGTTGAGACGGAGACAACAGTGACCACAGAAGTAACAACAGAAGGTACTACAGCCAAACCGACTGAAACTTCGACATCTGAGGTTTCAACAGCTGCGACTGTATCAACAACAAAGCCACTTAAAGAAGAAACCACTGGCACAACAACTGCTTCTACAACAGCTGTAGTTGAAACAACCACCTCAGTGCCACAGCCCTCAACAACTAGCCCTGAAACAACAGTTGTAACTTCAACACCAACCGTTGAGACGGAGACAACAGTGACCACAGTGACTACAACAGAAGGTACTACAGCCAAACCCACTGAAACTTCGACATCCGAGGTTTCAACAGCTGCGACTGTATCAACAACAAAGCCACTTAAAGAAGAAACCACTGGCACAACAACTGCTGCTACAACAGCTGTAGTTGAAACCACTACCTCAGTGCCACAGCCCTCAACAACTAGCCCTGAAACAACAGTTGTAACTTCAACACCAACCGTTGAGACAGTGACAACAGTGACTACAGTGACTACAGCAGTAACAACAGAAGGTACTACAGAAAAACCCACTGAAACTTCAACCTCCGAGGTTTCAACAGCTGCGACTGTATCAACAACAAAGCCACTTAAAGAAGAAACCACTGGCACAACAACTGCTGCTACAACAGCTGTAGTTGAAACAACCACCTCAGTGCCACAGCCCTCAACATATAGCCCTGAAACAACAGTTGTAACTTCAACACCAACCGTTGAGACGGAGACAACAGTGACCACAGAAGTAACAACAGAAGGTACTACAGCCAAACCCACTGAAACTTCGACATCCAAGGTTTCAACAGCTGCGACTGTATCAACAACAAAGCCACTTGAAGAAGAAACCACTGGCACAACAACTTCTGCTACAACAGCTGTAGTTGAAACAACAACCTCAGTGCCACAGCCCTCAACAACTAGCCCCGAAACAACAGTTGTAACTTCAACACCAACCGTTGAGACAGTGACGACAGTGACCACAGTGACTACAACAGAAGGTACTACAGCCAAACCCACTGAAACTTCGACATCCGAGGTTTCAACAGCTGCGACTGTATCAACAACAAAGCCACTTAAAGAAGAAACCACTGGCACAACAACAGCTGCTACAACATCTGTAGTTGAAACAACCACCTCAGTGCCACAGCCCTCAACAACTAGCCCTGAAACAACAGTTGTAACTTCAACACCAACCGTTGAGACAGTGACAACAGTGAATACAGTGACTACATCAGTAACAACAGAAGGTACTACAGAAAAACCCACTGAAACTACAACCTCCGAGGTCTCAACAGCTGCGACTGTATCAACAACAAAGCCACTTAAAGAAGAAACCACTGGCACAACAACTGCTGCTACAACAGCTGTAGTTGAAACAACCACCTCAGTGCCACAGCCCTCAACAACTAGCCCTGAAACAACAGTTGTAACTTCAACACCAACCGTTGAGACGGAGACAACAGTGACCACAGAAGTAACAACAGAAGGTACTACAGCCAAACCGACTGAAACTTCGACATCTGAGGTTTCAACAGCTGCGACTGTATCAACAACAAAGCCACTTAAAGAAGAAACCACTGGCACAACAACTTCTTCTACAACAGCTGTAGTTGAAACCACTACCTCAGTGCCACAGCCCTCAACAACTAGCCCTGAAACAACAGTTGTAACTTCAACACCAACCGTTGAGACAGTGACAACAGTGACTACAGTGACTACATCAGTAACAACAGAAGGTACTACAGAAAAACCCACTGAAACTACAACCTCCGAGGTCTCAACAGCTGCGACTGTATCAACAACAAAGCCACTTAAAGAAGAAACCACTGGCACAAGAACTGCTTCTACAACAGCTGTAGTTGAAACAACCACCTCAGTGCCACAGCCCTCAACAACTAGCCCTGAAACAACAGTTGTAACTTCAACACCAACCGTTGAGACGGAGACAACAGTGACCACAGTGACTACAACAGAAGGTACTACAGCCAAACCCACTGAAACTTCGACATCCGAGGTTTCAACAGCTGCGACTGTATCAACAACAAAGCCACTTAAAGATGAAACCACTGGCACAACAACTGCTGCTACAACAGCTGTAGTTGAAACCACTACCTCAGTGCCACAGCCCTCAACAACTAGCCCTGAAACAACAGTTGTAACTTCAACACCAACCGTTGAGACAGTGACAACAGTGACTACAGTGACTACAGCAGTAACAACAGAAGGTACGACAGAAAAACCCACTGAGACTTCCACATCCGAGGTTTCAACAGCGGCGACTGTATCAACAACAAAGCCACTTAAAGAAGAAACCACTGGCACAACAACTGCTGCTACAACAGCTGTAGTTGAAACAACCACCTCAGTGCCACAGCCCTCAACAACTAGCCCTGAAACAACAGTTGTAACTTCAACACCAACCGTTGAGACAGTGACAACATTGACTACAGTGACTACATCAGTAACAACAAAAGGTACTACAGAAAAACCCACTGAAACTTCAACCTCCGAGGTTTCAACAGCTGCGACTGTATCAACAACAAAGCCACTTAAAGAAGAAACCACTGTCACATCAACTTCTGCTACAACAGCTGTAGTTGAAACCACTACCTCAGTGCCACAGCCCTCAACAACTAGCCCTGAAACAACAGTTGTAACTTCAACACCAACCGTTGAGACGGAGACAACAGTGACCACAGAAGTAACAACAGAAGGTACTACAGCCAAACCGACTGAAACTTCCACATCCGAGGTTTCAACAGCTGCGACTGTATCAACAACAAAGCCACTTAAAGAAGAAACCACTGGCACAACAACTTCTGCTACAACAGCTGTAGTTGAAACAACAACCTCAGTGCCACAGCCCTCAACAACTAGCCCCGAAACAACAGTTGTAACTTCAACACCAACCGTTGAGACAGTGACAACAGTGACTACAGTGACTACATCAGTAACAACAGAAGGTACTACAGAAAAACCCACTGAAACTACAACCTCCGAGGTCTCAACAGCTGCGACTGTATCAACAACAAAGCCACTTAAAGAAGAAACCACTGGCACAACAACTGCTGCTACAACAGCTGTAGTTGAAACAACCACCTCAGTGCCACAGCCCTCAACAACTAGCCCTGAAACAACAGTTGTAACTTCAACACCAACCGTTGAGACGGAGACAACAGTGACCACAGTGACTACAACAGAAAGTACTACAGCCAAACCCACTGAAACTTCGACATCCGAGGTTTCAACAGCTGCGACTGTATCAACAACAAAGCCACTTAAAGAAGAAACCACTGGCACAACAACTGCTGCTACAACAGCTGTAGTTGAAACCACTACCTCAGTGCCACAGCCCTCAACAACTAGCCCTGAAACAACAGTTGTAACTTCAACACCAACCGTTGAGACAGTGACAACAGTGACCACAGTGACTACAACAGAAGGTACTACAGCCAAACCCACTGAAACTTCCACGTCCGAGGTTTCAACAGCTGCGACTGTATCAACAACAAAGCCACTTAAAGAAGAAACCACTGGCACAACAACAGCTGCTACAACATCTGTAGTTGAAACAACCACCTCAGTGCCACAGCCCTCAACAACTAGCCCTGAAACAACAGTTGTAACTTCAACACCAACCGTTGAGACGGAGACAACAGTGACTACAGTGACTACATCAGTAACAACAGAAGGTACTACAGAAAAACCCACTGAAACTTCAACCTCCGAGGTTTCAACAGCTGCGACTGTATCAACAACAAAGCCACTTAAAGAAGAAACCACTGGCACAACAACTGCTGCTACAACAGCTGTAGTTGAAACAACCACCTCAGTGCCACAGCCCTCAACATCTAGCCCTGAAACAACATTTGTAACTTCAACACCAACCGTTGAGACGGAGACAACAGTGACCACAGAAGTAACAACAGAAGGTACTACAGCCAAACCCACTGAAACTTCGACATCCGAGGTTTCAACAGCTGCGACTGTATCAACAACAAAGCCACTTAAAGAAGAAACCACTGGCACAACAACTTCTGCTACAACACCTGTAGTTGAAACAACCACCTCAGTGCCACAGCCCTCAACAACTAGCCCTGAAACAACAGTTGTAACTTCAACATCAACCGTTGAGACGGAGACAACAGTGACTACAGTGACTACATCAGTAACAACAGAAGGTACTACAGAAAAACCCACTGAAACTTCAACCTCCGAGGTTTCAACAGCTGCGACTGTATCAACAACAAAGCCACTTAAAGAAGAAACCACTGGCACAACAACTGCTTCTACAACAGCTGTAGTTGAAACAACCACCTCAGTGCCACAGCCCTCAACATCTAGCCCTGAAACAACAGTTGTAACTTCAACACCAACCGTTGAGACGGAGACAACAGTGACCACAGAAGTAACAACAGAAGGTACTACAGCCAAACCCACTGAAACTTCGACATCCGAGGTTTCAACAGCTGCGACTGTATCAACAACAAAGCCACTTAAAGAAGAAACCACTGGCACAACAACTGCTGCTACAACAGCTGTAGTTGAAACAACCACCTCAGTGCCACAGCCCTCAACAACTAGCCCTGAAACAACACATGTAACTTCAACACCAACCGTTGAGACAGTGACAACAGTGACCACAGTGACTACAACAGAAGGTACTACAGCCAAACCCACTGGAACTTCGACATCCGAGGTTTCAAAAGCTGCGACTGTATCAACAACAAAGCCACTTGAAGAAGAAACCACTGGCACAACAACTGCTGCTACAACAGCTGTAGTTGAAACAACCACCTCAGTGCCACAGCCCTCAACATCTAGCCCTGAAACAACAGTTGTAACTTCAACACCAACCGTTGAGACGGAGACAACAGTGACCACAGAAGTAACAACAGAAGGTACTACAGCCAAACCGACTGAAACTTCGACATCTGAGGTTTCAACAGCTGCGACTGTATCAACAACAAAGCCACTTAAAGAAGAAACCACTGGCACAACAACTTCTGCTACAACAGCTGTAGTTGAAACCACTACCTCAGTGCCACAGCCCTCAACAACTAGCCCTGAAACAACTGTTGTAACTTCAACACCAACCGTTGAGACAGTGACAACAGTGACTACAGTGACTACTTCAGTAACAACAGAAGGTACTACAGAAAAACCCACTGAAACGTCCACATCCAAGGTTTCAACAGCTGCGACTGTATCAACAACAAAGCCACTTAAAGAAGAAACCACTGGCACAACAACTTCTGCTACAACAGCTGTAGTTGAAACAACCACCTCAGTGCCACAGCCCTCCACAACTAGTCCTGAAACAACAGTTGTTACTTCAACATCAACCGTTGAGACGGAGACAACAGTGACTACATCAGTATCAACAGAAGGTACTACAGAAAAACCCACTGAAACTTCGACATCCGAGGTTTCAACAGCTGCGACTGTATCAACAACAAAGCCACTTAAAGAAGAAACCACTGGCACAACAACTGCTGCTACAACAGCTGTAGTTGAAACAACCACCTCAGTGCCACAGCCCTCAACAACTAGCCCTGAAACAACAGTTGTAACTTCAACACCAACCGTTGAGACGGAGACAACGGTGACTACAGTGACTACAGCAGTAACAACAGAAGGTACTACAGAAAAACCCACTGAAACTTCGACATCCGAGGTTTCAACAGCTGCGACTGTATCAACAACAAAGCCACTAAAAGAAGAAACCACTGGCACAACAGCTGTGGTTGAAACCACTACCTCAGTGCCACAGCCCTCAACAACTAGCCCTGAAACAACAGTTGTAACTTCAACACCAACCGTTGAGACAGTGACAACAGTGACCACAGTGACTACAACAGAAGGTACTACAGCCAAACCCACTGAAACTTCGACATCCGAGGTTTCAACAGCTGCGACTGTATCAACAACAAAGCCACTTAAAGAAGAAACCACTGGCACAACAACTGCTGCTACAACACCTGTAGTTGAAACCACTACCTCAGTGCCACAGCCCTCAACAACTAGCCCTGAAACAACAGTTGCAACTTCAACATCAACCGTTGAGACGGAGACAACAGTGACTACATCAGTAACAACAGAAGGTACTACAGAAAAACCCACTGAAATCACAAAATCAGAGGTAACAACTGCTGCGACTGTATCATCAACACAGCCACCTGCAGCTAGCCCTCAAACAACTAAAGAGGCAATAGAATCACTAACAAAGACTCTACCGCCTGCTGCAAGTTTTCCCCCAATAATTACTACAGCACTTCCTGAAACAAGCTTCACAACAAGCATAACAACGGTTGAAACAATTCAAACAGGGACTACCGCAACTTCGTATGTCCCTACTACAGAGCTTTTAGTACATAAAACTACTACCGGTATTCCTTCAACTACGTCATGCAAATGTATTGTCAATGGAACAGAGTATCTTCCAGGTAAGATATATTTCAATTTCCAATTATATTCCAAGCTGTTCAAATAATTTATTTACTTTTCAGATGTTGGATTGTATTCGTGCTCTTATGTTGTTAAGATTGATTGTTAATTGTCTTTGATTATTGTCTTTTTTATTCAAGTTCTAGACCAATTTATTTTTAATGACTTTCCTTCTCATAGGCCAAATGCTGTACAACCGGGATGACGGTTTGAAGTTTTGTTACATAGCCCATTGTGGACAGTCTTGTAACATTACCACATCTGTGCTGCCATGTTCGACAACTGAACTGCCAACCACCACTGCCGCCAGCTCTACCACACCAGGGGTCAGCTCTAAAGAAACCCTGCCTACTCCTACTTCAGTTTCCACCCCTGCTACAACACTTGGACACTGTGTATATCTGAGTGAGAAGAAAGAGGTAAAACATCCAAAGGTTCTCTAACAACTGTCTGATGACATGTCAGGATATGATATGCCAGGCAAGTCATAAATACTTTGCAAACACACCCAGTACTTGTTTGTCCTATCACGTTACATCTATTCATCCATAGAATGGGGAGACATGGACTGCTGACAACTGCACCACGGCCTCCTGCATCAATGGCCAGATCGTTCAGAACTCTGTTCCCTGTCCATCTGTTGAGATGCCCCACTGTTTAAATAACAACACGGCTATTCAGGTTACAGATGAAAGTGGATGCTGTAATCACTACGTATGTCCATGTAAGTTGTTAGGATAAGGCCTCCTCATGCATTTTTTGCAATTGAGCAACTGAACCCCATTGATACTGATTACGTCCCTTCTGGTATATTACACATAACAACCTGTGTTGCAATGTTTTTGGTTTTGAATTCAGGTCAGTGTACCAGCTGGAAGAAAACTTCCTATATAACATTTGATGGAGAAAGGTACAAATTTAACCAGAACTGCTCCTATTACGCAATGAAAGAGATCATTCCAAAATACAACCTGACTGTTATAGTAAACAATAGATATTGTTTGAAAGAGGACCCCACATTCTGCCCCCAAGCGCTCATTGTAAACTACAAGCAGTACACGATTGTCCTGACATCAGAAAATAATGGATTTAGCGATATGGTAAGCATTCATTCATCTTCAGGTTGTTGTGTTTTAGGCAACATTTCATTTTATTTCTTACAATACGATATGCTAATTTCAAGTAATGAAGATGGTTCCCTCCTTACCATGAATGAAAATGTATCATTGTTCATACATGAAGCAAAGGCATCATAATAATACACAATTTACTCTACGTAATTGTGCATTGCATCTAGATCAACTAGAAATGCTGGTGCTGGGTTTGACTGATCCGGCTTCTTTTCCGTTCTTACTAGGTGCTTTTGAATGACAAACGCATCTTCCCTGCGTATACCAACAACGACTTGCAAATCACTGGTACCAATATGATCATAACATTGCTAATACCAGCTCTCGATGCTAAGATCGTCTATGGTGTCACAAATGGAGAATCGTACTTCTTTATCGATTTATCCCCAACACTCTTTAGCGGGACCACAGAGGGACTATGTGGTGAGTTGCCTCAACCCTGAATCCTAAGCCTTGAAAGCAAAAATGCTGGTAACAACGGAACAATTTGGAACAGTTGACAGTATCATGAACAGATTTGCGCCTATCCACATCCAATTTGAGTTTTGATGGTAAAGATGAAAGCATTTAAGTTGGCCAGAATAGAAAACCCTTAAACGACCCCTTCTCTCCCCCCCCCCTCTAAGGTACGTGCGACAACTCAATAGCCAATGACTGCCGCGGGCCAAACGGACAGTTGGAGGAGTGCACCGATTCCGCTGGCAAATGGCTTGTTCCTGACACACCCTGTGAAACATCCACTGCCCCGCCCACTGTGTCCACTTCAACCAGAACACCAGGCACCAGCCCAACACCAGGCATCAGCCCAAAACCAGGCACCAGCCCAACACCAGGCACCAGCCCAACACCAGGCACCAGCCCAACACCAGGCACCAGCCCAACACCAGGCACCAGCCCAACACCAGGCACCAGCCCAACACCAGGCACCAGCCCAACACCAGGCACCAGCCCAACTCCATGCCAGACCACAGCCTGTGACATCCTGAACAGCAGGTGAGGTTACAGAAGCTTTGACCACTTGGGTGTGGAAACTGTAGGTTTTGAAAGAGAACATACCCCACCCTGCACCAATGTCCAACGGCATCGTGCTATGCCTTAAAGCCCAAAAAACCAGAACCAAACCTTAAATCTTCTGTTTTGTGGTATCCATTTTACTACCTACAATCAGACGTACACAGCTGAACAATACCTAAACTGTTCAGTGGCACCTTGATCACATTCCCCTCATGCTTGGCCCATATTTTTCTTTTCTATAATGAACACACACACAAAAAGTCCCTAAAAGGGAAATAACCAATGGTCATTGATATCCAATTTCCCACCTGTATTGATCACAGTTCTTTGGTTTGAAACCTATGTTTGAGAAGTGATTGATATGTCCTCACATGTTCTGTGTCTTCCTTTAGTGTGTTTTCCCCATGCCACTTGCATGTGTCCCCTAATCCATTCATGGAGACCTGTGAGTCAACCGTCTGCAATGGGGAAAATGTGTGCATGATCTTTGCGGTCTACGCAAGAAAGTGTGCCCAAGCCGGAGTCTGCATCGACTGGAGGAATGCCACAAATGGCCAATGCGGTGAGTCAGGGTACTAGGTGGTAAGACTATGTAAACGTATGCATTATGTCTAGCTAAGAATCTAGGAGCCTTTGACTGTTGGAGCATATTATCAAAATTGGAGTAATAAAGTTTCTTAACAATATAGATTATAATTGGATTAGTAGCATATTTATAACTCATACTCTATGTATATAACTATAACTCATATATATATAGATACATCCACAAATATATATATATATATATATATGTGTGTGTAAATGTGTGCATAAGTATTTACATATATGGGTGTATATATGTAAATATCTCTCTCTCTCTCTCTCTCTCTCTCTCTCTCTATATATATATATATATATATATAGCCTACATGATTGGATGGAGTTAAATCTGAGTTTAGGACGAAAGTTCAGTTTAAAAGATGCTTTTGTTTTTCTATTTATGTATTCTGAGCACATATTCCATTTCACAGACCAAGATTGTCCTAGCCACATGGTGTACAACGCATGTGGCCCACCTGTGGTGCCTACATGCAACTCCAAGTAGGTTATCAACTTTGTATATATGAAATATATCATATGGATATATATTTAAAAAAATGCACACCTATTACAATTTCCTCATTTAGTAGATGCGTTTAAGATACATAATTAAAGAGCACGAAAGGTGTGATGACATCTTGCTCAGAAACTACAGTTCTCCTCTTCTCTCTTTGGAGAACTGTTTCTGAGAAAGACCTGTAGTCTGGAGTCTACCTGTACTGCACCAACTCTAAGATGTCTGCGGTCTACCTGTAGTAGACCTTCTCTATAACTCTCTCTATCTGTCAACCTCAGACAGGTAGACTGCAGACCTTAGAGATAGACTACAGGTTCCCTACAGGTAGACAGCAGACATCATCGGGTCAGGTGCAGACACTTAAACCACTATAACTTAGTGGTTTAAGTATAAATATGTTAATTGCAGTTGATTTCAAATAAATACTATTTGTTTCATCCTCAATGTGCAGGTATAATGAAATGTACAATTCTGAGATACAAATACAGAACGGAACATCACTCCAGGAGGGCTGTTACTGTGCACCCGGCACAACACGATTCAACACAGCCTACGATGTCTGTGTGACGTCCTGCGGTAAATAGGAGCTAATCTAAAATACGTTTATTGGGTGTAACCTTAGTAGTTTAATCAGACCCACTGCCAGGGGCGGATCTAGCCATTTTGGGGCCCTAGGCAAAATATAGACATGGGGCCCTCATTTTTGAAACACGTACACAAAACAACTAACCATCCCAATACTCTTAGAATCGCAATAAACCCATAGTGCACTGCCACTCAACTCTCCACAGTAAAATCAGTTTCAGATTTCTCCAGCCTTTGCCAAAATTCCATGTTTATTACTCAAACGAGAGAGAGAGAGAGAGAGAGAGAGAGAGAGAGAGAGAGAGAGAGAGAGAGAGAGAGAGAGAGAGAGAGAGAGAGAGAGAGAGGTGTTTAGGTGTGCAAGTGGTTAAGTTCTCCATCTTCAAATGTCCATTTTCCCTGTTGCCTTCACCATTTCATGTGAGTAAAACAGTGTGTGTGTGTGTGTGTGTGTGTGTGTGTGTGTGTGTGTGTGTGTGTGTGTGTGTGTGTGTGTGTGTGTGTGTGTGTGTGTGTGTGTGTGTGTGTGTGTCTGTGTGTCTGTGTGTGAGTGAGAGAGAGAGTATGTGAGTGAGTGAGTGACTGAGTGAGTGGCAAAGCTGTGTGTGTGTGTGTGTGTGTGTGTGTGTGTGTGTGTGTGTGTGTGTGTGTGTGTGTGTGTGTGTGTGTGTGTGTGTGTGTGTGTGTGAGAGACAGAAAGCATTTGTAAACACAAAGACAGCTTTTTGTTTTCGTTTAGCACAACAACTATCATAATTCCGCCGCTTCATTTTCACCGAGTTGCATCCCTCTGCTTTGGTTTGAAGTAAGTTATTTCGCGCTGCGCGCGTTACTACGTAATCATATTCTGGACTAGTCCAATGCACAATGGAGGGGGGCATGTGTGCTGGAAAATTATTATTTAGGCCTTAGTTCGGCATTATGTTGATATTTTTGTTATTTTTTTCTACTAGAAATGTGTTTTTCTTTTTTACTTTACATAAGTAATGGCTGGGGGGGTCAGATTTGGGGGCCCCTAATAAAGACAGATTTGGTTGGGGCCCTAGGCACTTGCCTAGGTTTGCCTAATGGAAGATCCGCCACTGCCCACTGCGCAATGTGTGACGTCTTTTCTGTGTCATTATTGGACGTCAAATTTCGGTCAACTGAAGTCTAAATTTGACGTCACGTTTGGACTATAAATAGCCCTTACACGGAGGTCCCACGGACGTCAACCTCGTGCCCGCTTTCCCGCTTTCCAGTATCGTCAGAGCCCGAGCCCTTTATTATGTCCATGCCCGAGCCGCGTCACAGTGCTTAAATTTGCATACGCGATCTGATTGGATGACGGAACCGTCGCTGCCGAAAAAGTTGAAAAATTTTCAACTGCGAACGCTCCAACTGAACGTACAGATCCACAATGCATTGCGCGTCCGTCCCCATTCAAAGTCAATGGGCAACGGTCAACTGACGGAGGTAGTGGGCACGGGGCGTAACTACATGCCCACTGCACCGTCAGTCAACGGACGTGGGAAGGCGTGGCTGACTGATGGGGGAGTAGCCTTTGCAGAGGCATCCGTCAGCCAATCAAATCGCTTCGCCGGGTTCTTCCCGCTTCTTCCTGCTTGTTGCGAGGCAAGATGACCCGCTTTCCCGCTTTCCAGTATCGTCAGAGCCCGAGTCGCGTCACAGAACTTAAATTTGCATACGCGATCTGATTGGATGACGGATCCGTCGCTGCCGAAAAAGTTGAACATTTTTCAACTTTTTGACGTAGCCGAAGGCTTCAGCGGAACGGACGGATCCACAATGCATTGCGCGTCCGTCCCCATTCAAAGTCAATGGGGATCAGTCAACGGACGGAGGTAGTGGGCACGAGGCGTAGACGTTCGATAGAAGTCGAAAAATCGCCTGGTGATACAAAACAACCCCTTCAGTGGACCGAAATCTCCTGCACCTGTGAAATGTTGAACGTCAATATGACGTCCAAGTTGGGTCATGGTTTGACATCCATATGATGGAGTTTGAAATAGTAGTTTGTCAAATAGATGTCCAGAATTGGTCATGGACCGACGGACCAGATATAGATCTAAACGTCTATCCAACGTCCAATGTTTAGTAAGGAGACACAGGACACCGTTGGGACTGGATGATGACACCATCACAATCAAATATCTCATATCGATTTTTACACATATCAAGTTGTTTTTACCTAGACCCTTAGCCGACCAGCATATTCTAAAACATATTTTTTTGATAATATCTTTTCTAGACTGTGTTGGACCTAACGGCATGCCAAAGGAGGTAAGAACTGGTACTGGGGATGTGAAACATTTTTTTTATTGTAATATATAGATTGTAGGCAGTGAATTGTTTAATTGTTTGTTGCACTGCAAGATAGTACTATCTTTAATATACCATTTATCCAGTGGTGGATAGATATATCCATGAACTATCTTAACTCTCATAGCATGCCCAAAATTGATATGTTAAGCAGTCCCTATGTATTATTTGGCCTACACTATAGGGGCCAAATGTGTTTTGTCTTTAACATTTTAAACCCCTCTCTTCCTGAACCAGCTGGGTGAGAGTTGGACAAGCGATTGCAATAACTGCCGCTGCGACAATGAAACCATTAGCGTCCAGTGTACTCCTGTGTCCTGCGTGGCAGAGCCCAGCCCCGACTGTAGCGACCCCGGCTATAAATCTGTTAACAAAACAGTTGACTGCTGCTTCAAGGAGACATGTGGTGAGTTCAGCCGCCTGTCCCACTTGAAGTTTCACTGCAACTTCCAGGGCCGAAAACAGAATATTTGCAACTTGGTTATTTGTTTTTGCGGCAAGCTACAAATAGTAAAATAAGGAAAATATTAGCTCTAGGCACGCAGATTTATCGTATATGCAGATATCGTATATTTGTCTCACAAGGGCCAAAGCGTTGGGCTACCAGTTGAAAGAGAAAAGGCTAAAAGGGGTCAATGGCAAACAGCCATTGTAGTAAAAGATAAAGTGAACATTTTAGATATTGTGTCCCAAACGAAATGCTAATATCTACTCTAAGATGACACATATTTATAATCCCATGCTCTATCCTTTCACACTTGCAGAGTGCGATACCAGTCGGTGTCCTGCCGTATCACCTTGCCCCATAGGATTTGAAACCAACGTCACGAAGACCAATGGAGATTGCTGCATAGACTATTCCTGCGGTATGTCACAACCTACTGCTGTGTACAATTTATATAAACTCATGACAGTGTGTTGCATGAAATCTCTATGAGCAAAACAAACATGGTCTCTAGGTTAACAGATTTCTTACTTTCTCATTCATGCATAGCAGTCGGTCAACTTCATATTTAATGATCCAATATAGGCTTTTGTGGAATGTATGTCTTTATAAACATAGCCATGGGAATTATTAATTATTTTTTAGGCTTTTAATTGATTACTTAAACATGTTAAGTAAAATCTGCTCGGATATCGGTATTATAGTATAGAATATGTCTAATATTGGCACCTGTTTTTTCCCCACACAGTTCCGAAAGAAGTGTGTGTCAACAGCAGTGTGGAGTACTCAGTAAGAAGCCAATTTCCCTTCATCCTTTTGTAAAAAAAAAAGTCAAAAATGTAATAGGCCTACACAGAAAATGTGTGTGGTAGTGCAAACTCTTCAGGTGTGCAACTTTTCAAATTTCATAAAGATAGATAGATAGATACTTTTAATAATCCTTTACACGACATTACAGTGCACTGCAGCTTTAGGCCCCGTCCACACGAAGCCGAAACAGGCGAAACCGTTACGGTTTCGCAGTATCTCCGTAAAGACGAAGCCAAGCGAAACCGGGTAGATCTGTGGAAACGCTGTAGTACACATTCCAGGCCCATAAGGGGCGCTGCTTCTGCTACAGAAATCCTTGTTGTTGTGAGTTCTGAGACTCCGCGGGCTTAACAGTCATTGGCTAGAGGTTCGAGGGGTGGGGCGATGACGTCATGGTTTACGGTTTCAGTCGGTTTCAGGCGTCCACATGAATCCAAAACGAAACCGGGTAGATTTGAAACCACCTCCGAGGGTGGTTTCAGAAGTTTGCGAAAACCGAAACCGAAGTTTGCGGTTTCGGTCAGCGGATTCGCCGGCTTTGTTTGGATGGAAGGCCGAACCGTACAAGACCTTTGCGGTTTCGCCATGAAATCGGCTTTGTGTGGACGGGGCCTTAATACAGACATAAGACCGCACATTTCCTCAGATAGCTTCCATAATAATAAAAAGGATATCCTTGAATGGCACATACGTGACACTCTCACGTAATTTAATCTATTCATTCGTGATCTTGGACAAGTCATTTAAAATTTTCCGTGCCAAAAAAGAACAAATTTCATTGCAACGTCCGCTCGTGACACTGAGGCATCGACGCAGACTTTCATTCACATACCATACAAATAAACAAGACAATAGATGACTAGATAAAATAAACAATAAGACGTAGGCCTACGATTCAAGTTCTCTTTTTTGCCGTCGCCGTTTGCCTACAGAGCAGCGCACCTGCATTAAATATATCCGTGAATTGTCACAATTTCTCAGAATCAAAGGTGAAAGTAGAATCGGGTGGCCAAAAGCTGTCATATTGTTAGTTATCACAGACAATTTTTCTGAGTTTGAAATTTGTGCTTTTTGGCTAGAAAAAATTGAAATGACGTGTCCCTGATCACAAATGATTAGATCAATTAAATGACGTGACAATGTCACGTATTTCCGTGAGACTGGGTTGTGCCTCTGGGGTTCTTAGGACCGGTCTTGAGATTGGCTGATTATGGCAGCTCATTTGCAACATTTTCGCATAAATTTGCCATTTTTAACATCAAACCAAAATAATACCATGGGGTTGGGGAATGTTAAGGAGTAGGCCTATTTGTTCCAAATTTTGTGTAATCCGGTTTTACGGGTTTTTATGATTTTTTGAAGGTTTCCCAAAAATGTCAAGGTACAACAAAATCTATTCCGAAGAATCTGATGGGTTCTCGAGGCAAAAATTTCAGCATGACCTCCGTAGGCTGCTCCCGTCTAAATATGGTTAAAATTAATTTGACATCTCTCAGGTGTTCAGGTTCAGAATTATTGATTTGAGCTCTTTTTGCCCCATTCACAAAAAAATCGTAGGTACAGCTCACTGTACTGACATAGGCTATGTGCAATTCTTTGCAATGGGCATGGTTTTTATACAAGTAACAGTGTAGGAGATAATTACCGAAAATGAGGTAGAATAATAATAGAAGACTAGGCTATATGATAACAAAAGTGTGGCTTGCTTTGCAACCACAAAAAAAATCATGAATAGCATATTTTCTGATCAGATACCTAACTTAAAAGTTATTTGATCATGTTTATGCAACTGCATCATGTATTTGTTTTCCCATCAGCCTGGGTCAAAGGTTCCGTCCTCAGATCCCTGTGACGAGTGTTCCTGTAGCAACAATATGGATGCACAGACAGGACTTTTCTCCGTTGTGTGTACACCTGTCAGATGTAACAAAACCTGTGAAGCGGTAAGCCTTCTCCCACGCAAACTGTTAAAGGCACAATTTGTTCAGCACCCAAAATAACATGTGGCAACCATGGTAATTTAATCACTCCCATCCATCTCTTTTCGTGTGTGTGTGTGTGTGTGTGTGTTTGTGTGTGTGTGTGTGTGTGTGTGTGTGTGTGTGTGTGTGTGTGTGTGTGTGTGTGTGTGTTTAGGGTTACGAGTACCAGGCTGTTAAAAACATGTGCTGTGGCAAATGTGTCCAGAAGAGCTGTATCATGACCTATAACAACACCAAGTATATCACACAGGTTAGTTCTGAGGTACTGAATTACATTTATGAATCGTGTTCTTGTATGCTGATGTGAGTTAAACTTAAGGGAGGTTATCACCTTGCATAATTAATAATAATTCCATTATTTCTTTTACTCACGAAAACCTTTCTTCCCTGTGTTTTACCACTGCCGCTATTCTGATTGGCAGAATGAGACGTGGTCGCCCCCTGGTGACAGCTGTATTGAATACACCTGTGATTTATCCACAACACCTCCTACCGCCATCGAGTCCAAAACCAGCTGTGCCCAATACAACCCAGAGGATTGTGTGCCTGTATGTGTTTTACATTTTCTTTAGTCACTTTCTCAATCTTACAATGCTACGTCACAGGTCATCATGCTTGCACTGATTTGTAATGCAAACTCTCATTCTCCTGTCATCAAGGGCACCGAGACAACAGACTCTAAAGGATGCTGCAAGACATGTGAGTAAAACTTGTCAATGTTCTTAAGAGCTGTAACCAATTTCAACATACTGTAAGGCAGTTTGCCAACTGCTGATTGGTGCCGTGTAATGTTAATGACACCCCAAACCCAATGTATAACGCTGTTCCTCAACTTTCAGTCAATACTCCACCACAAATTAATGAATGCTGTGACCAGTCTTGTGATATTAGATTTATTTGAAGCAGCGGAAGCCTTGGATGGCAACTCATGACTTTCCCTGGTCCTATGTTACAGGCCAACTGCGCAGTGTGTGTGAGATGAAGACCGAGGTGACCGTTATTGAGATTGACGGATGTAAAAACCTGGAACCTGTCCAAATGTCCTTCTGCTCAGGAACCTGTGGAAGTTCATCCAAGTAAGCCTCACATCAAATCAGCTGCATTGTTTGAAATATTGGCACAAAAGTTTGCCTCTATATAGTTAAGGAGTTGCAGCAGAAAGCAGGCTAGTTGACTTAGCTAGCTTTGGCAAATAGAAGGCCAGAAGATGGGCCTTCTCTAGATTTCCTGGGGATACACTGAAGAAGTAATCTCAATCAATGATAATTGATTAAACACAAATAATGTAACAACAAAAATTAAGGATGACCGTGATTTTATACTTTGGAATACATCTCAATCAGAATTCAAGGCACACTTTTGTGCCTTGTTTTCCCCTCTTTTCCATTCATTACTATTGTGAGGCGCCATACTATCAATGCTTGTAGCCCTGTAGAATTGAATCCCTTAGTAAACAAGAGTTGTCCCTTAGTAGAAAACTGAATGCCTCAAAAACGGTTCAAAGGGATACATTTAGTGGTTTCTGATATATGCAGTTGCATTTTCGATAGATAAATATATATATATATATATATATCTTTTTGTGGAATGTATTTGAAAAAGCGGTGTTTGGGTCGTTTTTCCAGACTCCTGAATCTTCCTGAATCCTCATTCAACTTGCCAACGCAAAAGTTTGTTTTGTGCTGAACACTGTATAAATCCAGATTAGTTTCAGTCAAGTAGGCGAATAAGACATTAGTAGAATGCAATTGATGATGCCCACCAGGCATTAATGGTTGTGATGAACTTTTGAAAACAGTCAGAAGTATGTTAAAGAGGAACACGGTCTACTGTCCAGCAAGTTGATGACAGAGCTTTTGTATTGTTAGTCATGTGTTAGGGATGTGCTCTGATACAAGAAGGTTCACATGTAATCGAGATCCATATATCATAAGATTATCCGGGGGCGCTTTAGCATAACTGCAACTTTGAAGCATTAATAAACTATTATTTACGTGTTTAATAATCATGCTTTATAAACACTTAATCATTAAAATGCTTATAGGAATATAGTCCTAACTTTAAACACGAAATAATTCACTATAATTTTAAACCTACCTGACCAAATCAAGAATAAAGCATTATTGTGTGTTTATGAAGCATTATTAACACATTGTAAATAGTAAGTACATTACTAACATATGCTGTATAAATTATCTTACAAACTATTATGTGATTATCTTATTAATGATAACTGATTGCTTACAGTATGTATGAACAACGCTTTATGAATGTGGAATCCATTATATACTATAATGGATTCCACATTCATAAAGTGTAATGCCGTATACGTCATAATTAATGCTTCAAAGCTGCAGTCGATGCTATCGATTATCCTTAATTTAACAATAAGGAAATGAATATGCAGAAGCAATTGTTGCAGAGGGAATCACAAAACAAATGATACAAGAAAAAGCTGATACAATTATATACTAATGTATGCATTTTCTTGACAAATTTCTAAATTTTCTTGACACAAAATAATTGTAGTGTGTGGTGTGTAGATTCTCCGCAGCTGCAAACAAGATGATGCACAAGTGTGCATGTTGCAAGGAGCTGACCACCAGTGTGAAGGAGGTGCAGTTGACGTGTGGCGACGGCTCCACCCGTACACAACAATACACCAGCGTGGACTCGTGCAGCTGCGAGGACTCCGCCTGCGCGACGCAAGGGAAGAGACGCCGCAGACGCTAACGCAAACGAACAGCCATCGGCGCGATCCCGAATATACGCCCCATTAATTTTCCTCATTTTACTGTAATGAAACCAATTGCTAGAATGAAACAAATACTTGTACTAGGTGTCATTTGTTGTGACATATTTTCCCACATATTTGTATTGACATCTACTTTAGACGAGATGTTTTGTTTTGTCACTACAATCAAATATAATTTTCTGCAACCATAAAACTGAATTGTTTTTTCTGCTCACAATTTCTCATGAGCCAAGTAAATGCTTGGTGAACAGAACTCAGTACAAAGACACATTTTCACTCATATTTATGATCCAGTCATATTGAGAAACAAAAGCAAAAGAAAATCCACTCGAGGAAGAAGGTCAGAGATTTTCAGATCACGACTTCATTAACCAACACGCAAGCTCAGAGTCCCATAAATATATCAAATATAATAGTGTTTAGTCTTTGCTAAGCTATTGGGTGTCACTGTTCATAAGATTTATATTTGGAAGTAGTTCAATTCAAGAGGTCCAAAATCCTTCCGGCAACATGGTCGAACAATTTGTTGAAGGCAAAGGTCTGTGGCTCATAACTTAAAGATCCAATACAATTACTGAATCGGCAAAATAACAATGGTGTATAAATAGACACTCACTTTTCAACAAACGCTTTACCCTGACATGGCACATGTTGACAAGGCTCCAGTAATATTTATTTCCGAGATTTGCAACCCACTGGGAATCTTTTCTGAAAAATATAGATCTTTAAAGCGAAACACACGCAAAAAACGATGCAAGTTGGCAAAAAAAAAAACGTTGGCAGGCAACATTCAATACCTTTCAGACTAGCAGGTCCCACCAAAAGTTTAACAGATATAAATGATAACAGGTCATAGTTGTAAATATCATTGTTTCTGGATTTACAACATAAACCTTTTAGTCAATCTCCTTGACCTTTGTAACTGTCTAAGCATGGATGTTATGTGAACTGACTGGATTGGCTCCTTCCCTTTTTGGCATATGAATCATGGGTCTAGACATCCACGCAGAAATGGGGCAGTAATATGCCATATATGGCTACGTTTTCTGGTGATGCAGAGTTGGTAGCGTTTCGAGCATATATCTTGTTTGGTGTCTGATCACTTGTTTCTTCCTGATTTGCTTGAATATCACCCCTCATGGAATGGCAGCCTGACTTATACATATAACCTTCCACATTTGTTAATTGATCATTAGATGTCCTCATTCTCTTCTAAACCACTAGAAACTAAAGATAGAGAAATGTTGGTAATTTATAATTTTTTTCGATGTATTGACTCAGAAAGCTACAACTGGGTGCATAATGTATTTACGACAGGGACGTTTAGCTAAACTTGCATTACAAAATGTCCTTTCTCTGCACTGTTTTGGTGCTCGATTGCTGAACATGGTTAATATTTTTGTAAAATAATATGGGCTAATAATTACCTCACAGTGACATCTGAATTGAACAATTTAAAACAATTCTGCATGGGCATATGAATGTGCCAAGCCATCATAGTGGCTCCCAAACAATTGTTGATTCATTCTGAGTCTGTAAGCAAGCCCCTTTGTGTGGAATTAAAACAGGAAACTTGATAGGCTGTACTGCCTGACTTAGATACAACACACGATTCCTTTTTTCAGTGTAGACAAACTTTTGGAGAAAACAATCATTGTTAGTGCTTGTTCAGTAATGGCTGCTGCTTAAGTTGGTCTAGGGCTGTGATTGGATCAACTAACCAAATGACGGGAATGCAAGTAGGCGACGGCGCTATAGTGCCACTTGGGCAATAACTGTACATGTTGAATTTGGATGCCCGTGTGTGTATGTAGAGAATATATATGTGCATATACGTTCCAGGGTGTAGATTGGTTACACCAGCCCTCAGAGTTCCTCTGCCATCTGCAGAAGAGAGTTAATGGCAGCGTCCTTGTTGCCTTGCTGGGCTTCCAGCACAGTGCGCACCACCTCAGGGTCTAGGTTGGGAAACATGTCCTGCAGGCCCTTCAGGTCCTCCTCGCTGCACTCAGCCATCTGGCTGGCCACCACCGGCACCGCCGCCGGCATTGCCATGGGAACCACACCCTGATTGTACATGCCAGGCACACCTGTTGGGTGGGGGGGGGGGGGGGGGGGGGGTATAAAGAAGCATATGCATGAAGGGTAGAGGAGATGGCGGAGCTGAGGGCTGGCTTGTTGTAAACCCACACTGGCCAGGGTTTTCGTTTTATACAAGAGAGCGCAACAATGGCCGCCCCCTGTTTTTAACAGCTCTGGTTCCCAAATTAAATTTCCCATTCATTTACTCCATTGACTTTTCATGAAATCGTTATATAAAGAATTTTAAGTCTGGGACCAAGCAAATCATTTGTCAAGGTAGTCGTGACCCTAAAACATTTGATTCAGGGAAATAAAGAATTTGGAAAATGGAATAAAAGGCAATGTTAGAAGGTACAAGGAACTCATAAACCATGCAAACTTTTTCACAATGGTTAAAACCCAATAATTTAGCACGTTTCATGCATCTTATAACCTTTGTCATTATTATATTGTTTATAAAAGTTGTGTCATATATTCTGTGTGTATGTGTGTGATAGTGTTTCATATTGTATATAGCATTGTCATCGACATGGTATGTTCCTTCGTTGCTGACTGCAGTCACTATGTAATAACATTACTCGATTTTTAATACATATGAATTCAGTCTCATATTCCAGTAACGTATTCATTCAACATTATGCATTCCTATGCTTTTATATTAGCCAAATTACTAATAAGCACTGCCAGTGCTAGATCATATATCATACTGTAAGGGGATTGTTAGCATGGGTGGAAGCCATGGGAATCGTATACCTAACCCTGGCAGTGTTTATTATCTTCTCTACTTGTTCAGCTCGTTACAACAAACACTGAGAAAAATAATATAGACTTTTTAAAAATCCACTTTGTCTGATTGGTGGGTGCCTGAAGGATCCCTCTAACCTGCTATTGGTATGTATCCCACTCCTGGCTGGTACAGGCCCCCCCGCGTGGGCATCAGGACCACTGGCTGTGGAATCATTCCTGCTGGCATGGACTGGTAGCATGAAGATACGAGAAAAACAAGGAAAAAAAAAAAAATTCTATTATGGATGGAATTCTCTTATGCATTTCCTTCACAGACCACTTTTGAGGAACGTAAATTACTTTAGTGTCTTCCGCGTAGAAGACCAGAAAATAGAAATCGAAGAAAAAAACCACATAGCAGACTGTCTAAAAGTAAATGATACAGCTGAGATTTAGAAATTATGTTAGCTATATTTATGTTATCTTATATTAATACTCAGTAGTTAACTTTGCAACCTCAATGATTTACTCAAATACATAAGCTTGTTAATAGATGCCATGCTATAGATTGTGATTGTGTATTTTTTGTAGTACGTGGAATAATCTGGCTGGTCAATGTAGCCAATGACCTGGCAATACCCCTTTCCTGATTGGAACACTCACAGCGTATGACATCACCAAGTTGATCATTCCCTCCTTGTCGTCGCCTTGTCGACCACTCAGGCTGAACCACTCGTCCACCATGATGCCCTCTCTCAGGCTTTCAGGGATGGTCACATGGGTCCATGCTATTCTGTCATCCATAGAGAATGCCCGCTGGAATGCATTCATGCAAGACAGAAGAAATTTATAAAATGTGAAGTAAACATCAAAGTACCAAAAAAGGGATTGTGCTTCAACACTTGAAATAGTTATAATTTATTGGTAAAAATACAAGTTTGATACAAACTTATAAAAAGTCAAACTACCTTCAAGCTTATTTGGAGATTCCAAAAATGAAATTCCTAGCCTCCAATCCTTCTCACCTCGTCAAAGATCTCCAGATAGAAGGAGTCTACCCCAGGAGGCACAGTGCATTGAATAACTTTATTCCAGCGAGGATTCTTTGCCCCATTGTGTGCAGTTGGAGTTTCATAGACAGCATAGCCCAGTCTCATCCTACAGTAGGGGTCCATGCGGGTCATACCATAGTTCTTAGCCAGCTTTGCCTAGATCAGAATTTGGACCAGAAGCAAGATTTGATAACCATATAGCAGAATCAATGTTGATGATGAATCGTAAACAGCATATTTAAAGCACTAATCATTTCACGTTAATGGTTTCCCATTATTGTACGTATATGATTCTAAATTGTGCCTACCTGTACCACAGTGATACTGAGACGCCCTACAGTGGCCATGGAGCCCCCATATTGCAGCTGCCTGGCCGCCTGCGCGTCCAGTTGCACCTGCTGTTGCTGGTGTGAAGGAGCAATGCGTAGGAAGTCCTGGGGAAGGTCCCCGATGTACACCTGAACCAATCAACAAAATCAAGTAAATTCGCATTAACGTCAAACCTACGCGTCACGACGTGGGGTTTGGCGATAGCGCCGATATACGGAAATAAGGACCACATAAAGCCAGGCCTAAATACTATAATTCTAAGTATGGCCTCACTTGTTATACTTATTCATCAAAAGGTATACACGCAATAGTTACTGACCGTACCATGATAATGTATGTACCCTAATATGTATACTGTCAAGACAAATCTGTTTAGTTAGCTAATCCCGCAACGAGCTTGAATAGTTGCAGCACACACATTAGTCTGACTAACGTTAGCACATAAGTCATCTAGCCTGACACCGCTTAATTACAACCAGCCCCCCTAAAAAAATAACGAACCGACTCATCGTGAATCAGTGTCGGTACCACTCGACGGAATGAATGAATAAACAATTCTGTCTCGTTTAATCGATCACCTATGGCTAGCTTGGACGTCTCTGCCTTTTCCCTCGCGACAGTACGAACACATTACATGGCGCGATCACTTTCAATATTTTACCTGTCCCCGCTGTGTGGTAACGGTAGTTGCCATCTAGTTTGACGATTGCCAAAATGCTATTAACGACCAGTAACTTTGAAGGCAGATCAGTTGAATATAATGTAAACAAGCCGACCCAGTTGCAGCCGTTACGATTGCACGCTGACGTCAGCGATCAGCTGACTGATTACTACTAGTAAACTTGGATATGGGTTGGACCAGTTTGTAGCCTGCTGGTTGGTTGCAGTAGCAGTCTGTAGTGTGTAGTCCAGAGCTATGGTGTAGTCGACCGAACCACTAAATAGGTTTCAACATCTGTCTTCGGCTATAGAAGGCACATTTTGGGCAAATAGTATGCAAGTGTGCTGTTAAATGCAAAAAAAGAACTTAATTGTTGATAGTCGTCGAAAGACTTCGCTTCTATGGGTCCGTGTACATTCAGGCACACCAAAAGCTAGGATAGCATGGTTATTGTTTCTTTACAGGATCTATACCAGGGTAATGTTAGAAGATAAATAAATAAATCCAGAAACAGGTTACATAAATAAAGATATTTTATTTTAATTTATACATGAAATATCTTTTATCCAAAAATATTATGTGGAAATAGCCTGTTGGCTCCCTCCCAAACAGTGTTTCCTTAACTAAAGTGACCAGCATAGATCAGGTCATGACGTGCTACCAGATTATTGTTCACCTTTTCAAAGATTCAAGAGTTTTATTTGTCATATGTATGCACCGTGTTGTGTATTTTTTCATCATAGTATTAATTCTTGAAGTGAAAATCAAGGCAACTTCACAGGTTGGATCAGAGGGTCGAATAAATGGTCTAATCGAGGATTTAATACAGCACGTGGAATAGTCTTGGTGTAGGTGGGTGAGGAGCAGTCTCCATACATGCTCCTTGGCTGTCGATCCCTCTTCTCAACGAGCCAAAGGTTTGGGGCGAGTATTATTCATAAGAAAATGTAAATAGCAAAAGAACCCAAGCAGTCTCTCCCTTGATAAGGTATATGGCCCAGACGGTCTGGTTTGTTCGTCTTTGTTGGGACATGACCCAATGGATTGTTGGACATAGCACCCGATATCAGTAGGAGAGGCACTGGCCTGCTCTCAGACTAAGAAATGTGAACACAGAGAGACACAAAAAGAAAAAAAACATTAGACAACTGGTTTGCTATTGCAGCATGTAACAGTGTAATGAATGAGGAGGTGACTGTATATACAATGTCCAATATCTGTCAGGTACCGGTAGTGTTGTTTGAGATGGTCAGTGTCAGAGTGTGTGTGAGGGAGTTGAAGGGGGAACTGGGGGGGTTGGTATTGATGTTCTGGATGGCCTAGTGGGAGAAACTCAGTCTTGGATGCTTAGTTCTTGACGGTAGCAGCTGAACAGACCATTTTTAGGGTGATGGGGATCCCTCATGAACCTGCAGGCTCTGGTCCTATACCTCCTGGGCTACATGACATGGAGAGGGGGGGTTGGTATGAAGGTATTATTGTAGCAAAAGTCTTTAGCACCTGTGACTGCAGATGTATTGTATTGTTTGTATGCGTACACTAAACGCACAAATGAGTAACAGTAAGTTTGAAGACGTAGATATTTATTTTGCATGTGTACTCAAAAGTCACAAATGTTTAACAGTACATTTGAAGTCGTAAATATTTTTTCTTCCATTGTAAACACTAAATACTAGGGTCTACAGGTTTACTACTGGTGCACAAATCCTATCGTGTGCATCACAACTTCAAAGAGTCATGCAATTGACACTTTTGCTACAATCATTGCAGCAAAAAAAAAACTCCAGCCAATGATTTCCAAAACCCACTTAGTGGCATTGGTAAGTAAGTAAGTCAATCAAACGGTCGTACTGCACTCCCCCTCCCCCTCCCCTGGCCTGCGCGACCCCTTCGTGCATGTACTCAAAGCTCGTGACCCAGAGCAAGCTTCTGTTTGTTGTTATCCTGCGGTAGCAACTGGAGCTAGCTAACTAGCTAATGGTTCGCTCGTGCATGATTGCGCGTCCATGTACTTGGAATGGGTGGAGTCAGAGTCAGCGTTGAAGGAGAAGGGGTAGGACCATTTGAGTTGAGTATTTTCAAAATCTGCTGGCGTTTCGCAAATCCCATACCCAACCTTTAATGTTCACATACTTGGACAAGCAAAACAAAAATACATCACACATTTGTCTGGGGTTTATATATTTATTCTCAACATGTCCAAAAATCAACTATTGCAATAACAATCATTTTAGCCGGGGCACCATTTCTATGCTGTTTATCCTCAGGATTGTTTGCGGTGAAGTGATAACTGAATAAAAAGGGGAAAAGAAAGTTACTTAATAAAATGCATACGACAGATAAACTCATAATTATTAAACTATGTAAAGTTACTAAATTAGGAAAATCCTAAGTCATGTTTTCAGAGTGCATTATTATTAGCATTAGTGCTAATTGTAGTATAAATGTAACTTGAGTGGAGAGGGTGAACGAACTGAAGACGATCTGGAGGCTCAGTGATGGGTAGACTTACTCTTCTTGCGCTGGAATCTGTGTCGCCTCCAGAACTGCATGTAGACCTTGGGAGAGGACTCTGTCTTCTCTATGACAGTAGCCTCTACCCTAACCAACTCCTTTCTAGAGGAAACAATGGGAAAGGGTGGGGAGTTGGAATGGGGAGTGAAGAGTTAGACCTGAGCCCACTATGAAATAGGCAAACCACAATGTAATGCAATTTATACTATTTGAGTGACACCAAACTAGCTCAATGAATTGATTTACATTTATTGGGTTTTTTAATGCATTCATTTTATTTTCCTTCTCTTGCTTTGGAGTAGTTTGCTCCAATGTGGGGTTCTCTTCAGAGGATCAAACCAAAATGCGTAAACCAAGCAATAGACACTGCTATTCTGGTTTAATAAACAAATCAATAAAAAGCTCTATTAATGAAACATTTATGAAACATTTAGTGTGTGTGCAGTCGCCTCTCTGTGCCGACTAGTTGCTTGTTAAGGGGATCCTAGCAAGCAGACAGTGTAGAAGGCAGCAGAGAATTTAAACTTGTGATAGCTTTTCCGTAAATTGTCCCTGATCAACACCTCAGCTATAACAAGCCCCCAAATCTTGAGTTGGTTACCTTCGAAGAGGTTGATGTCGGCATTTTTTTTTTTTAAATAGCTCAGTCGTTAATTTTATGGTTCTTGCCAAATTCAGTTTCTATTGAATAACATTATAAAAATGTATTTTAAAAAGCCTTATAACAACTACTATCGTAGGATATTATTTTGGTGTTGAAACTCCAAAACTGAGGTTCCCGAAAAATCCAACAAAAGAAATATAGCTACGCATGTGCATTTTCGGAAGAGAATGCATCTAATTGCATGAACTCGTAGTACTGCAATATTCCATTAGCTTGCCAACATCCTAAGCAAATATGGCAAGTTTCAAGTCCCTGGCCAACTTTGAAGCAGACTGATTGATTGAATAAAGGGGCTTATCGATTTTGTTTGACTGCGAGTAATAGCTCCACCTGTTGTCGATTTTCTATCTAAATGTACTTTACAACAAGGGCAACAACGACGACTGCTCCTACTAACAATGATTTGTTGCTGTGTTACCTAGTTTTGTTTGTCTGTTGAACCAATGGATTCATTTATTCAATTTAGCAATTGTCTTGTAAAGGTATCAGCATTGATTTGTTGGTTATCATCTGGGGATAAAATTTTAATAAAATAAACACAATTTCTTGAGCAAAGTCCACATTGTTGAAATTCTAATGCATTCAATTAATTAGACTGGGATATTTTCCTGCTCTGAGAGAAAACATGCCATGACATGAAATAAAACAGTATGTAGGATATCACTGCATTAAAATGTAGACTATCTGATAACTAGCAATCATTTATGTTGGATGATTGGCTGAAGTTTACCCACATTTTGGATCTTTGCAGCTAAATGGACACATTTGGCCTCTGGTCACATTTTTAAGACATTCACCATCATCTTATTTGACCAATTAGAGCCTTGACATCAACTGTCCCAAAGATGGTTACTGTCAAATCTGACATTCGGGCGAGGAACTGCGGCCATTTTTGTGAATAGTGGAATTATAGAACACCCAAGACGTCGAGATGGCTCATCTTCTGGCATTCCACTCTAGACATGGGTTCGGAATCGTGTGTGATTAGGATTTACTTTTTAGGAGATAGGCCTGTTTGATACTGTTTATTCTGTATGAGATTGGGAATACATTTGAGTTGGACTGGTTTGAATTGGTCATTTGGCTAGGAAGATATAAAAAGCAGTGGTTTTTTTCAGGGTAAATTTGGAGTGCTTATGAAGATGAATCAATTTACACCCAATTTGAGAGAATGCTTCAAATTGGGCCTGAGACAAGGCTATTTGAAATTAGGAAACTTTGACCCATTGGCAGCGCTAGAGACTTCACAACTAATAATAATAAATAAATAAATATAGTTGCAAGCAACCATGATGGGGTCCTACTGTGTGACATATGACTCATGATGGTAAACATTATTTGGTGTCATGCCATGTCTCACAGAACGGGGGTTGGACTTGAACCATCGACCCCATGGTCATGTCATGGTCATGACCATGTCATTACCATGGTCATTACTCTAATGTCCTTCATGTCCACTACATGGACATTAAGGACATCAGAGTATAATTTTTTTAGTAGAAGTCTTCCGTACGTGGAGGAATGGTGAGCTTGGTTGGTTCGGTAATATGGCTCTGGTATGCCTTAAAACTGGTTTAGCGGAAGTTTACATATCAAAACTTGACATTTGTGTATTTCCTTGAGGCCCAGCCTGCGTTTAAAGGGTGCGGTTCAGAGAGAAGTTCAAACAAATGTTTTTTGTTTTTTTCCAAATACAGGCCCACAGTCACCTAGGTCATGTGTGACGAGTATCAGCTTTCATCACTTTCGGCACCTAAGCAGTTTATGTGTGGTTGTTTGGACTTACAGCCATTGCATTAACTTGACCAAATGGTCTGACCATATGGGTTGCGATGTGAAAGTGGTTCATCATGAAAAATGGTGCATACACATATTGAACCTACCCATTTGTAATGGCATGCTGTTGAAATGCTGAACATCCAGGCCTTGTTGTACCGCCACCTACGTGTTATTCTGACCCATTTTTTGTTTCCCTTACTCTTTTTAGGAGTTCTACAAGCCTGCAAATCTTTTGTACTTTTGTCATCAGTAAAATCAACAGGGGGTTTAGGGGGGCGGGCTTGCAAGGGGCGGGATATGACGTAGGGTCGAGGTTCGCAAGATGCAGGATAAGGACGGCCCCTGTCACCCAGGTGTGCTTAACTGAGAAAACCGGGAGTGGAAGGCCAGGACCCTATAATGTTCAGCTAACTGTTGTCAGTAATAATTGTTACGAGAGAAGCGTATGTGTGTGACAGTGTACGACAGTGTGCGTGTGTGCACGAATGGACGAGCGAGGAGGGCGAGCAGTAGCGTGTGCTAGTTTAGTGAAGTAATGAACAAGTCCAGTTGCGTCTGTGCAAACGTGTACTGTAAAGTTAGTGAAACAAAGAATAAAGTACCCAGCCAGTCAATAATCGGCAGCCGCTCATTCCGACCTATAAGCAGACCCACTGCTGGTCAAAACGAAGGGTGTTACCCCCGAGAGAACATCGACCCTGCAGGGAACGTCTCCCCTGTGCTCCTCGACTACGGTCTGGGACACGACAGCAGCAAAGGGGTAACATAAAAATAAAAATAAACATGTATTGTAATTTATTGTATGATGTGTACTTTTAGGGTTTAGACCTACTGTTTAGCATTATCATAGTGGGAGCGGGGCACTGAAATTATATAGGCTATGTTATCGGGGCTATTCTTCATGATACCGGACTTGGAAGAATGACGTAATCATTTCTGCTGACGAATACAATAGGGTTCATATGTTTTTCGTAGGACCCTAATAAAGTAAATACATAATAATAATAAAACAACTGGCAAAAAACATTAGGTGCCTAGCAACTTTGGTGCTTGACCACTAATAAAAAAGCATTAACAGTATAATAATTGTAACCAGACAAAAGTGTGCCTTTCACTGAAAGAACAAAATGTATGTTCTGAGTCTCACTGAAAGGAATTCTGATGTATTTAAAATGTTAGAGCCTTTCCTACATATCTTAACATTTCAAATTGTGAAATATTATTTTCTTTTCAGCAATAGGAGTTTGGAAGATACCCAATAATTGGCCGCCCGATGAGTGTAAAGTTTTCTCCTCCAACCATCAGAACCTGGAAAAGGAAAAAAAAGTAACATTCAAACATTGCAATCGAGCAGCTAAGAATATTGCAGAAGTTGTAAACCCTTTTCTAACCATTCCTAACTCTATTGCAGTAACCAAAATTATATAATAATTGTACGATTACAGACGAGTTGTCATAAATACATAAGTCTGTTTTTGATCGCAGTGTTTTTGGAAGGGATCTTCATCTCACAACTTTGAGAAACACGTCAAAGATGCCGAAGAAGGAAAAGCTCTGTGTTACCAGAACATGCCTCCTCAAACCACCAGAACTAGAACTAGCGACACGCAGATTACAAACGGGAATCTATTAAGGATTTGCGCCCAGTCTACCGTTCCCTTAGAAACCATAAAAAAGCTTGTATCTAGTGAAGAATTGCCAACAGGGGGTAGAGTTACGCGATAATAAGAGCAGCCTCCGACATTACAGATGACTGTTCTAAACATCTCCATATCCGAGCTGTCCGCATTATTTATTATTATATTATCATCATTATTATACCTAAACCACAAACTGTCATTGTGAAATAGCAGCAGCTGTCTGCCTCTCCATCCAGCTCCCTATCGTTCCATAGTTCCGATTGCAATGCAATGCAAATATTGCAATGTTGTGTGCATCATTACAATTGTACCGTTATATATCTTTGTTGCCATTTTATTAATTCACAAAAGTATCTGAGGATAAAATCAGCAAGAATTTGCAAAAATCGTAAAAAACTGAATTCTGGAAATAAAAAAATGAGAAAACAGAATTTGAGAAAAAAATAAACGGAATTTGGAAAAGAAAAACAATTTCATAGGGCTCTAATTTATTGGATTTATCTTCATGTGTTAATATTAAGGAATGGATGACTATGGCTATAGCAAACCGTTTTTTCATCTTAATGACAAAGACATTGGAATGGAATGTACAAGTCTCAGACGTTATGTGACTGTGTGCATGGTAGACAAAAACGGTAATCCCCCTGGGGTTAAATAAAGTGAATTTGTATAGCATGTTGTGAAAGAGACTGGGCTTCACACCTTCTCCATTCTGATCCGGTCTCCGCACCCCGCTGCTACATGGTTCTCAATCAAGATGAGGTCCTCGTTGGTTACCTTCCACTGGCGACTGGCAAAATGGACCACTGCGAAAAGACGCCCGTACTCCTCATTGGTAATAAGACTGTTGACCTTCTGTACCACAGCTGGAGAGAAAAGACATGAAAAGAACAGGGTTACTGATTTGGATTGCGTAATATTTCCAGCAATTTTTATATAACATTACTACTTGGCATCATCATTATATCATTAAATATGCTTTCTTGCTAAGTGCAAAGCGGCGCATTAGGCTTAATGGAACAATTAGTGTAATATACACCATTAAAGAGCACCTATTACGCTTTTTTGACTTTTATGACCTATAAACATTGTTATAATGATTTATAGTCATGATAAACCATACTAAAGTTCAAATAATGACGTACATGCATTTAGACGTAATCCCTGCTGACCGTCTGGGGTGGCTGTGCAGAGCGCTAAACACTAGGGACGCGGGTCGCGATTCACTTGTTCATTCTTCCGGAAGTTAACCAATCACAACGGAGGGAGGTTGTCAGGAGGGGGGCGAGGGGGCGAAGAAGGTCGAAGCCAAGTGTTGACAGAGAATGCTGAAAGCGCCCAGATGAGAGGAAGAGTTTCCCGAAAATCTACATCGTTTTTTGTGCTGTGATTCGTGTCAGGTCGCGCTATAGGAGTCATTAATAAGAAATTATGACCAGAAAAGTAGTTTAATAGGAGATCTTTAAGCTAATTTCCCCTATCTGTATGGAAAGTTTCCAGTGGCCAGCTCCTTCTGAAGCAGCCGTGTAATTTACAGAATAATGATACTTAGCATATTACCATATTTTTTCCATAACTGACCGAGCTCCCCACACATTGTAGCATTATACTATACGTGTCCGGGAAGCCTAACCCTCTCTCGGTAGTGGTTATCAACAACAACGGCTGTCCAGAACGAGCTTTACACATCGACACACACAAACACTGTTGGGCTATACTATAAGAGTCTGACTTGAACTTGTGCTACCAAGTTGTCTGTGAGATGGGATGGGGCTGGACATGATGCGGGGGTGCAGCTCGACCTAGGAGGTCACCCATTGGCTCTGCAGTGAGCAGCCTCTCAGTTTATCTTCTTTAAAAAGGAAAAACAAATAAATTCAAGAACTTTTTATAAATCACAGTTATGAGGTTCAGCCATTTCTCAAACTGTATGAAAGTAAACATGCACAAAAAATAATTGAACAGAAACCAAATCGACGAGATTACATTATAAACACACCACTAGTGGCAGCTTGAATAAAGGTTTGAGAAAAGAGTAAGCATAGCATGGTTAATAAAGATATCAAACTTTCTGCGCTCCCACCTGTGTTCTGCCTCTGCTCTTCCTCTGAACTGATGGACTTCACCTCTGGCCAGGGAGGGCTGGATAAAGAAGTCAGGGGTACCAGACTGGAGAAAAAGCAGTGTATGTTGTTTATGTTTTTGAGACAGATTACTTTTACATTGTATTTTGTCTCTGCAGTTACTATACCTGGATGGACCGCTGATTGAATGAGAACTTCTGTGACTTTTAAAGGAAGGGAACAGGAGACCTTTAAAAAAAATAAAGAATCCTTTGCATGAGAATAAGCTTTACAAAATACAGGTACCGTTGAGAGTTGGGGTTAACCCTAACACTATGAGGTTGCAAAAGAGTGCAACCGTCCCTTTCTGAAGAGCTGGAACAACATTCATTGTTCTGGAACAATGAATTCTTGTTCCAGAACAAGAATTCATTTTTCCCATTGACTTTTCATCCATATGTAAGAGTTTTGAGCCTTAAACCTAGCCAATTATCCCACAAATTATTTGTGACCATCAAAATTGTATTCGGAGCAACATTTTTGAGGGAAAACTGTGGACATTGCGAGTGAAGGAACTACTCATCCCATGTCATCGACATGGGGTCATCGACATGGTACAGATGCGATGCTTGGTAACGGTAATCGATGGCTTGATGGTGTGTTCCTGAATCCTCGGACAACCTTCCGAGTTACACGTTTGACGTCACTTTCGGTCTCGGAACATTCATAGCATTCCTGTTCGTCTTTGTGATTGTGTCATGAAATAGGCTAGTCGTTGTTTATTGTTAGCTACATTAGCCTCTTTAGCAAACCAGCTTGAAAACAAACACAACTTTACATTGTATTGCACGCACAGCAAGACCATGCAATTTATAAATCGGTGACCGGAATAAAGTAGCAATGTAATCAAGTGTGTAAGAGCATTTAACATTGACATTAAAATGACCTACGTGGTACAAATACCAAAAAATAAATCTTTTCACGGGCGCAGCCATTTGAGAGCATCATCACTGCTCTCGGACTACTCTCAGATTTTTGAAAGATGAAAAAGGGGGCGTGCCTTCGAGAAATGCCGCAAGAAAGCTGGGACATCTTCGACTTGTGACTCTGAAGTCTGCCATTCAAGGATTCAGGAACCACCATGACTTTCGCAGGTGCGGTAAACGTTTCAATTTGTGTGAGGCCGCTTTGTGAACTACAGATCTTCGCTGTTCTCGACACGAATGATATACGTCACCACCCGCATTTGGAACTCCAGTACAGACATGCCGATCTCTCTGCTCCACTTCACCGCTTTTTTCCAAGGGAAGGATAACAGCATCGAAAGAGGTGAAAACAATTCTAAATCAGGGCATGTGGAGAGTTTCAGTTATGCCAATGGGGAGATTGTCGGTCTTGTCCACGCCAGTAGCAGGGAGCGTGATGTCACATACGAGACATGTAGTCTTTCTCATTGTGTTTTCTCTACAGCCTTTAACTGAACAATTGCACAATAAACGGTCAAACTCTTGACATGAAAAATTATCATTAAAATCCACAAACAACATGTGACACTTGTTGTATTTGTAACAATAAATGGTACAAATACACTCGGTCTACTCTCAGATTTTCGAAAGATGAAGACAAAAAAGGGGGCGTGCCTTCGAGAAATGTCGCAAGAAAACTGGGACATCTTCGACTTTCGACTCGGATGTCTGGCGTTCGAGGATTCAGGAACACACCATAGCTGTGTTCAAAATCGTTCCCTATCACTGATATAGTGCACTATATTAGGGTACGTATGGAGTCAGTTTCCTGCCATAATTCAAACCTGAAAAAAAAAGTTTCAAAGGCTTGTAAGTCTGGGTTTGAAAACTCAACACCTTGTAAAAAAGGTTTTGCAACACTGAAAAAAACGCGAAAGTCGCTTCTTATTCGTGTCATCGGCAGAGCACTGTCAATCACGCACAGCCCGGTGAACGGCACATGTGATTGGAATGTACGTCAGCCGAGAGCAACCAATAGGTTTAGAGCTAAATGGTCCCGCCCCCAGGAACGTTTTTTTCTTTTTCAGATTCGACTGTCAGGAGTTTCAAAACGAGTGGCGTCAGAACACTGCCAATATTTACGTGACTCAAAGCTTGCGCCTGTGTGGTCAAATCTCTGAAAAGTCAGTGCTGAAAAGCCAGTTCTGAAAAAATAAGTTGCAATGTCGTAGACGTACACCTTTACAAGTTTTTAAAACTAAATATTCAACCTTTCAAAACGTATTTCTCAATGTATGAACACCTGTTTGCAGAATCCCATTTACAAGGTTTCAAAACCGGGCAACAATGAAATACACTGTTAGAACAGTGCCAGATTTGAAACTCTGCAAATGCGCTGGTGAAATTGTTTGAACTTTGAAAATGTGTTGGTGAAAATGATTTAGAAGATAAAAATAGAACACAAAATCATGTTTACAGATGTTTGAATTTTAGTTTTATTTTTTTCAGGTTATAATCTCTTTTTTCAGTGTTGCAAAACCTTTTTTACAAGGTATTGAGTTTTCAAACCCAGACTTGCAAGCCTTTGAAACTTTTTTTTTCAGGTTTGAATTATGGCAGGTAACTGACTCCATAGGTACTCGCCATATTGTAGTGGTTTTCGAATTCTCAGTGGTTCATTTCATGCACTATATAATGCACTTAAAATACCCAAAATAATGTTCACTGCATGTTACTCCCGTATACCACAATGCAATACGGTCGTGTTTTTCCGGAGAAGCTGAATAACCTCGAAAAATAATACTTTTAATGATGGATTCTCCGCCTTTCGTTTAGAAATCACAACAATTTATTTGGGATTTAACATAGAAAAATTTACATTCAAAATTAATAGAAAAAACCGTGAACAAGGAAATGTAACATTCAACATCAATACAACCTCCAGCTTTCCTCGTGAGTGCCTGGTTTGTTTACATGATGTGGGCGCATCTGTCTGCGTCACACAAATACCCGGCGCATTTACTGACGCAAATGACGTTTAGAAATGTTCAGCGTAGTGTCCGAATTCTCGTTTGTTTGTTCCCTATTTAGTGGACTATATCATGAATACTATATAGGGAATAGCGAGTGAGTGAATAGGGAACGATTTCGAACACAGCTCATGACTATCGCATGTGCGGTAAACGTTTCCATGGTAAACATCGAGCTCAACCAATCATGACTTCCCTAATACAAAATGTTTTTCTGAAAACATGTCTTTAACTTATGGTTTCTACAGGAGCACATACCATCGTTTCACAACCTCTTGGGAAGTATACATTTGATGGTTAAGATATAATGGCTTTTAATCAAAACCTCCATGCAGAATGTGAATGGGATTTTCACTTCCGGAACCACAGTGTTGCGCTCTATAGCTGTAACGTTAATTGGTTTGTTTATCGACATTAAATACAATCAGATAAGACCTATATATTTATGAATGGTGCAGTCTATGGAGGGATTTGTTACTTAATGGGCTCGTAATGCGAACGTCGTTTCGCTTCTGGCTATGGTGGCAACAACATTATATTATTGTGGGTGGCAAGTGAAACCAGTTCATGATAAGCACCGACCCCGCCGGAGTTCTTGTATAACATAAACAACTTAATATTTTACCTGTCTGTTTAAATGATGAAATCCTTCGAGGTTCTAGTCGTAATCTCCAAATGTTTGCCAGCAGCTCTGCACAGCAAACCTTCAAAGTCAACGCCATCTTGCAAGAGCTGGTGTTACCGTTTTGATGAGCACGGACACCGCAAAAGAGAATGAAACATACACACAATACGCATTTAGTCACAATGTTCACAGTAAATCATTATTTTGTGCATTTCTCAAATACAGTTTTTATTGCCTCCATGGTTCGAACCATTATATTTGGTAAAGCTTTTAATGACTACATCGATAAATTGTCAATGGGCAACAGGGTTGTGTGTAACACCTAACACTTCCGTTTCTTCAAAGGTTGTCTGACAGTAAGACAGATTCAATTAGAAACATAGTCCTACATTGTAGTCCCGTATCTAAACTGCATGTTTTCTTGTATAAATTGGATAATTTTCCCAGAAATCCTTAAAGGTAGGGTAGGGGATTGTGACAAATCGGATAGAGTGAGCTTGATTTTGAAGGTATCCAACCGAAAAAATATATGAATATGTATTTGGCACATTCTGTACATGGTCTGTATAGTTCTAATGCTTAATAATATATGCAAATTGCAGCATGTAAAAATTGAGTTTAATGTCATCGAATCTTATAAACAATAACTGCAACTAGAAAATGCATTTCCTGCAGAAAATGTGAGTGCTGTAGTACAAAGTGAGGTTGAAAATATTTTTTAATAAAGCCACAAAGACTAAGACATAAAGAAACATTATATGGCTTAAATCAAGTGAAGGGATTTGAACAAAAGTTCAAAAGTCTAAATGGAGTAAACAATGTAAACATGCAACCCATTTAAAAACTGTAAATGTTTGGAAACAAATAAAGTGACAGCTGAATGAAAAGCGCAAAGCATTGCTGAAAATGCCGAAACGTAAAATGAATAGAACTGAAGAATCTGAAAGGTGATGGGTCAAATGTATAAATGTATTGGCCCTGCACTGTGTGTGTGTGTGTGTGTGTGTGTGTGTGTGTGTGTGTGTGTGTGTGTGTGTGTGTGTGTGTGTGTGTGTGTGTGTGTGTGTGTGTGTGTGTGTGTGTGTGTGTGTGTGTGTGTGTGTGTGTGTGTGTGTGCGCGCCAGGATTTTATTACTGTGGTGGCCAGCTCGGGTGGCACTTGATAGAGTGGCGAAGTCACACCCTTTCCGGTAGAGCCCATAGGACCTATGAGATCGAAAGTATGAATGGGTTTCAATGGAGAGTAAGTAATTATTTTCTGGTCCCAGTCTTTATATGCCCTGGATTACACATATGTTGTTTGTGGATTTAAATGATAATTTTTCATCCAAAGAAAACTGAAAAAAAAAATTAGTTTCAAAGAAGTTTGATAATGACCAGAAAATAATAACTTTCTCTCCATTGAAACCCATTCATATTTTTCGATCTCATAGGTCCCATGGGCTCTACCGGAAGGGGCGTGACTTCGCCATCTATTGTCAAGGGGTAGGGGGTTAAGTGCAATATTTATTCATAACGTCGGATTATTACACTTTAAATAAGAATACAAAATACATAATATAAATACCATTTCAGGTTAAACATCTTTACAATGAGACTTGCTCGTTGCCCGAGACCATGGCAGCCAGTCTGTCCCTTGAAGCATCACCAGGTGTCTGATCATCTGCTAGGGGAGGTTGGGGGTCAAGCATTTCGAGTTGACTAATGATGACGTCACCGGGTAGGGATTACCGATGACGTCACCGGGTAGGGACCAAAAATGACGTCACTGGGTAGGGACTACCGATGACGTCACTGGGTAGGGACTACCGATGACGTCACCGGGTAGGGGCGGCTTAGCTAAGGAGGTAGAGCACTTGTCTTGTAACCGAAAGGTTGCTGGTTGGATCTCCAGCTCCCCCTAGCTGAGTGTCGATGTATCCCTGAGCAAGACATTTAACTGCTCCTAACTGCTCCTGGCGAGCTGGCTGTCGCCTTTCATGGTTGACTCTGCCGTCGAATGAGGGGTAGGGTTGAGCAATGAATTCGGTTTTGAATTTGTTAGGAAACAGATACATCTGTGTTTATATCTATGGCCTTTAACACATTAACTTATTATCATAATAATTTAAACCACACATGTATTGTGAGTCTTTTCAAACATTTTATTTGTACATAACCAAAACAAAAACAAACCAACCAACCATTATGAATGTCACATCAGCTCACAAAAACAACTGCTTGAGTGTGCAATTTAGCTTTACATCCTGCGGAAAATAAAGATGGATGCCTTAATAAAAATTTAACATTCATGACAAATATCCAACAACCCCCCAAAAAAGAATACTGGCTGTCTAATACTGCGGCAAAGTCTACATCTCACATCAAACCACAACAATGCAAAACAAAGTATATCAACAAAAATGTTTATAATTTAATGCAACAATGGGTGAAAAATCTGGTAACATTCTGTCTACATATAGAAGGATTTTGGTCATTGTGTCAGGTTGTAGACATTCAGATATGCTACGTTATCTTTATGACTTTGAAATGGGTATTGTGGAAAATTAAAATTAAAAAAGTAGAATACATCACCCAAACTGTACCAATAAAAATTGGAAATATCCATTCATTTTGTTAAATACTAGCAGCAGAAAGACTCAGAAAACAACATGTTCACAAGTAAATGTATTGGAGCCATCCTAGATCCAAAATAAAACTCCTAAATCAATTGTATCTTGATGATTCTCGCATTCTCGAGAAAGGGGGCCTCACAGCCGAGTTCTCCATTGTTCTTCAAGGGGAGAACAACCGATGTTCTCCAAATTGTATTGTCGTTTGTGTAGATCTGTGTGTGCGCACACGCACACACACACACACACACACACACACACACACACACACACACACACACACACACACACACACACACACACACGATAATGATTGTGATTCACACAAGACAAGTTTTCATCCACTAAAACAAAACTCTTGGGACATGCTGAACACAACTCTCACACACTCAAGTGAAAAGATCTATACATTTTTGGGTGCACGTATACCCAAAGCTTTGCTGTCCCACAAGAAGTTTTAAGCACTCCAAACAAGTTATAAATTGGACACGAAAACGCATTAGATAAACCATAAAAATAAACAAACAAACCAACCTCATACTTGAAGAAACAAAGAAGTGAGCTAAAGATTTAGAGGAAACAGCATGAGGGAGAAAATAAAATCTGTGTTGAAAAATTTGGCACCATTTTAGAAGTAGAAACTACCTCACATTTTGCTTGAGTTGAATTTCAGTGCCTGTTCAAAGAACAATGCATTCATAAAATATCAGAAACAGTGTCCAAAAATGACAACCCCCCGCTGCTTTTTTTGTGTACGTGATGGTAAAACTTAGGTTAATTCACCACACCCAAGAAAGTGCATAAACACGTGCTTCCAATCGTGAGCCGACAGATGAAATAGGAAAATAAGAGTGGATTCAAGTGTTATCAATTTCCTTCTTCGTTGTTATGCTGCTTGAATAAAAAACTAGAGGATTGCCGCATCAACTAATGCAGGCATAGTGTTGCAAAAACAAAAATCTATTTCATTCCTCGGTCAAACAAAATGGAAATAAATACACATAAAAAAAGTTGCATAACCTATAAGACCCACACAGTCACTCATTCACAAGAGTGAGTACAGAGAAACTTATTGGCTGCTCTTATGCACACACAAAACAAACTCACAACACATCACTCTGGGAGGATGTGTGTGAGACTGCTCGGGAACATAGATTACAATTTAAAGAAAAAGAAATATATCGCACTGTTATTTTCTTGTCATTAACAATTAGCAAAATCTAGTGGTTATTTAATCAGGAACTAGAAAAATAGATAATCTTTTTGCTAGCAACAATATGTATCCAACTTTCAAAACATAGTCCCCCCCCCCCCCCCCTCAAAACAAACACACACACAGAGACACACACAGACCAATGAAGAACCTCAAAAATGCAAATGAACAACAAAAACTCAAGAACACAAGATTAAAAGTGAAAGTAGAAGCATCAGAGAAGCGTAGAGGACAAGGACTGGACGATTGGACTGTGACCTCACATCGACATGCTAGGGCAAACGATGAACAAACGGGCAGGAAGAGATCTAGAATAAAAAACACAAAAAGAAAACACAAAAGGGAGACAAACTGAGGTTAAACAACGACAACAATGGAACACAGGGAGAGTGCGAGAGAGAAAGAACATAAAAATGACACTTACAAACACACAGAGTTTTAGACTAATAAACACACACAACCTAAACATTCAACACTGTGAGCACAGGGAGTTTGAGAGACGAGGAAAGTGTGGGTACAGACATGTACCGGCTTCCTTGTAGCTGCTAGCCTTTTGAAATAAATAAATAAATATAAATATATATATATATATATATATATATATATATATATATATATATATATATATATATACTGTATATAGAGAGAGAGAGAGAGAGGGAGAGAACACTTTTCTGTTCCCAAATACCTTTCCAACAAGACACTGTTACTATTCCACTTACACATTTCCATAAACACATTGCTGCCGCATCAGATCATAATCTATTATATGAGCAGAAACTCTTCGGACATCTTTACAATGAAGCAGTGATCAAACAGTCCTGTTTCTAAGCTAATTTGGCTGTCTTACCCAGATTCATTAGTAATTTCAAATTCATAATTTTGTGTCCAGAACGCGAATTCACTACGTTTGCATTTGAGTTCTGTTAGTCGCTTCCATGGATTGCAGATACAGTAGCCTTGCTCATGTTCATGTGAGGGGAATACACTTTTATTAATTTCTTACTATTTCTACTTTTTCTAAAGAATCACAGCACCAAAAATAGCGCAGAATTATCTATGTGTTTCCAGATACTACAATCTTGTTGTGTTGAGACAGGCCCTATAAACAAATAAAGTGTATTCCCCTCACATGAACAGGAGCTAAACTATTGTAACTGCATGGTAATAGAAGCAGTATCCGTGAACATAGGTACTGTAGGACCATTATTAAGAATAAAAACACAGTTTTATTAATAGATAGTAACAGTCTACCAACAGAACTGTTATACATTCTTCATGGGGTTGCTGATGGCTGCCTCGGTAACTTGGTGCGCTTTGTTATGTCTTGATTTTATCATAAACTAAGGGTATTGTTGCTCGTATACTAGAGACAAGCTCATGGACATCAGGGCTACGGTTCCCGTTGACTTACTCTGAACTCTGAGAGTAAGTCAACGGTAAGTCAACTCCAATGTTGGGCATTTTCCTCTCAAATGTTCGCTAGCTGGGAAATAAGATGGATGAACTACAACTACTGGTTGGGAAATCCAGAGACTTTTCATCATCTGCTGCCTTGAGTTTCACCGGGACGTGGTTGGGTGAAACTACCCCTGATGCCTGAAAACCCTTCTCCTACCCACGAGAGTTTGCCTCTTTTATTCTAGTTGGCATTTACATCCCGCCCCATGCCAATACTCACAAAATAAAAAGCATATTTAATGTCTGACGAGAGATAATATTGTAGATCACTGTTGTACGATATGCAGTGCGTACCGTGTGGTTCCGCATGCCACACTAGGCTTGTCAGACCAGGTCACAGTCCACCTGATTCCCACATACAGACAAAGACTGAAGCTCACTAAACCTGCTGTCAGAACATCAAAACAGTGGACTGATGGGGCAGTGGAGAACCTGAAGGCATGTCTAGAGGGCACTGACTGAGGTTTTTAAGACTGCAGCCAACAGCCTAGACAAGTACAAAGACGCTGTGACGTTATGTCAGTTTCTGTGTGGATGCTTGCATATCATCATGCAGCAGGGTATGTTTCAACAACGACAAACCCTGGTTCACACAGCTAGGCTCAAAAGGCTGAGGAGGGAAAAAGAGGTAGCGTTTAGGAGTGGAGACAGAGACAGGTTCAAAGCATTGAAGTATTCATTCAACAAGGCAGTAAGGGATGCCAAACAGCAGAACACTGTAAAGTTACAGCAGCAATTCACTGCCAGTGACTCTGTCTCTGTTTGGGGGGGGGGGGGTTCAGCCAAATCTACCAATACCATCACCAACGACTCACACCAACTTGCCAACTGCCTAAATGACTTTGACTGCCTTTGACAGGAAATGGAATGACCCTACCACCCCACCTTCCTGCTCAACCACCCTGTCCCCTAACCCTGAACCTCCTCTGCCTGTGACTCTAGGTGCCCCCCCCACCACCTCCACCTCTCTCTCCATACTTGAGAGATGTGAACATATCCCCGCAAGGGGATTCACCCTGAGGCACTGTGCAGCCCAACTGTCTGAGGTGTGCACTGACACCTTTAACACCTCAGAGACAAATCAGGTGGCAGCCTGCTTCAAGGCCTCAACCATCATCCCTGTGCCTAAAAAAGCATTATAATAAGCTTAATGAATACAGACCTATAGCCCTGACCACTGTAGCCATGAAAACCTTTGAACGCCATGTGCTGTCTCACCTCGAAACCATCACCAACCCCCATCTGGATCCCCTGCAATTTGCCTATAGGTCAAACAGGTCTGTGGATGACAGTCAAAATGGCACCCTGGACGCTACTGGCACCTATTCTAGGATACACTTTGTGGACTTTGGTTCTGCCTTTAACACCATTATCCCGGCTAGGTTTCAGGACAAACTCCCCCAAGTGAAATGTGCCTGACTCAACCTGCAGGTGGATCACTGACTCCTGTCCGACAGGAAGCAGCATGTGAAGCTGGGTAGGCATGAGGATCTACTTTCTTCGGCAGCTGAGGAAATGCAACCTGGCCTTTTCAATGCTGGTTCACTTCTAATCAGCCACCCTAGAGTCCATCCTCACATCCTCCCTCCGAGTCTGGTGCCCAGCTGTCACAGCGAGGGACGAGGGAAGACTGCACACTGACTGCAGCGCATCTTCCACACTGCTGAGAGGGCGAGTGGCTGCAGCCTGCCCTCTCTGCTTAGCCTGCACTCCTCCAGGACCCTAGGGAGGGTAAAAGAAGAAGGCGTCCGACCCCTCCCATCCCGGCCAGTGTCTTTTTCAGACACTCCCCTCCGGCAGGAGACCAGGACTTCCCCCCACCCCTGCACAGCCACCACACACAGACACACACCACCATCCCGCCCCCCTCTCCACCATGTGAGCACTTGCACTTTTTACTGGAGAACGTCTCTTATTGTCATAGATATCATGAATGCCCTATCCTTTAATGAACTTATGACTTATTTACTAGGTCCCTGGCAAGACTAGCCATCTAGTTTTACCAAGTCAAATTCCTTGTTTTTATTATGGGAGAACTCGGCGAAAATAAACTGATTCTGATTCTGATATACTGTGCTAACATCGAGCCAATAAAAACAAAGATGAGCTTGTTCATCGTCTGTTAACAGTATGCAATAAGCATATAAAAGCGTTTCCTTTATATTTTTTTCTAAATCTCTGTGGCCCGGTGGCCAATGCTCCGCAGCACGGTACCGGTCGGCGGCCCGGTGGTTGAGAATCGCTGGCGTAATCAACAAACTGTTATACATCAGCAACAGCCATCTTTGTTGTAGACAATTACTCTACAGCGCTTCTCTGCACTATCCCCGTATTTATCCTGCCTCATCTTAGATAAACGGTTGTGAATGGTAGGTCTATCCCGTAACAGGCAGAAATCTATTTGTATGGGAGCAAGACCTTAACAGCAGGAAAAATCAAACATGAGCTCTAGATATTTGTCTGGTTCCCAGGCTAGTGAACTCCCCTTCTGGAAGCACAAGTATGAATTTGGCCTTAAAGGACTGATCTGAATCTTAACAAGACAGACAAACAGCAATTTACAGATAGCTCGGCGTACTCCTTTAAATAATAATTGAAGGAAAGATATAATTTTTGCTATTTTCGTTTTATAAAAGAGGAAACTGACAACAGCGCATGGTAAGGGGGCTTGATGTTGTCATTAGCAACACTTGGCGCGGATCCTACACACACGTAGTTCCATACTCCTTAGGGCATCACACAGCACCATAAGAGAACACTGAAATGGTTAGATAACGACCATGAGTTTAATTAAGGAAGCTGGACTTGAAACGTCCTATAGGTCCCAAACACACGAAGTATAAAACCTTTATAAAAATAGAAAAGGCATTATAGTTTTTGTTGGTAATATACATCGTATGGACATTTACTTTGCTCTCCCTTGGTTAAAAAATAAATAAAAATAGAAATATGTGAAGAGTTCTTGAACGTCTAACAAACTGACAACGTGTCTCTTCAAAATTTATTTAGATAACTATGCGATCATCAAAATGCGTGAACAAATAGTTTAAAACAAACAATGTACTGTAGGCTTCAGTAGATAAGTATGCGATCATCAAAATCGTTTACAAATAGTTTGAAACAAACAATTTGTTACCAGTTAACCTGCTCAATAATTTTTGTTACTAACTAGCAGGACATTTCTTACAAACCAGTTTGTTTCACAACACAAATGATGACAAGCACAAATATACTGAAGAAGTACGATATCATAACTACATTGAGGATTAATGTACACTTGGCAATGTATACAGAATAAACTATATTACAGATATCATAGACTCAGAGAAATTAACCCATAACATCATGTTTTGACATTTGGATGAATTGACTTGTTTATGCTTGCTCTCTTTGCACTGCAGCATTTGACATAGGGCCAAGGATGTAGCTGCTTTGGTGATCTGAATTGAAAATTGAATTGAATGACAGCCCATATATGGTGACCAAACACCACTGACCGCCTCGTGAAGTGCAAATTCAAAATAGCGGTTTATTTCAGTCAGGACCAGACCAACAACGTTCACTTCATAGAATGACCAGCCAAAGGCAAGTGCGGCATCAATCTAGGATTAATCTATGGATTATTCTCATACTGCACACATTGCAGACCGAGATGAAGGCAAACAAGGACTAACAGAAAAAACACAATAGATTTAGCAAATATATCCTGTATCTTCCAAATATTAAATAATTTATTAGACTGTGAAACTATAAAATAAGACGCGTCGATGAGTCAATTTAGATCTAAAGAAAATGCACATTTTTGACCATTCAGCTCCTCTCTTCCCCGATTGGTTATATTCATCTATTATGCCTGTCCATCACAGGTGTATGAAGTGCAAAACTTCTCAATGGAGGAGCAACATAGAGAGGGAAGGACCAGAGACGAAGGGGACGTTTTGGGGGTTGTTTGCGGTATCAAATCCAGCTATCTTCTGCTCTCTCTCTTCACAACTGTGAAGAGAGAGCATCTTTAGGAAAGGTAAAGAGAAGCTTCCTTCTTGATGTGGGATGGGGTAAGGTGTGCTTAGGAGAGGTTACGCTTAGTAGGTAGAAGCACGGAGCAGAAAGCAGAAAAAAAAACAGGCATATCTTGGCAACAAATTCAATGCGCAACACATCAATATTAATGAACAACGTGTATAAATATATATAAATTCCTATATGTATGTATAATTTATCACAGCAAGCTGCTAGAACATCTTACAAAAAACACTTGCCTTTCCTTCTCATCTTGAAAAAGAAAAAGGATAAATAAACCCTCAAAACTCCCAACAGATCACAAGAATCCAGTTATTTTTTTGTTCCACAAAGAACAACCAACGTAAGAAAACAAAGAAAACGAAAGCGGTGTGTATCTATGGTCTCAGTGCCTGCGTAGCCTAACGGAGAGACAGCGAGATAGAGAGAGAGACTCACCCTGGAATATACAAAGGGAAGAGGTGAGGAGGAGTTACAGGAGAGCAGAGTGGGGGCGGCAGGGTGGGTGTGCAGGAAGCAAAAGGCCTTATTCACACTCCACTTACCAGGGAACAGCACCCTTCTCAACCAAGTCCAAAGCGCCTCAGCGGTCTCAGTAGGGCTTGCTGTCGTTCTTAGAGCGCTTCAGCTGCACCTTGAGCCTCTTCATGCCAATCTGGAAACCGTTCATTGATTGGATGGCCGCCTGTGATGACACCGGGTTGTCATAGCTGACGAAGCCTGGGGGAGGGCAGACAGTTTCCACAACGTAGGGAAAAAGTTAACCACAAGAATCTACCATTCCTTGATTATCATCAGCTTGTAATCTTCTAAGATTGTGTTGTGTGTGGTTGAGGACAATGGGTCACTAACCAAAACACTTGCTGAGGTTGGTCTGCTTGTCAATGAAGACCTTAGCGGAGATTACGTTCCCAAACGGCATGAACATCTGAAGAAGGTCTTGGTCTCCAAACTCCTGGGGAAGGTGGTAGATGAACAGGTTTGCTCCTTCAGGACCTATCGACGAATTAACCAATTTCAATGTTACAAAAATATTCAGAATTTTAACAATCATTGTAGCATATATGCATATACATTGAAGTATGAGCATGGCACTTATTCAACACTGTATGATGCAATCAGTGTAGGAAACATAGCGTCAGTAGTTGAGGACAAACAGGTAACGAGAGACTCAGACAAGACATCTACTTCTTATAAAGGGAACAATGTTCTCATGATTATCTGCTAGTGTCTGAGAGGAAAAAGTTAGTGCTCTTACCCGTACTGCGACCGTCACTGGCTGATGCAGCAGGTTTAAAACAAGACACAATGCAGATTCTAGTTTATCTGGCTGATAGAGAATAAGACCCACTGTTGCATATTACTTTAAAAACACACTCACTGGTAAAGTTGTTACTTACTTCCATATCCTAAAGTGAAAATGGCCTCAAATTAACCCCACACGATGCACTGTAAGTCAATGTTTGCCTTACAAACCAACCCAATACCCAAAATGTCCTATCTGGGACGAATAAAGTTCATCATATATACTCCAACATCGTTTCTAATAGAACATGCTTCCCTTTTTTCTCTCATGCCCGTAACCTCTCTTTATTAACTTAACCTTTTCCTGATCATGCAGCTGCTCATACTCTGGACGACATGTAACTAACAACGCCTCCCCATGTGTCTCCCCATGTGTCTCCCCGGCTGGCGTTCCTCCCCTTCAGGACCCTACCTTCTTTCTGGCTCCCTGCCGCTGACACACTCTGCTGGGACAACAGGCTCTGGTTGTAGAGGCTGGGCAGTGCGGCGGCGGCGTACTGCTGGATGCCAGAGTAGGCCTGGCTCAGAGCCTCCATGGTGTTCCCCGAGCCATTGGACAGATTCCCACTGCCCAGGCTACCATTGAGGGCAGCCATGCCTAAAGTGTGGTGGTTACAAAGGTAGCTGATTGGTATACAGCCGGGAGCCAGCAGAGAGTATACAGCACCAACTAGACAGTTATGCATTCTATCAAACCATTAACAAGTCAGCTGATTGACAGACATAATGGTTGGATGGAATGCCCAATATTTTACAAATACTTAAATACTTTAAGATGATTGCCAATATTTTAATAAATAATGCATTAAAGGGATCGATTTTGACAATGCATGTTCAATCAAATGAATATGTATTTTTACCAAGTCTGGCAAACTGGTGGAGAATGGTGAAGACAAAATAGTATTTAATTGGGCTGTAACGATACACAAACTCACGATTCGGTTTGTATCACGATTTTTGACCAGCGGTTCGATACATCCCACGATTTTTTGAAGTTTAAAAAGCATTTTATTTAAACAACACTTATATACCAATTAACTTAATGTAACATTTAATAACAAATAATTTGGAACACAGAACAGATTTGAACAGAAAGAATACTATTAAAGCATAGCTAAATGAATAAAGAAATAACCAAAGATTGCAGTTGGAGGATGCTTATTGCTGGTAGGCAAAAACCCTCAACTGTTTGGTTGGTTTAGTCAAATATCCTTATTAGCGCTTCTTATTAGGCTATGTAGCTTAAATAATGACATAATCAGGCCGCATAGAATGCAACATGTTTAATAACTTTCAATAGATGGGGAAAAAACCTGAACGTCATGAACATCGCAATAACGAGGCATAGTGTTACGAGTAGCATATGTGTGTGCGCGAGAATGGCAGTGTGCGTATGCGTGTGAGTGACGTCAGCGAGTGAGTGGACGAGCGAGGAGAGCGAGCGGTAGCGCGTGTGTCTAGTGAAGAAGCGAACGAGTCCAGTAGAATAAAGTGCCCATCCTGTCAATAATCGGTGGCCGCTTCATTCCGACCTATAAGGAGACAAACTGCCAGTCAAATCACACAAAACAATAGAGACAGGATCACACAGGCAATTTTTTTCGCGCTTGGCCCACTCTGGATAAATGTCGTTCATATCGCATATGAGGACTTCGACGGCTGTGGAGAAATGCAATCCTCCGTAGCCACGGAGGATTGCAGTCGCATACTTACGGCATCGATAGGAGGGGGTGCTGTCAGCAGACTATTATTTAGACAAATTATTAGCAAATTTCAATCTGACAATTTGACCGGAGAGTTAGAAAGGGCGTATCGCGCTTCTGCCTTCTCACACCGCGAGACAGTTTCGTGGCTTTGAGTGTCGCGATTTCGGTTTCGATACGCGTATCGTTACAGCCCTAGTATTTAAATAAAAAAGTTATTCTAATATCCCAGGTACACCGCAACATAACCTTCGCACCTGCAAGTGAGCTCATGTTGAGGCCAGCTCCGGCGCCTGCAGCCAATGACTGGAGGGCTCCTAGAGAAGCCATGGGGTTTACTGATGAGTTGTTGCTTGAGGTGGGAGAGGAGCCTGCTGGCAAAGTCAGAAAGAGTAGCAGACGGAGGGTGGGGGTAAAGGGATGGGAGGGTTGGATTTAGGGGATGGTGGGGGAGGAGAAATGGGAAAGTGGGTTAGATGGAGTGTGGTAGTGAGACATGGGAGGGAAGGAGTGAGGGGATGGTAAGGGGGGTGAGGGGATGGAGGGTGGGAGTGAGGGGATGGTAAGGGGGGTGAGGGGATGGAGGGTGGGAGTGAGGGGATGGAGGGTGGGAGTGAGGGGATGGAGGGTGGGAGTGAGGGGATGGTAAGGGGGGGTGAGGGGGTGGTAAGGGGGAGTGAGGGGATGGTAAGGGGGGGCGAGGGGATGGTAAGGGGGAGCGAGGGGATGGTAAGGGGGGGCGAGGGGATGGTAAGGGGGAGCGAGGGGATGGTAAGGGGGAGAGAGGGGATGGTAAGGGGGGGCGAGGGGATGGTAAGGGGGAGCGAGGGGATGGTAAGGGGGGGCGAGGGGATGGTAAGGGGGGGTGAGGGGATGGTAAGGGGGAGCGAGGGGATGGTAAGGGGGAGAGAGGGGATGGTAAGGGGGAGTGAGGGGATGGTAAGGGGGGGCGAGGGGATGGTAAGGGGGAGAGAGGGGATGGTAAGGGGGAGTGAGGGGATGGTAAGGGGGAGTGAGGGGATGGTAAGGGGGGGCGAGGGGATGGAAGGTGGTAGTTAAGGGATGGGAGTGATGCAATGGAGGGTGGAGGTGATGTTAGGGGTGGTAGTGAGGTGATGGGAAGGGTGGTGGTGAGGGGATTGAGGGTGGTAGTGAGGTGATTCGAAGGGTGGTGGTGAGGGGATTGAGGGTGGTAGTGAGGTGATGGGAAGGGTGGTGGTGAGGGGATTGAGGGTGGTAGTGAGGTGATAAGAGGTTGGGAGTGAGGAGGAGGAGGGTGGGAATTAGGGAATGGTGGTTAGGGAAGGGATCAGGGGTTGGGCATAATGACCACCAGTGTTATCTACCGATATACAGCCACAGTGGAGGTTGAAACAATTGTTTGCCAAATGTTTGAACCCGACTACTAGAGACATGCTTCTTGGCGCCTTGTGCATCTGTGTACCTGAACTGGTGAGCATACTGAGTGGGCTGCTGGATGTTGTCATGGCGCTCGAACCTGAGGATGTGGCCTGTGTGGCACTTGCCGCTGCTGCTGCTGCTAGTGCTGCCAAGTTCTGCATGGCGTTCAGACCTAAGGAGATGCAAGCATAACCACATGAATATATTCAAACTAGTTTGAGGCACGGTAAAAAAAAATGCAGTTACCTACATCTTGATTTAAACCTTAATTGTCCTCGGCCACTTTGTGAAAATGCTGCAAAATGACTCAAGGTAATGTCCATGTAAAAATTTACGTGATGTGCATTCTCAGAACGCATTTTTGGAAGAAATACATGTGGTTGCCTGAGCCAACTCATCGTATCGACAATTTTTCATAATTTTTACATGGTAATGATTGCAAGGATAATTAGTTATGTGCACAAAATTTGGTATCATTTGGATTCGTTTTGTCACTACACCAAAAATGTTGTAGTTGATACCAATGGTAGTGAAATGTCACGATTCCCGATACTGCAGTAAAAAATCTCACATACCTCAACATAAACTCCTTCATTAGAAATATTTGAACTATACAAAACACAAATCAAAGTGGCATTTAGCATTCCAGTATTTAAAACAAATAATACTGTGCCAGAGGTTTTCAAAGTAGTGATTCCCCGGGACCCACAGGTGGTGATTTGAGTGGGTCCCAGGCAACTGAGTGGGTTCCCAATGCAAATTATTATAATAACTGATTTAATAAATAAATATTGGCCATAGTTTTAATTATTTAGCCTATCATAAGCTGCTTAGAGTGTTAGTAAATTAAATAGGTCATAGTCAAATATAAATTCTAGATAATAACATTCTCAAAAAAACTGCAGGTTAGTTAGCCAACAGCTAACTAGTTCTCCTCCTGGCGATTTAACTTTGCTGTGGTTGAAGTTATCTTTTTTCCCACATTGACTACCATTATAATAAATAGTACAGTGAACACTGGCAGCAGTGGTATTTTTAAATGTAAATACTCATTTTTAAAGCTATCGACACAAACCCTTCCTAATTATCTAGAGGGAATGTCCTCGATATGCATTTCATTTTAGGTCCCTTTGATATTGATTAAACTGGATTTGGGATTTAATAATGCCGTCTCATTTGCATAACATAATATATTCGTGCATAATTCCACTTTTTAACTGAATTAAAGAACAAAAAAAACTTTCAATTAGGACATTCCAAGCAGCATGAGTAGCAAATTCTGTACTGGTGTACATGCACAATGTTATGACATTGGTTTGGTTTTGGGACCTCATAAACGCACACCTGAAATTGAGGCAGAATAACCAGAAATGTTGTGCAGGCAGCCCCAGAGGTATTCACTGGCACTCACGCATCGCCCTTTTCAAGCGAATAACTGGTGTACTCATTACTCCTAGAACTATGCTACCAGCAGGGAAAACTGTTTTTTCATTTGAAGCTATGGCTAGGAAGAGAACATTTTTGAATTATTTCGAGATTTTAACTCTTTAAAGCAAAATCTATCCTGACAGACATTATGGTTCCCAATGGCAAAATGGTTCTGCAAGCAGACAAGGCTTGTACACAAAGTTTCCGAAATTTTCATTCTTCAGGGCAGCCGAGCCGTGCGTTTAACTGAAACCGCAAGTTAGAGCAGTGACCTGCTTATGGGGAATACAAAAGTTGTAGACAAATTGGAAAACTTTTGGGCAATCAGGGGATGAGCTATACGGGTGACCAATTCTGAATAATAATCCCTAGAATAACGTGAGGTATCCACAGATACTCTGTGAATACCTAATAACAACTAGAAAATGCATTTCCTGCAGAAAATTCTGTGAATAATGTAGTGCAAAGTGAGGTTGGAAATATGTTTTAGTTACGCCACATAGTTTAAGACGTAAAGAAATGTTAAATGGCTTAAAGCAAGTGAAGGTATTTGAACAGAGTCTAAATGGAGTAAACATTTAAAAATGCACACCATTTAAATCAAATGCAATGGTTGGAAACAAATACTACCCGACCGAGGAGTAGTAGTAGTAGTAGTAGTATCTGAAGTGGTAATAGTAGCTGAAGAAGTAGTAGTAGCTGAAGTAGAGGTAGTAGTAGTAGCAGCTGAAGGAGTAGTAGTGAAAGTAGTAGTAGTAGTAGTAACTGAAGTAGTAGTAGGGGTAGTAGCTAAAGTAGTAGTTGTGTCCATCTCTTCCCAAAACAACAACTCCAGCTCCACTGTCTACTCTCTTTATGATTTTTAAGATGATTTGAAGAAACTGGAAAATGGTGGTATCAACCTTGCATCTATTTCTATTATGCCCAGCCCACCCCAGCCACGTCTTGGCCACAGACTGATATCACCCAAACAGCCCCCCCCCTCATTACTGATAGTAGTCCTGATCATTACTTAGACAAAAAATGGTTCAGCCGTAGACACACTACTAAGGAAGTTCTGCATAATCTGCTGAACCCAAGGTTGCCTACGTCAAAACATGGCAACATTTGCATTCCTGCTGTAGACACACTGCTATTTATTTGCTAAACTGCAAATCTCATACCTATTCCCTCCAAAAGCCTATCAATAACACCATCAGGATGGGTCTACTTAACATTAGGTCTCTTAAAACATATCATTTTTCATTAGTGATTTTATTCCCGCTTCTAAACTGGATTTTATCTTTTTAACTGGCTAGAAATTAATGGCTAGAACGGCTAGAAAAAATAACAGTGCAACCGTTCTGATGGACAGCTCCTCCCAACTAACTTTTTTGATGTATGTATATCTGGAAAAAGAGGTGGATGTATTTCAGGGGAAACGTATGTTATTTGGTTAATTTCCATCCTTCAAATACCCTTGAGCCACATACTTTGATTATCTAGTTACAACTGGTGACTTACATTTTCTTACAGGTTTTTGAAAAGTGGGCAAAAAAACTTTTTGAACTACCTCTACATGTGAAAGAGGCTAGGGGTGTGACAAATCGCTCAGCTCACGATTCGATACACAATATTGGGTTCACGATTCGATATTATAACAATATTTCGAACAAAACTTGAATGAAGAAAATGTATGGCTGAAAAAATATTGTAGTTTATTTTAAAGACACATGCAAAACAATGCCATTTGCTCTATATTTCAATTTTTTTAGGAAATTGTAAACAAGATGCGTTATTGTAACATGGTATAGAGACTAATCATCTTGCCCTAAAGGGCAATAGAGAGAAGGTTTTTCTTATGCCCCTTTTCCACCGACAGTACCAGCTCAATTCTGGTACCTGCTACTTTTTTAGTCTCACCTCAGTCTGATACCACCGTATCACTGTAATAACCTTTCTGCGTTAAAGCAGTGTTTATATCATATCGTCACAAGATGAGACACTTATCACAGAAAGCGATATGTATGATTTCTTCTTGTGACGAAAAGAGGGTTTATAGCTTATAGCAGTGTTTATATCATATCATCACAAGATGAGCAGCTTGTCACCGAAAGCAATGTTACATTTTATAGGCGACCCACAACGTAAAATATCCCATTCACGATAATGAACTACGAGGGCACTAAAATACGTACTAGTTTACAAGTCATACATGTATGCATGATAGAAAGACGAAATAAGAGAAAGCGCGTTCACGCGGAGAGGGGGTGCGATTTCAGACGAGGATTCCATTTTCGGTACAACACCGCACTCTTTAAATAATAGCATCAGCGTCCCGTCAACAATAATGATAGATTATTGAACACTGCATGATCAGTGCGGAAGAACACGCCATGGACCATGACAGAGGTCTGTTTATGTGTCTCGTGGATAAGCATGCGCAGTTTCATGCATTCCTTCTATACGACCAATGCAACCTAGTTGAAGAGTTGAAGAGTAGTTTTATAGATGGACACAAGACGTGCCTGGAACCAAACCAAGTCGTGGCAAGTTAAGCTGGTACTGTCTGTGGAAAAGCGGCATTAGTCTATACATTTTTAAGTGCAAATTTCTGTCCATAACTAAAGTCAGAAAAAAAAAAGTTGATATCGCGAACCATTTTTTCGTCTCAACAAAGCATTTCGTCACGTTTTAATATCGCTAAAGAGGCTACTCATTGTAAGGGGCACACCCGAGAACTGGGGTCGTATTCACAATGAATATTGGTGCTAAAAGGAGCTCATATTTGGCGAATTTAGGAGGAACTCCTAAAAATAAGGGGCAGTCTTAAATCTAGGACTCCTAATTGAAATTACTAAGAGCAATTCAAAAAACACCCCCTGGCTCGCCCCCATGGTGTTGCGGCGTAAACTTGCGTTAGTGCTGGGCGGTGTACCGGTTCACACCGAATAACGGTATTTATTTTCGTTATGATATGAATTCTTTATATACCGCCCTTTTTTATATATTTTTTTTCAACGGCCCATATCTCAACCTCTGGCTTGCAAGAAGGTTTTTTAAAAGATCCCGCTACCAATCAACTGCCTACGACATATATTTAATCACAAGGTTAAATTTCAGACGACAAATTCTTGAATAAACTTCCTCATCTCTTGAGGAACCAAGTGGTGCCGAGAACATAGGCCGCTCTCAGAGCAGAATGTTTCCGTCCTCAACATACCTGACATAGGGTGCAGATTGTTGAGTGCGTTCCCTGCAGAGGCTGACTGCTGCAGCAGCTGTAAATAAAGCTAGACATTTGAACCAAACACAGAGAATGCACTGGTCAGTACTTTTGCTAGCCAGTAGGACGGGGTAAAAGAAGAGACAGGCACAGAGGCATTGCAAAGGGTAAAACCAAAAGGGACATTTCCTGAACAGAGACAGAGGGATGCAGTATAACATTTATTAACATGCAATCTGGCAGGAGATTTTAGACAAAGGAGGGGGAAATAAAGGAGAACCATGGTGAGGTCATGATGCACAAGCAATAATTGTTGACTAGATTGAGGCATATTAGCAGTTCATCACTTTACTCAAACAGAAGCGCACACATATTGTGCCTGTTTTTAGCCCCAATTACCACAATATACTAGGGTTATACTTCAAGATGCAATAAGAATGCAAGCTTGATACATGTTATGCAAACAGCCTGCATCTACTTGATGCTTTATGCAGTATGTGTTAACTCACTGCCAGGTACTGTGGCCCCAGGCTGTTGAGTCCAGTGAGGTTGCCCCACATGGAGGCAGCGTTGAGCTGCTGCATCTGTTGCTGGAGCTGCTGGGCCATTCGCTTCTGCTCCTTGTCCTTCTGTGTGTCTGCAAACTTCACCACAATGGGCGAAGAACAGCCCTAATAGTGGAGGGAGAAAACGGGCAGGGATCATTGAATGGTAGAAACAGATTTTTTAAAGTTTCAAATTACACAATGTAACCTTGTTAAATGCCCACACAGATAACGCAAAACAATAATTTGGTTCTAAGTAATGCAAAAGTTGTAACAATGTGGCACCATTTAGATCACTCCCTGCAGCTCAGAGTAACCGCAGCTCCGTGGCCGCAGCTCCGGCCACATATTGAACACACTTTTAAAAATACTGTGAAATAATGAAGGGTTTATAAAGAGGTGACAAAATCTATAAACTGACACCTTTTCTAAAGTTTTCATCTCAGCAAACATATACTATGAACATATGCTACCGATATATCTTTGACAGGAAAATGTCACGCCTAATTGATATATCAGTTGGGCTCTATTGAAAATGTCATCAATGAATAAAACATTAGTCTATTGTATTGGGTATTTTCTCGCTTGCTCAACAACAGCACAAAGCTGCTGAAAATTTCCGGTGCGGCTGTAATATCAGACTGTATAAACTAGAAAAGAGACTACTAGATTGGAGGTTGCGGTTTCGATTTTGTATTTGTTTTTTGGTGTGTCTTGCAACCAGGGCTTGGCAAGTTAATACGTTAATTACGCATTAAGGCAATCTTATTTAATGTGATTAATACAAATTGACTCAAAAACTCATCTTTTTTCTTTGCTTTTGAAAGGTTTTGCACACAGAATATCAACATTCATATCAGTTCCACCTACTTTACATTAAATTACACTTGCAGTAAGTCAGTGCGCCTACATGGGATAGCTAGATCGGATTACACCAATTTTGCTACTCGAATGGATGGTGTCAATTATCCGAATGTACATGGCCTTTAAGAGATCGGATAATGGCCGGAGCATGGCTGAATCCGCTACCCTAGGTGGCCCCTTTCAACAAGTGGTTATGGAGCCACTTCCGGTTGACATCTACGTCCCAGCAACAACAAACACAGGCAGCATTCGAGAATGATGTTTTCAGTAGACAGCTGTCAGTTCACTTCGGGTCCATGTCATTTCTCAGACGCTACATTCTTCCTACCTCTCTGTCGTTTGCTGACTCCTTCGGCGGCGGAGCAGCGGGAGGAGTCCAGCCGGAGGAGTCCGCATACGACCGAGTGGTCGGAACAATGGAGCATCTTCTCCATGTAGCGTTTCAATCTTGACTTCAGAGTCAAAGTCAAAATTCCTTTCCCCCAATTCCTTCTCCACCATGGCCGAGATAACCCCACTACGAGTCTTTGTTGTGGAAGTACCAGAGAGTCGGAGCACTGAACGAGATGTGCACCTTAATTTCTTTGTGTACCGTAAATACACTATTTAACCCAAAGACAAATAAAGCTTCTTAATAAGCTTCTTAATAAACCTGACGCAGTCTTTAAGATACATAATATCAGAGAATATCCCCGTCAGTTTGGTCGTGGCGCAATGAATGAATAAGGACCGTATACACGTCAGAAGAAACAAACTTTTATTTTGACGGATGTGCCCGAAGTTACTACTTTACAACCTCATTGATGACCAACGTTTAGGAAAACATGTACTTTTAATTCAGCCTTGGGTTAAATTGAAGCGTAGTGTGTACTGAATACTGTGTACTGATACTCTCATTTAACTTAAATTGGAGTGGATTTAAAATATTTTAAAAAGTGTGATTAATCGCGATTAAAACTTTTAATCTTTGCCCAGGCCTACTTGCAACCCAACAATTAATAGAATTAGCAGTTGAAACCTACATCCAATTAGACAATTGGATGGACCTATTCCCCGATAAGATTGGCCTTTGAGATGAGGAAATCATTACAGCCACTACATATACAAAAGACTCAATACACTGGAGTACATGGCAACAGACATAACCTCTATAATAGTAATGTTCTCACCTCCATTGTCTGTGACTGGTGCATTGTCTTGATGGCTGACAGGGCCATTTGTCTAGCAGTGAATGTCACAAATGCACAACCTGTAGGGAAAAGACACCATACCTATTTCAGACTGATAAGACATTCCAATGTGCGGCACATTTCATAGAAAATATAGGCCACAAACAAAAGCATCCAATAAAATGGCCAGGAAACAAAGAAAAAAAACATTCAAAGATTTACTATAACTTGATATTTACAAAATTACACTAAGTAGCTGGTGCTGGTCTGTGGAAGATTGCATGGGTACAACAATGTATTTCTGAGTCCAATACAATGTGTAGGGATGTAGCAAATCAACAAACTATATGTATGGGAAGACATCCACGTTAAATGGAGGACCTCTGCAAAGACGGAACTATTTAGACATTTTTGAGTATATGTGGTGGGTTGGGCTTTCACTTTCACAATATTCTCCAAGCAACAGTAAGCGGCAGGTATTAATAAAGACTTGGTCAAATACCCAACACTGCTTTGATTTGAGGTCCAAACATATCTATTTCTGGCTAGCGTTTCAGCCTAAATGACATCAAACGCCTTTCAACATCCCTAGAAAGCAGAAGGTATTAAAAGTGAAATGAACTGGATCTGCCTCACCACGACTGAGTCCATCTGGGCCGCGCAGTATTCTGCACTCCTCGATCTGGCCGTAGGGAGAGAACATCAGCCTGATGTCGTTCTCGTTACACTTCTTGGAGATCATTCCTATGAACAGCTTTCGGTCTTCCACGGCTGAAATGAACGCAGGGATAAAGCAATTAGACAATGAAACGTGAAAGACATTGGGAAACAAATAAATAGTTGACTTCAGCAAGATTATGAAACTACACAACCAAAAACCAATGAGGGTAGAGATTGGTTCATACAGAAACAGGCAGAGTCAACTCGAATATTCAGATATTCTGAAAGCGCATTACACGAATTAATAACTGACAGAAGTGTAGGCCATTTCTTATACTAAAAAAATAGCTCAATCAAAGCTCACCAATCTCAACAGCAGCTCTGCTGTGCATTATTTTACTGAAGAAATATTTTTGCCCTTTATTAAAAAGCTACTCATTAAAGGATAATGGTTATACTGAAGAAAGACAACCGAGCTCTCACCATTGTTTTTCTCACTGTCGGCGGGCTTCATTTGGATTGGGTGGTGCATCTGGACAAGGTGACACAAAGAAGCTCTCAGAAATGGACACTCAAAAAACATTTTAATCCAAAAATTTGCTACCTATCGTTATAAAAGTTTTACAAGGTCTCTCAACATCATGATTTCTGTTAACTTTACAGCCCAGATAAGGACGTAGTTTGAATTACAGTAAAATACATTACCCCCTACACCAAGTATCTAAGCGCTGTGTTGCGTTGCATCGTGTAGTGTCAAGCTATGAGGAAACTCTCCCACTCTAATCAATGGGAGCTGCTACTCTGACGTCTGAAGCAAACTTAAACAAAATTATATTTCAACAGGCTTCAAAACAAGAATCCACGATTAACTATTTTTTACACCATCAAAACCTTTCCAAAGATTTTTATTCAGGCAAGTCCAAAGAACATGCTCATCCAAACTGTGTGTCATTTGAAGCTATGATTCGTTTTTTCTCGAAATTTTCACTGTATTGCAAAATATTTCCTGACGGACAATATGGGCCCCAATTCCAAAAATGTTCAGCATGCAAAATAAGGCATGAACACCAAGTTTCAGAATAGCCCCCCCTGGGCTCTATAACGGATTTTGGCAACAAACTAGAGACATAGGCATTACCAATCCATGAAAATAATAAGCAAGTCCGACAATAACAATGGTATTGTAACAAGGTATCCACAGACGCTCTGTGAATACCTAACTAGGATCATTTCAAGCGAATCACAGGTGTAGTCGCAACTATGCTTCTGGCAGGGGAAGGTCTTTGTTATTCTCACACACACACACACACACACACGCACACACAATTACTGTACTGGATACTGGGCGGTCATGGAATGAGCCATAAACAAAACTTTAACACGTGTTGAGGGAGGTGTCCTCTATGCTCCTGGCAAGCACGTGTGTGTGATAATGTATACGTATTTGGGGTGTAACGATTCACCGACACGAATCGGTATCCGGTTGGATTAACACAGATGTGTCTAAATCGATACGATTTAGAATAGGTTAATGCACCGTTTTTAAATGTTGCGAATCGGTTTAGTGAAGCTTCAGCCCGAGACAGCGTTGTCTACTCACTACATTCCGTTTCCATACGGATCTGAAAAATGGAATTTAAGGAAGTGGGCGGATCCGTGTGTGTTTGTGTATGTTTGCGAGCGCGTCTCCGCGTCTCGCGAGCCGTCAACAACCGGAGTTGTGAGATGTGTGCGAAGATGTCAGAAAATGGTGAAACCATCTAATCTGAAATCAAACGTTTGGAAGCCAATTGGATTTCATAAGAAGGAGGGAAATATTGCTATTTGTTGATTGTGTATGCCAGCGATCAAGTCTATGAATAAACAAATAAAAATACATGTTCTAAATATAGATTTACCTTCCATTTTTTCCCCATGCCATAAAAAAACAAATACAAAACACACATATGTATGTGTGTGTATACATACATACACAAACACACATATACAGTATATATACATACCCGCATACATACATACACACACACACACACACGTGTGTGCGTGTGCGTGTGTGTATATATATATATATATATATATATATATATATATATATATATATATATATATATATTAGTGCTGTCAAGTGATTAAAATATATAATCGTGATTAATCACACATTTTTTTCTATTCTAAATATCCCTTGATTTCGTGCTGCTATTTTAGTGAGATCAGAGTGTTGAGAAGGACAGTAATAAAATATATTTGATAAGATGGATATAAGAAGACAGAGCCGCAGTGAATTCAACCCGGTCCACTTGACATCGGGTAGGCGCATGACAGTGGTAGGCCTACCGTAAAACTTCAATAACCCAGGCTTTTATTTGTTTCAATCACTGAACTGTCGAACAAAACTCTTGCTTAGCAAAGATGGGAAATACTATAACATTTATTATTTAAACCGGTATGAATATTCCTACCGTACGTAGGCCTATACACATTACCAGGCTACCGAATAACGCCTACACACATGTAGTGTGTGTGGGTTGCCCATGAAAACACCTTGCCACCAGGAGGCCCTCGGTGTTAAGGTGTTGGGCATGGGATTTGTAATGAGAGTTGTAACCAAAACTGTGAACTGTGAACTTTGTTCACAGGGCTTGAATCACCGGCAATTTAGGGCACTTTTAGAGGAGGAAAACTGTACGAGGATGAAGGTACGCTGGTTGAGTCTGGGGAAAGTGTTGAAGATTTTATGATTCCCGCGTTGAGATCACTCGTTTCATGGAAAGCGATCAAATGGTCATCCCCGAGCTTGAGAATGAAATGTGGCTGAACGACTTCGGTTTTATGTGTGACGTAACGGAGCACCTCAATGTAGAGCATGGTCGAAAGCAGCTGATCACTGAAATGCGAGACGCAGTGAAGGAGTTTCAAATGAAACTGCTTCTATGGGAGGGGCATATGCGCCAAGGCAACTTGGCTCACTTTCCTACTTGCCAGTCAGTGAGATAGTCACCAACCCATTCCCGACCGAATTGTATGCTGACAAACTAAACACAATCAAAGTGTAATTCAGAAGGATATTTGCTGATTTGGCTGCACAGAAATTCAACCTTGATCTGTTCGCAAATCCATTTGCAATTGATTGTTTACACCGCACCTGAGCAATTGAAGTCATTGAATTGCAATGTAACGTTGCTCTGAAGACCCACTACCAGTCAGTTGGGGCTGCTGAGTTTGCGCCTTTACTACCTGAATCAATGCCACAGCTTCGCCCTAACTCTGCACACGTCATGTCTATGTTCGTGTGAACAGATGTTTTCAGTAATGAGCCTGAACAAGACATCCCACAGATCACAGAACAGCATCTGGTTTCAGTACTGAAAGTGGCCATTGCACGGGACATTAAGCTTAGAATAGACAAGGTGCAGAGTGTCTGGTAAGACTTGAGCTAAAAAGCAAGCAATTTTGTTTAAGTTTGCATTATATGCCCTATTTTTGTGCCCAAAGTAAACCATACAATTTGAGATATGACTTGTCGCAATGACTATTTTGATCTACGAAAAGTTTTGCTAAAAACCATGGCCCTATTTGTCGAAGACAAAAGTTCTGTGATCCAAATGTGTTTTTTTTACCTGTGCAGTTGTCATTTTAGGCAAAAAATTTGTTCAGCACAAATACTATTTTGCTTTATTTATCAGCTTTGCTGCTAACAAAGATATTTTTTGCTGTTTTGTATAAGACAAATGTATTGTGATGCAAATGTGTTTTGTTTAATTGAGAAGAGATTAGGCTGGCATCCGGCATCCAGCATCCACCTGTTGGCCCTTTTTTCCGTTTGTTTATATTCTGTCTGTTCGGCGTCCTCCAATCAGGGTGGGTGGCGGTGTGGTTCACAATGATCAGTCATTTATTAGTTGTGTTTTTTGGTTTGAGTATGGATTAGGCACTGAAGGTTAGATTTACAATTATTTTCTTCTCAATTACGTTTATGGTTTTACATGTTTATTGCCCTGTTTATGAAAACCATAAACCAACATTACATTTAAAGAAAGGATACAAAGTACTTTTCATTGATTGAACAAAACATTGCCTTTCCTTCCTTTAAGTGTTCAGAACTTTAATATCCTAAAATAAGAAAAATACACAATAAAAGGATTATTTTCTCTTTATTTATGACTATTTCCACTTTAATTCAAATACATAGGTTGCACCAATGAAGTCTCAACAGTACCTGCTAGGAGGGAGACCCCAGGCCGCAGTGTATGGTATGTGGCGATGTTCTTAGCAATGAACCCATGAAACCATAGCATCTCAAACAGCATTTTACAACCAAACACCTAGTGCTGAAAGACAAAGCAGTAAAAGTGAAAGATTGAGGGAATCCAAGTAAACGATTCAATAGTCAGGAACAACCTCATGCGCACATCGTCTCACTCGGAGAAGAGGTCCACAAATATTTCCCAGCGACGGCCGAAGCAAACAACTGGATAAGAAACTTGTTTAGCATCGAAACCTCTGAAATGAACAAAGACTTCACTACTGGTTTGCGAGAAATTTTACAGAATATAATTTGGATACAGCAACACAATGAATACCCTGCACTTTCAGACAAAGCTGTGCGCGTTCTCATTCCTTTTGTGACCACATATCTGTGCGATAAAACGTAATACAGATGCAGGATTGATGCTGAGCCAGACCCGAGTCGGAAGCTGACCTTGATTGATCCAGACATTGCAGGAATGTGTTCGCAGAGGCAGGCACATCCTTCTGATTAGGCTTATGGAAGTTCAGTTGTAAATATGCTGGCCAACTTTGAATAATATTTGCATTCAGCCTAAGAGTTTTCAAACTTTTGTTGCTGTTGGTATACAAATGTTATTCCAAATGTTCTCAATTGCACAGGGTTTCTGCAGGTTTCCAAAAGTTAAATTTAAGACTTTGAAAGACCATTATGAAGTCCCAGAATTACGAGCAAAGTAAATAAATGTATTCCCATTTAAAAGAAGAACATAACAAAATACAGTAGCATAAGCCTGCGGCCATATTCAGCTGCAACTATACCTAAGAGGCAGCAGTTCAGATCTACTTACTTTATTATATTTCATGACATAATACATAACAATATATAGTTAGTTTCCGTCGACCTCCAGCGCTCGATTCAACATTACATTTGGCACTTTTTATGACTCCCGGATCAGACCGCAGCAAAAGCCTTAGGCACAGAGGCTGGGAAATGAACAGACTGCAACAAACTGCGCCAGGCAGCGGCTTTACAGTGCCGATGGGTGAGTTTGCTGAGCTAACTCAGACAAATACACAACAAGATGATCAAAGCTACACTGTATCCTTCCCGAAGCTGGACAAGAGACTGTTCCAGCTGCGTCTCACTGGCACAAAGTCGGCGCTAAGCCCAAACAACATACCAAAGTGAATCAGCAAGTTCACCTGACGCCAAATGCTAAGCTAACCAAAGCTAAAGCTGAAGTTAACCCTGCCGCTGAAGAACCGGTTCCTGCCACTTCAAGAGTCCACGAACGTGCCTGCCACCCATGCACCCCTGAGCCCCGCGATTCGTCCGGACAAACGGTGCGAACAGAGACCGACCATGAACCCGTTGCCAGAGAGGCGAGCTGTGCATGCGTCGGCCACCCATGCACCCCTGAGCCCCGAGATGCGTCCGGACGGACGGTGCGGACAGAGACGGAACAATAACCAGTCCCTATGGAGGCGAGCTGCGCATGCGTCGGCCACCCGTGCACCCTTGAGCCCCGAGATACGTCCGGACGGACGGTGCGGACAGAAATGGAACAATAACCAGTCACCATTTGGAGTCCAACAAGGTACGATCTGGAGTCCCCCTCATTATTCAACATCTACATGCTCCCAATAGGGCAAATCATGCAAAATAACAATATTGACCATCATTGCTATGCTGATGACACGCAAATCTATGTATCGCTATCACCAAATGAGTATTGGCCCATACATAGATCTGCTGTGCCAGTGCATTGAGCAAATGAAAGACTGGATGTGCCGAAATTTCCTTCCAACTAAATCAGGACAAAACCGAGATGTAATTGTATTTGGTGCTAAAACGGAAAGGCTTATAGAAACCCAACACCATCACTCTCTGTCCCTGAAAACCTCAATCAAAGCCAGAATTCTAGGGGTTATCATGGATTCAGATTTTCATTTCGACAGTCACAACAAATCGGTTACAAAATCTGCATAGTATCACCTTAAAAATGTAGCAAGACATAGAGGGCTCATGTCTACCGAAGACTTACAAAAGCGTATACATGCCTTTAGCACAAGTAAGCTTGATTACTGCAATGGTCTCCTTACAGGTTTCCCAAAAAAAAACTCTAATGGCGCATTTCCACCGGAGGGTGCGGTTCGGTTTGCCTCAGTCCGGTAGTAAGGGGGCGGTATAGCCCAGCTCAGTTCCAAGGTTGCGTTTCCACCGCCGACAGTACCCTTATGGTAGGCCGGATGTCGATCGCCGCGGCAGCTACTTAAACATTGTGACATCAAAACAATAAATCAAGCTCCCCCAGCACGTCTTCCTCCCCAAGAATGCAGAGGAACGTCTCCACCCCCTTGTTCGCCCAAGTTAAAGTTTTGCGCAATGTGATCTGATACCAGAGAGAAAGGCCTTTAGGTCGGATTGGATTCCTGACGTGGGTAACAGAGACTGTTGATCTGATCTTAAATACATTGCACTTTCTAAAAAAGCTGACACATTTTTTGCATGTTCTTTTACTTATCTATTATTTTATTTTATTGCATAAAAATGTTTATACGTGAAGAACTTTGAGTCTACCTTGTGTATGAAAAGTGCTCTATAAATAAATTTGCCTTGCCTTGCGTACAGCTCACAGGAGGCACATTTTTTATTAAGAATATTATTTATTGTTAACTGTTGTCAGCTGAACAAAGTGGTTCTACTGGAACTGACACACACACACACCAAATGAGAACATTAAGAATAACTGTATACGAAAAAAAAAGAAAAGGAAAAAAGTAAGGCTAAATATAAATAGGATTAAAAGGGTGCCAGCACGTTGATAACTGAACTTCCATAAGGAGGGTGGGAGGAGGAGGGTGCGCCTGCCTCTGTGAACGCAGTCCTTCGATGTCTGGATCAATGGAGGTCAGCTTCAGTCTCAGACACACAGCGTTGTCCGAAAGCGCCGGGTATTTGCCGTGTTGCCGTTTCCAAAAGTAAACAATGGCTTTCTTCTGAAAGCAGACTTCAATGTTTCGTCGCATTACAATTCAGTTAAACTCTCCTCTGGCATTTCAGAGGTTTCGATGCTGAATGAGGTTCTCATCCAGTTTTTCGCTTCGGCTGTCATCGAGTAATATTCACGGAACTGTTGCTGCTGTCGGAGCGAGAAGCGGTGCGTAATGATGTTATTCCTGACTATTGAATCTATTTAATTGACTGCTTCAATCCGACACGTTCTCCTAGGAAAATTCAACTGGTTTATCTTTTTGCACTGGGTGTTCGGTTGTAAGATGACGTTCGATACGATGGTTTTATCGGATTCATTTCTCAGAACATCACCGCATACCACCTGTGCTCTGTTCACTGTCAGTTTTTACAGTTCTGCTCGGAATATACTCCTGTCTGCACCTCCAAATAGTTCCCGTTTGGAGCCACGTTCGCAGTTTTTTTGAACCAATCATAATTCTAGCGCTTATATCTTGCTGTCAGTTTAGCTTGTACTCGTGTATGAATACTAAACAGGCTGATGATATTGAAACAAAAATATTACAGGAAAAGCAAAACTTATTTAGACCCCATTTTAATGTTCTCACGGTTAAGCTATTTCCATTGGTACAAGTATTTTGGTAACATGTTTTTATTTTAATAACAATAAAAAAAAACTTTTATTATTTTATTTCTTTGTATTTTTCGGAAATTCTGAATTCCCTGAATATGCATCTATTTGAGTTATAGTGTGAGGTAGAGCTGTCCTAAAGGGTTATTTTTCGATTAACAATTAATCCAGCGATAATTTTTCGATTAATCAACTAATTTAGCGATTAATTTAGACACCAGCTCTCAAGACAAGAGGACCAGCTGATAGAACTCAGGAATGAAAGAGGCCTGAAAACCTCCTTCTATTCAACACCACTGACATCCTTCTGGATCACAGCATCGACATATACACTGAGATCAGCACCCTTGCACTGAAGACCCTACTCCTGTTCCCGAACTCATATCTGTGTGAGGCAGGTTGTGAGGAATACCCTGCGCATCTAATTTTCAACCATCATGCAGTAGGATGTTCTTGTGGCTGCCAAGCAATGCCAGGGGACTCGATAGACTGTTGGTTGATTTTCATTTATATTTTTAAGATGCCCTTATTTGTTTTATCATTTCCTGGAACTTGCGTGCATTGCTTTGAATGCATATATGTTTTAATGGTAGCCCAGGAAGAACAGCTTGTCTTGTGCATAGCTAAATATTGAGTTATAACAATAAACAGTTAATGCTCACATTCAAACGTTTTTTATTGGTCGTCTGGTCTGGTATTCTTTGGTGTGGTTTGGTCTTAGATTTATAAAGCTCAATCTCGAATTGTATACTTTTGAAAATAATGGGCTGAAATCTGATTTGCTATATTAGTTCTGAAATTGTCTGACTGCTAAAAATGGTTCTTACTGGAGTTGCTGTTGAAATAATTGTAATTTTAGTGGTTCTGGCAGGAATTAAAAGTTGAAATGGGCTGGTATTTTCATACAATTTGCCATTACTGCCACCTGCTGTCCAGAAAGTAAGTGCTGTGCGAGTTTCTTTTGAAATATGCTTATTTGTATTAGAAAAGGGAAACATTGTGAATTGTTCTGAAAGTTTAAAAATTGGTTTATATACTAAATTCATAAAAAAAATGCCTTTGTTGCCACCTATTTCATAATATGCACCCAAACCACTGTAAATTAAGCACTATTAATGCACTGTCTTGGCACTACTTTTGTGTTTATTTAAGTCTCAGGTCACTTTTCTTATGATTCACTTATACATTGTATTATTTTATATTATTGCATTGTTTAAGAGAGCCTGAGACTCAAGCATTTCATTGCCGTTGCTTTAATTGTAAATCTTGAAAAACAGCCACATCCTTTGTTTAACAATGATGCATCTTAAGATTAAGGCATTCAAATTGACTAACGGTCCTCCAATTATTTTTATGAATTTGCCGGTCCTTGGAACCCCGTTTGTACATGACTTCAATCTCGGCAGTCAGTGCACTAACAATTGTCTGCAGCTAGCAAACATGCTTGTGCCCGCCACATGCAAACGATCGGGAAACATAGCTTTGTTGACATTACGGAGTTGCAGGAGTGGGAGTTAGTGCACTAGTGCAGTATGTGTCACACTGAAACCGGACTTCGATTACCCAGATGTGAATCTAGAACAATATTGGGTAAAGGTAAGGCGTTTGCCGGTGGCTTGTTAGAGCTTTTTTCTTTTTTTCTGACTTCCTATGAGACATCAATGCTTTTATACCCAAAGTTCCTTATTTGAGAGTTTTCTTGCACAAGGTCCAGCTCTGTTCCAGAGTCAGATCTTGTTGAAGTTGCATTTCACCATAGTAGATGAAATTAACGTTAACAGAAACAAGTAGCTATTTTTTGACGAGAGGAGACGCCATTAGCCCTCCGACACACTAGCTGGGTGTGCTCCGATCAATTCTAACCAGGTTGCACAGTTTGCATAAGTATTTCTGTAAATTCTCGCTGTGTGTGTGTGTGATACAATTGTGATTCTTAATGTTCTCACGGTGTGTGTTTGTAGGTGCGGTACGGTTAGGTGCGGAACGGTTAGGGACGGCACACATTTCCACCGCGGACAGTACCCTTATGGTAGGGTGGGTTTAAGCTGGATGGCGATAGCCGCAGCAGATACGGAAGCATTGCGTATCTGCATTTTCTTCAATAAACTATGCTTTTTCTTCAATAAACTATGCTTTTGCCGTTGTCCAGAAATGTGTATGTTGTTTTTTATCCCCGTCGCACGGAAGATATGCTTCGGTCGACCAATCAGCAGACGGCGTGTGTAGCTCAAACTTTTCGGCACCCTTTCGGACCGCTTGATTCTCCAACGGAGGAGTACGAAAAATAGGTATGGCTAAGGGTGGCACATGCCGCCTTTTATGCCGCCATATAACTTTTATGCCGTCGAAACTGAGCTGATACACACACACCTAACATCAGGAAAGTAACACTTACCCCTGGCAGGATCTTCATGTTGTGTAGTGCATTTTGTGCTTCCAAGGCAGATTTGCGTGTGTAATATGTTATGAAACAGCACCCTGTGGTGGACAGGATAGAGTAGAGGGGTTATAGCTCTGCATTTTCAAACACAAAAAATATCCTTAAAACATAAAATATATATCCCTGCTTGGCGGCATGCCTTTAGCCGAAGAATCTATGCAATACCTCTGCATACATTTTTAGCATGCCAAAATGTTCAACTGCTAACTGTGGGGTGTTAAGGCCATGCTCTACAGTTGATCAACACAGGGTTGTGACAATAACTCTTAATTTATTGTTTGTCATGGTTTGGGGGCTTTGGTATTGCAGAGACATACATACTTGATGCATTAGGACCCCACCTATCTGATAATCCATCTCTTCTCCTGAACGAAAGGCTTGGAGACGCTAACAAGCATTCACCTTTGCTCTGTGGGGGGTTCTGGCTGCGGTCTCGGAGAACATTGATCTCGTACACAGCTCCGTAGGACTCAAACAGCTCCCGGAGCTGGTCCTCGGACCAGGAACGTGGAATTTGGCCCACAAACATCTTGATGGCGTCCATGTCTGGCTGGTCCGGATTGTCCAAGGACCCATTCATCTTTTTTCCACTGCAAGACAGAGGAACAAGGGAGTTGAGAATTGTTGCTTTTTGGTCAGAGGGGGACTTGCCACAAATCTACAAACTGCAGAATTCAGGCAGAAATATAACATGGAATACATCAACAAATGCGTCACAGAATATGGCCATATTTGGGATTTTACAATTTGTATTTATTTATGTTATTGATCAACCCAAACAACATTTTCTCTGAAAAAGTAAACATTAAGTATTACATTATGGGCACATAAGTTCTTGAACAACCAATAAGAATGGCCATAGTCCATGTCCAAAGGCAATCCACACTTGATTCAGAGATATCTCTATTTAACATCACACTTAAGACACATAATTATTAATCATACAAGGCAGAGCTCATTCAGCCAACTTGAAGGCAAAATACCAAGTGGGCCATATGGGGAGCATTTTGGATCAAGAAGATGAATGCGACTTGAGTCATTTTCAGTCAGTTATCAGTACTTGTCAGCCATGTTGTAGCACATCAAGAGAAAGCAGAAATTAAATGATCAAGCCTCCAGATGAACGCAAAAGCTTTCTTGATGCAATGTCCGACCACCAACACCCTAGCTACAGCCCAGCCTTTTTTTGACAGTCAGACAGAGTAGACCAAGTAAGTCATCCAATAAATGAAATTTCGCAAATACAAGTTTGATAGAATTGTTAACTGTACCAAAATTGTAATAGAAACTTTACTCATATAATGTATAACGGGTCCGGCACTAAGGTGTAAATATACATTAACACTAATCCACAGAGCAGACCTAAAGGTCCAAAAGGTTGCACATTTCAACAACAACAATTTCCATTGAAACGGCACTTACACAGGACTGGAATTCAAAGAGCAATGATCCACCATCATCTCAGGTAGAAAGTCCAACTTAAAAGAAGCCATGGTTGTCCGGTAATCTTACTCTCTTTACCTCTTTAATTAACATATATTAATACTTTGTTGTTGAAAAGACGAGCACCACCACACCGTTTTCCTGTAAAACACCCGATCGTACACTGGATCCAGACAGGGGTATTTCCATCAGCAAAAGACAGAAAAACTATGCTCTGTAACACATAGCAAACACCTGTTCCTTTTGGGCCCAAATCTACAGAAGTTTTCAATTGGTAAAAAATAAACAAACAAAAATAAAAGAATTTCACAGACACAAAGTGGGGCAAAACGTCGAACAGTGTAGAAAAAAAAAGCATGAGGACAGAGTGACTGAGGCCAAAAGAGGGATGAGCCAGGCGAGCAACAGGGAGGGATGCATGGGATCAGAGCACCCACACAGGGAGTGGTGGCAGCTCAGGGGGGTTGGGCCCCACAATAGAAGTGCTGATGACCGGGGGATCTTTGTGAGCATTTCTCCTAGGCTAGCAGATCTGCCTGCAGTGTCAGATAAACGGGATGTCAGATTGATGGTGATAAGGCCCAGTGGACAGTGGGAATGAATTGCTCTTTGCAGCCAGCAGGTAATCCCTGGACTAATCAGACAGGGAATAGACAATAGGTTCCGGCCTGATGGGGTTGGGAGGCAGGGCGCTTTCTCTGTTGTTCTAGTTCTAGTGGTTAGTGTACGAGTGTGAGTGTGTGTGAAAAGACAGAATAAGAGGGGGAGGATCAGTGTAATATGATAACACTGCAGCCTTTGTGTATTTGCAACACATTCATACAAGCACTTATTAGAAACCAGATGCTTTGCTTGACACGATAACATGGAGAAGGGCGGTACCTGCCTGTACTACATTTGAGTAGGGCTGGGTTTAATATCTATATTAATTTGAATGTTCCAATATCAATTAATAAAATCCCATGATCAATCTTTTAATATAGACGTAAAATAGTCGTCACACCAAAAACGAAGGCGCTGCGCAAATACATATAAAGTCAATACCAAGACGCAAATAGATGTGAATCATGGGAATGGAAAAATGGCGTGGCGTGAACGACCTGGTTCACACGGTTTTCGCGTGATTCTCCGACATCTCTGGTACTTCCACAACAAGAAAAGACTTGCAATGGGGGAGCCGCTTCTCCTCTTCCTCCTCTGATATTCTTGAAAACACTGGGTTGACTTGTGTCATGTCCTTTCATTGTTACAGAACTTTCTTCTTCTGTAATAAGATATAATGTATGCCTGATTCTTAATGTAAACAATATCTTCAATAACGCACTAGGTTTGAGCGTTCCTTGTACAATTTACAGCATTAGTTCTATTAGAATCTATTTCATATTAAATAAAAACGCAAATGCTAAATGCTTAATGCAACTGAAATATCCCTATCTTTGATATTGAATCGAATCGTATCATTCAGGATGACTGCTTGACTGGTTCTGTATCTCAGTCAAGTGTTTAAGAGAGAGCATGTTCCCCAATCTAAAGCCAAGTCATTGATAACGATTAAACAACTTTCATATAATAGATCAATCATAGTGCAATAACCCCAGAGCAGTTGTTATAATAGTGAACAATGAACAGATAACTGCCACCAGTGGAAGTATAGAACCCTGGCAACACTCCCGTCCCAACCATTATTTTCCTTTCACAACAATCCCACAGGTGTTATCTTTCTTCTGATATCAAGATATTCCTACTAAAACTCTTGTAGTTTTAGTTGTCGTATATATATACATACACTATAGAGCGAATAAAATACCTTGTCCACTGCTAGAGATTGATTGCATTCAAGATTTGAATGCAATCAATCAAATTTGATTTGAAGACAATAAAATATCAAAAGGAATTGGCTTGGCTGCTGGGAAATGTGAGAAATGTATCACATCTCAGCACAGGTTCTATTTACTCTCTGGGTTGAGAGAGGAATACCTTGAGGACTGTCAATCTATCACAATGGGATCCTGCAAACAACATGACATTTACCAACAAGGAGTAGCTGGGTCGGCTTAGGTCAGGAGGAGTAGCAGTTGTCTTGTAACTGAAAGGTTGCTAGTTCGATCCCCAGCTCCCCAGAGTGTTGATGTGTCCCTGAGCAAGACACAACCCTAACTGCTCCTGACGAGCTGGCTGTCGCCTTGCATGGTTGACTCTGCCGTCGGTGTGTCAATGTGTGTATTAACCGATGTAAGTCGCTTTGGATAAAAGCGTCTGCTAAATGCCCTAATTGTAATTGTAATTGAGTAGGATAGGGGGATCAGTTAGGCGATATTAGAGTAGGTAGGCAGTATATGGGGTTGGTCCTTACCCCCCCATGTTTGCAGCCTCTGGGGCAAGAATGGAGAGCTCAGCCTGTGCTTGCCCAGGCTGCTCCGGAGACAGGTACAAGGTTTCATGGTCCAGGCTGTCCATCCAGGTCCTTTCACTAACACTACTAAAACACACACACACACACACAAATAAGTAGATGCAGACTATGACAATGTGAATATCAAACCACTAACAAGATGGTAATTGGTAACATCACCGGTTTCCTTAAAAGTTGTAATTTTAAATCAAGCAGTCCAACAGAAGATGACTGACTACATCACAAACTAACATTTAGAACAGATACTGGTCAATCTACCTAACCTAGCTGCATAACACTGAGTAAAGGGTAGATTGAGTACGTATTGTACTAAGGAAATAAACAATAAGTAGTGACAAAGGAACAGTGACAAATGTTTAATTTAATATTCCATCCTATAGAACCGTGCTGCCCCCTGGAATAAAGAAGAATAAAGTAAAGAAATGCAAATTTACTTTCTGGTTTACTCTGAGCCTGTACTCTGGATTACTCTGGAGGATAGAGAACATGTCCAGAGGTAATTGCTGAAAAATAGCACTAATTAAAGGGTTCCAAAGCATCATCTCTGCAGCTTCCGCCCTAACAACATGCTCTCTTGTACCATAATTGAACCTGAGCGCCTTTACTTCGGTTTCTGAAAATGCTTGACACATTATATACACAACTAGAGAACCTGATTAACAAACTGTTGCTTCCACCACTGATCAATATTGCCTTCAGACAATATTCAGAAGAAACTCATTCCTCGAATTATCTGTTAACAAATTATAATGCAGCTAATTTGCATAAGGGCCAAATTGTGTTCTGCTCAATTTATTGAGTTTAATGAGCGTGCACATTTTTTGGAATCATCTGATTCTTACAGATAATGCTTCATGCACTTTACAACACATCCTCAGAATAATAATGCATGTGTGCTTGTGTATCTTAAAGGCTCGAAAATAAAGGTTGGTTGGATGATAGACTGCATTTAAAACCCTCAACTCTTAAGCATGGCAAAAACATTGTCTCACTCCCATTCCAATTGACAACTTACAAGGAGGCACTTAGAATAGGTAAGTATTTTAACCAACTGTGTGACTCCTCTGGTGTTTTAAGGGATAACATTTATGGGAGCAATTCATGTTTTCAAATGATACAATGCAAGTGTTTTATTCATGTGTTAAGCATAGCAATAGAATAGCCCAAACAAACGTAAAAGACAGTTATTAGGAGGCCAAGTAATAGTTGAAAAATAGTGCCACTGTAAATGCTGTAGAAGCTTTGGTAAGAAAACTGCATTACTAAATAAACTGCCTCCGATAGCCTTGCCACAATACAAGCAGCAGTTACACCTAGGGCTAGTATCTGCCAGTTCCATCCTAGCTTCTGACTTTAGCATGCCAATTGTTAGCAGACGTTACTCACAAGTCTTATTTAGGGCTTCTTACACCAGCATGACAACAGCTAGCACACGTTATTCTCATTTCTCCCACAAGGATGTATTATAAAGAACTGTCTCGCATAGGGCTTCTTATGTTAGCATTCTAAAATATAGCTGACGCTTCCCCAAGTCTCACATAGGACTTATCATGTCTGCTAACTGTTAGCCGACGTTTCTCAAAAGTCTCAAGTGACGCATGTTATTCTTTGCTAAAACACGAACAATTTCCTTCCTCCCCTATTTTATTGTTGTAATACGAACACAGTCCGTTTGCTAGCTAGGATGTTTGAAAAAGGTTCAAATGTTTAACCAAGAGTTCGAGTTTTCTAGCAATGTAGCCACTAATGTAGCCATCAGCTCGAATAACATTAGCTCACCAACTTACCTGTGCCTTCCTAACGTTATGGCAGATGTGTTGCTTAAGAAAGTAAACAAAGGTTGGTGTTTACAAAAAAAATATGCGTTAAGACGTATTTTTTAATTATAAGCCACTGTGGTAACAAATATTTGTCCCCAACATTTACTAAGACTTGGAGTTCGCAAGCGACCGGGGAAGGGGAGTGTGTGTAAAATGGCAGTCTTTCCCTGCTCCGTACCATCTGATGGTGAGACAGGGCAAGTGTGTGTGCATAATAAAAAGCAATACATAAGTAAAACAGATCATATGCATGTAAAAGTCCTAAAGCCCCTATTCAATATTTGGGTTCCGGGTTGGGTTCGTGCAACACCGTACTAGTAGTTTACTGTGAGCGTAAGCATTGGTTCTCCATATATTTAAGTGGTACAGTCCATAAAAGAGCGAAAATGCAAAAATGGATTTTAGCCTATCATGTATGGGAAAGACATTATTCAATAACAAATGTAGGCTAGATATTCCATACCTTAAACATGTGCATACGAAGTCAATGTTTTTTTTCAGTCAGCAACCATGCAGAGTGAAAATGTAATCCGTAAATGTTTTTAACCCCGGTGATTTTAATTCGATAGTTTATTTTCGACTTTATTTCACACGTCGATGGTATCACAAATAAACGGCATACAGTGTCTAGCTGTGAAGATCGTATACAGCGGATGTTTAAACACCATCTAAACATCACGATCGCGTAGCCAAGATTCTTTGATTTCTGTAGTGCAGTCAGTGCCAAGCGCTTGTTAAATTGTGTTAATCAAAGTACAATTTTGGCTTGATCTGACTCTTGATTGTGTAACCAAGTGTTTGACTGTCGCCTTTACTTTTGCATTGTAAAAACAAAGAAAGAATCGGATAACTCCATTCACGGAACGGAACGGTTCACTTTATTTCAGCGCTAACAACATAGAACCAAATCCGCGGACACTGCTGTAATCCATTTGGATGGTACGCCGGAAGCCCGGTACGTGCAAGTTGTAAATAGCAAATATCCCAGCTTTCTTGCGGCATTTCACTGAGGCACGTCCCCTTTTGGTCGTAGTACTACTCGTCAACAAAAATGGCTGCGCCCATAAAACGATTTATCTTCTTTGTATATGTATCACATTGTGCATTTTAATGTAGATTTTAAATGCTTTTACACACTGACAATACTACTTTATGCCGGTCACCAATTTATGCATCGTACGGTCTTGCTGTGCGTGCAATACAATGTAATGTTGTTTCTTTGCGAGCAGGTTTGCTAAAGAGGCTAATGTAGCTAACAATAACAATGACTAGCCAATGAGAAACGGGAAATATACTACGACCAAAAGGGGACGTGCCTCCGCAAATTCCGCAAGAAAGCTTTGCGATTTGCAACTTACGACGCGCACATACCAACGTACCATCCACATGGATTACAGCTGAAACTTCCGTTCTGCTCCTTCATAATAAGAGTCCTTAATAGGAAATAGGTTAATCTTCTTTTTCTTTATACTTTACGGCAGACTGTATGCCTTTATTACGACACACTGTATGTCTTTACGGCACAATGCTGCCACCCACAGGACAAAAATAAAATAAAAGATATTCCAAAAAACCTTAAATTGGCCTATCCTATTTCCATAGGAACAATCCAGACATCTTTTATAGTCCCAGGCTGGTTCTCAATGGGATTAAGAAGGCTCTTTAGTGTTACAGGTGTTGTGCCCAGGCAGTCCAATGCTGTATACAGCTGTTCCCTCTGTAGAGTGAGTCCAGTACATTCCATCAGGATATGTTTTATTGTTGCTGTTTTTTTTTATTTTTTACAAACTCCACATAGTCCATCTTCATGTTTTACCAGTTTTTGCAAGTCCCATGCCAGTCCACAAAGCCCCAGCCTCAGTCTGGTCATCATGACTGTATATGCCTCCTTTATTTTCCCCAAAAACACTGTCCCTTTGTGACTGTATTCTGAAAGCTGTAGTAATGCCTCCCCTTCTTTCTCCTATCCCACTCCTCCTGCCACATAGCCATGATGTTCTTTTTCATGATTGACCTACACTCAGTTGACCCCAACCTCACTTTTACGTCCACTTCTTCCCTTCTTAAAGCCCTTTTCGCTGCCCCATCAGCTAGCTCATTCCCCTCTATCCCCACATGAGCTGGGACCCACATGAACCCCACTAACTCTCCCGCCTGCTCAATCCTGTGCATCAGGGTAAGAAGCGCCACCATGATGTCTGACCTGCCCTCCCTCCCTCAATGTCCTCAGCACTGATGCAGAGTCAGAGCATATCACAACTGGCACTAGCCTGACCTCCTCCACCTACTGCATAGCCGAGATTATTGCAAGCAGCCCTGTAGTGTACACTGAAACCCCCTCAGACAGTTATACTTGATAACATCCAGATCTGGGATGCAAAAAGCAAACCCAGACTTCCCAACTTTTGGATCTTGAGCCCCATCAGTGTAAATTTGTATGTACTGTCCCCAAGTGTTCTTCAGCCTTTCCTTTATGATGGCCACAAATGTTGCAGTTCTCTCATAAGATAATACACTTAGATCTATCTCTTATAGCCCACTCTGAATCTGTAGAATAAAAGGTACATTTTCAAATGCAGCAAACCTATTAAACCATTGATCAAATCATAGCACAATGGGTAAGTGTGGTTCAGGTATACCAGACAATATTAAAATATTCATAATACAAAAACGATGTAAAAAATAAGGCTACGGGCCGAATTCGGTTAAAATTCAGCCTCTGCTGGCCCACATCTAGATCGTCTCATTTCCTCGTTACACACTTTAATTTAATTATATTTAAATTATTATGACCATGGAGCATTTATTTTCTTGCCTTTATCAGTACATCCTTTCTCGTTATATCGATATGAATTCTCGAAACACAGTGGAAAAGAGAGAGAGGGAGCCATAGAGAGGGACACTGATGTACTGCGGACCCAAGTAACTGATGGGCTAAAGAGGTCCTCTCCTATATAATGATTATTATTATATATATATATATATATATATATATATATATATATATATATATGGTTAACATCAGGGAAACATTTCGTTCTGTGGAGCATTTATTTATTTATTTATTTTTTCAGTTTTTGAAGAGGTCTGCTTCAAAAATGCAAAAATGGAAATATTGACATATATAAATAGAGAGTGCACTGTACTATCTCCACACACCCCTTCTGAAGCCTCTCTCTCTCTCTCTCTCTCTCTCTCTCATTTCGTTTTGTGGAGCACTTTAAATTTAAGTATGAGAAACGTGCGTTCTGTGGAGCACGTTCGTTTCAGTTTTTGAGGAAGTCTGCTTAAAAACTAGAGGGTGCAATGTACTATCTGCGCACACCCCTTCCGAAGTCTCTCTCTCTCTCCTGATAAACGATCCCATTCAGAATGCATTGGTTTACATTTCGTTCTGTATAGCACGAAAAAAGTCGGGCAATCATGCTCGGGGACAAGATTCAATAGATTAGCGTTTGTGCGCCTCAGCACGAAATCGCTAATACAAGGTTGGGAAATTAATACCGACCAATAGGGGTTAACCCCGATAATTTTTTTATTTTCCCTGTGGATTACCGCTGTGTGGAAACCGTGTGTTTTATTCTTCCCAGCTTCATCCAAGGCTTTTCCACATCTTGAGTCCGGATTGAACCGGATCCTATGATTCAACATTTCTTTCAAAAAATATAACAGGACAGATTTTTCCTGCTTCTTCCTGCTTGTTATTGCAAAATAGATCCAGTAGTCGCGTGGAGTGTATTTCCATAACCGGGATCTGATTGGCCAACGGATCTGTTTCAGCCTGAAAATGTGAACATTTCTCAACTTTTTTTGCAGGCCATGGAGTATGGGGTCAGAACAGTCTCATTAATAAATAATGCACAGAAGGATTCACAAATGTATTTTGTGATTTATACATAAATTACTCTCTTCTCACAATACATTTCAATGCAGACACAAATGGATATCGGTATGTATAAATGTAAAATAAATCCATAAACAAAAAAGTTGCACAAACACATTTCTGATCCCCACACAAGTGTCTTCTTTTAAATAAATGTAATATAAATGCATACATACATGAATTAACAAAAATATTTGCAATTTTCATCAAAAATGTATTGGATAATGGATGATAATGGATGTTTTTACATTTATATACAAACTTAAACTTGAATTTACAAGACGCTTTTCATTTGTGAACTTGTTTGTATTTGTGTCTGAGTCGGTGGGTGGGTCTGTATTTATATGTGGATTTTTGAGACTCTCCTGATGTGGCTGGATTCACAAATGCATTTTTTTCAACAAGGAACTCTGCAGCCAATCAGATACCTCCCTCGTTTTCAGCCAATTACATGACTGCAATGACTGGGTTTTTAGATTGTCAGTGCCGTTAAAGTAGCATTAATAATCGTTTCATACTTTACCGGCAACGACAATCCCAAAACCCAGCCGAAACTAGATGGGAAAAGTGTGTAGTTCAAAACGCTTTTACTACCTAGAGATTGTTATGTACGATCATTCAAAAACCCCATGCTATTTCCCATAGACATTTGACCTAGGGAACCGGGAAGCTCGGAGGCGAGGTCAGTACTGCAGTCATGTGATTGGCTGAAAACGAGGGAGGCATCTGATTGGCTACAGAGAGTTCCTTGTTGAAAAGAAAATGCAGTTCACAAATTAAATGCATTTCTTTAATATGTCCATGGGATCGATACAAAGCTTAATGCAAATGAGAGAAGTTCCCCTTTAAGCTAAGCAGCAGAGATGGTCGTGGCTGCTGACTGGTAGGGAGACCTCTGTTTAAACCAGAGCGATTTCTACTCAAAGTTTTTCAAAAGTTGCCTGGCACTATGTTACAAAGGCAGTGAAATATTATACAAATGTATGGCGAAATGTTAATCAACTATTTACGTATCTTTACAAGCAAAGGTTATCATCATGTTAGAAGTAAATCACATACCCCAGTTTGGGGTACATTTGATCGTGCATATTTACGGTCCCAGACAGGAAGTAGTGGTGGCCTCTGTGCCGGATGTGTGCGCCGGATGTGTGTGCGTGGTTACTCTGTGGGATGCATTGGGTCCCAGACCGGAAGTTGTGGGGGCTCTCTGAGTGGTTAAACAGTGTGTGTGTGTGTGTGTGTGTGTGTGTGTGTGTGTGTGTGTGTGTGTGTGTGTGTGTGTGTGTGTGTGTGTGTGTGTGTGTGTGTGTGTGTGTGTGTGTGTGTGTGTTCGTTAAAAAGGGGGGGGCACTGCGTTTAGAAAAAAAGTTTAAATGGGACATATTATACCACCTGGTGCGAGTGTGATCTAGGTGGACACGCCCTCTAGTGATGTCATATGGGGCAGATTTTCGAAACGGCTTGTAAGGCTGATCACACTCACACCTGGTGGTATAATATGTCCCCTTTAAAAGGTTGCAGGTGGGCGCTATCCATGAATACAAAAACATTCAGCAGTCGTCGGCATTGCACATTTTTCTCAACATGGCCAGCGCATCAACAGATATCACGGACAATGAAAATCAGCCACCTTTGGACACGACCAGCTATCATACACCTAAATCTAGCGATGCTTCCAGTAATGGAGATGTGCCTCTGATTAATGCCTCAATCAAAAGAATGAGGCCTGTTTTACATGTAAATGACCAGCGTACCGAAGCGTCATTCACGCATAACGGAGAGAACAGCTTTGAGTACGTAATTTCATTCATCAGTGGCTATGTCCTATTAAAAGCAAAACACTGATGATGAGCTGCGTATGCTCACGCAAGATTGGGTACATTTCCGTGAAAATGTATGCCCTGAGGTAGGCCTATGGCTGCAACAACTTCAACTAGCACCTTGAGAGGTCGACCAGGTGCCCTTGAGTGAGATCCTTAATCTCAAACCTGACACCAACTGGTCCTTATAGTCAACGTTTAATGTTTGACATGCCTACTGCTTACTATAACTGACTAGTGTATGATGTTAATTCAATATCCATTAAGGTCTTCATAGCACATATCCATAGCCAAGTCCAGGTTACCCTAGTTTTGCATTGCATTTTGAATAACAATATTACAACGGTATATCTGATTCATACTTTATTTATTTTGTGATCAACTATATGGAGGAATTACTGCTTCATCCAGAAGATTATGTTAGGCCATTCATTTGTATTCATTCTCAAATGGTACGTAGTATTGCATCGTGAAAACCCATCTACAACTAAATCCATAAGACACCCAAGGATCACTTTATCAAGCCATAGTTACACTAAAGCCTTACACAGACAGCTGGTCTGTGGACCCCAGAATAATGAAAGGACCTGTATTTCATTAACACCGAAAAAAAAAAAATCTCTGCAGAAAACAAAACGGACGGTGTATTTTTTTGGCATGTGGTTCAGAAGCCTTCAACACCCACGAGCCGTTCCCCAGCTGGTCGTCAAGGGTCAGTCTGACTACTTCCCTGTCTGTCAGACGGTACGGAAAGCCTCTCCTTGGTTTGGAATCGCTGCAGCGCCCTGGTTCACTTCGCCTGCGGAGCTGGTAGAGACGGCTGCTGGTACCAGGGGTACCATTGTTGAGACCGGGGTCTCTTGGGCCTGGTGTGCCTGGTTGGTGCCGTGTGTTGGTGGGGACTGAGCCTCTGACGCCCCACGGTGGTCAGCTCCCACCGCCTCGGCTATGCAGCTGAATCCCTGGTCCCTGGGGAGGGTTGCAGAAAAGGTTTATGCACACAGACACTCACATGGGGAAAATAAGTATTGAACACTTTTCTTATTAACGATATTTGTGAATCGGCATGAAATTTTCACCCGATGTCAGTAACAACCCAAGTAATCCACACATACAAATATATCAAAACAAATGAGTCCATCAATTAAGTTATGTCTAATAAAGCGAATATACACACACACACACACACACACACACACACACACACACACACACACACACACACACACACACACACACACACACACACACACACACACACACACACACACACACACACAAGGGCTGGGCAAGTTTACCCAAGTTTAATTACGCATTAACACAATCTTGTTTTAATGCGAATAATACAAATTGAGGTATTAATGCACGCTCTTTTTTTTAACTTTGATTATGAAAGGTTTTGCCCACAGAATGTCAACATTACATTCATACATTCATGTCAAAGATAATTTTTGTTTTTAGGTCCACTTTCTTTACATTCAATTACACTTGCAGTAAGTGACTGCCTGATTACAATTGCAGCAAGTGACTGTATACAATTCCCAAATCTGTTTATCCTTGATAATTGAGGTTGTTTTTCTGGCCCTTTGGTGAGCAGGGGTTAGGGGGTGTCCTAAATTAATTGTCTGTAAAGGCATTTGAGAACAGAACTGTGATTAAGAACTATAAAAATGAAAATTACTTGACAATAAAAATTGCCTGGAATGGCTTGTAAGGCATGTTCCTTATCATGGGGGGGGGTTCTGCAGAAGGCCTACTAACGCAGACCCCTCGATCCACCAACTTACTGCAGCAGTTGATGTAGCTCCCGTTTGATCCTGGTGACCAGGGGGGGTCCCTGGTAGGTGAAGGCTGTGTAGAGCTGGACCAGGGAGGCTCCAGCTCGGATCTTATTCAGAGCATCCTGGCCACTGGCCACCCCGCCAATCCCAACAATCGGCACCTTACCTGGAAAACCGCAGCAAAACGTAGCGCAGTGGGTAAACTAGAAATTAAACACTAGATACAGTAAGCATAATTGCTTACTAGATTCCCATTCTAAAAAAACTTAAATTGTAAAACTTTCAGTGAAACCGGATTTAATAATCACTATCTTGTCCTAGCTCAGAATCTGATGTCATAATGTTTGTGGGCTTGGTCCTACATTTGTTGAAAAGCTGACAATCACAGAATCCATGAAAAATAAGGGCATTTTTTTATTACCCCTGGATGCACCAATGATTTGTATCTTGTCAAAAGATAGCGAGCACTTAATTAAAGCTAACTATGTGGAGGAGAGGGTTTTTATAGGTATCACGATTGCTGTCTAACACCCGACACTCGGTTTTCATCATCCTGTTTGTACTGTTATTTCAGCTGCTTCCGTGTCAAATTGATTTTATTTTGATGCTGCATGCATTCAAGCCGAATAACACTTGTGAAACAAACAGATGCATCTAAAGTTCGTACTAACCCCTAACCCTAACCCAGTTTTGGCAATAAAAGCCCTTTTGACATGTTTTCGGTTATGTAACTGCTTACATCAGGACTTAGTTATTGCGGGCCACTTAGAACCGGCCGGACTCCTGGGTTACCAGTGCATACTTAATTTGAGTACGTAGGGCATTCCAATTAAGATCAGGCTGAAAAGAAGTATACTGAAAGGATCCGGATGGTGTACTCAAAACGGTCAAACCGCTGAGTGTCGATCGATGTAAAAGTTTTCGTACTCAACGGCAGCCATCTTAGCTACGAAGAGGAAAAGGTGGAGCAAGGCTCAGCCAACGTCGGCGCATTTTCCACATAACCTGCATAAATGGAGTAATTTATTTATTTAGTCTTTTTATAGCTTTTTATTGTTTAATGCGGGGTACGAGCCGCTGCTGCAGTCACGATCGTCATTTCCGGTTAGCGCACCACGGAGTATTCGATTTGGAACAACACTGACACCTGAAAATCTGCGCACTTAGTGAGTGTGGACAGTGTACAACGTTTAAGTGTACTCATGGAAGTATGAGTATTGGAACAGAGCAAAGGTCTATTCTTGAGTTTTGTTGAGCTAGTATGACTGGTAGCAATATGTGTTGTCTAGGTAGTGTTTGTCTTGGGTGTTGTGGAGGTAGAATGGTTGGTGGTGAGGTTTTATATGTGGTGGTCAGGTGGTGTTGTTTTGGTTTTGGTGGTGGTCTTGGGTGGTGTAGAGGTAGAGTTGGACTTAGCTGGTCTTGGGTGCATAGTGTTAGTATTTATGAAATAATATGGGTTGTGTTTTTGGGGACCACCCCTTCATACCGCCAGTGAGCCGGAACATTTCTCGGACGGTGTCGGTGGAGAGCTCCCGAAGAGGCCTTCCACTGAGACCCCCCGTCTCTGACCAGCGAGGGTCCTTGAGGGTGGGGGGCCTGGAGACGGTGGTGTTCGACACCATCAGGCCATCCACGCCCAGCTGAAAATGAACACACCAACGACAAACTAGGAAAAATGATCTCTCTCTCTCTCTCTCTCTCTCTCTCTCTCTCTCTCAGAGAGATGTTCAGCGGTTGATGTCTGAGAGAGTTTATCTTCTGGAACATGCATACACACACACTTCAATATACGTACATAAATACACACATATATACAGATACAAACATACATGCATGCATACACATATGGTATACATACACATATGGTATACATACCAGTGGAGGCTTCTCCAGTGAGGAGAGGGAGGATGTATACGTCTCTACATTACACACACACACACACACACACACACACACACACACACACACGTGTGTGTATGTATGTATGTGTATGTATACACACATATATATATATTCTCCGTATCAAGAGCAGGACTAGAACCGAGCGAAAAGACTACAACCACCCCCTTTCCGTTTCCGGTCCAGTTTCCATTTTAATGGATTTACAAAATGCCAAATAAAACACGCCAGAAACTGTATTTCGCTACGATACTTGATCAGGAACATCAACGAACACCACTAACCGCCTGATGAGTTTCACATTTCTGAAAACGAACGATTAGGGTTGTTTTAAGGACAGATTTGGGAATGCACATAGCCAGCCATAGTGAAGCAGGCAGGGTGCAGGGGCGATTCGAGATTAGCCGAATACCCGAGACAGGACCAATATTGAAAAATGTCGGTGTTAACCACTCTGTTTCATCCTACACAAACCAGAAAGGGGGCTCAATGTTCAAAATACCGGAATTGTCCTTTAAGTACATTTGGGATTAATGATAATTTGTCACACAATTTGATAATCTAATTTCATTTAAATTGGAGTGGATATAAATTAGAATTTTAAAAGAGCAATTAATCGTGAGTTAACTCACCAATAGTATAAGGTCAAGTTCGATAAAAAAATGAATTGTTTGACAGCACTATTATATGTAAGGGATAATGTATAGAACGCCGGTCCTTATCGTGAAAATAAGCCCAGACGGGGCAAACAGGACACCAGAACTTGCTTCGCTCTGAAGGGGTGTATTTTCGAGGATGACCAGCGACGTTCTATACCCTATTCCGCTTATTACAGGGCTACTTGCCAAAATGAAAAAATAACTTCACACAGTGTTTCTTTCTACAATTACCATTCGTAATGTAGATCAGCAGAGAAACAGTCCCCAAAGATGTTGACGTCGCTTAGCAACCGAATACGCTGGGGTTGATAAGTTACTGGAGTACTTGCGGAGTGATATCAAAGACTTGAATCAGAGGCAAAAATTCACTCTCCTTGACAGCGGTCATTACATGCTTAGCAAAGGTTAATTAACGAAAAATTAACCGCCAGAAGTCGGGAAGGCCATTGCAAGTGAAAGAAGAGTTCCATAGCATCAAGAAGAGCAGCTTAATAAGCAACCATAATTGCCTGCCGAACGTTGGAAAGGCCCATTCGACGATTAATCAACAGTTGGTTTGTCCTGACAAATCAGATTTGACTGACCGGCCACTTTGCTAGGAAGCCCTGTTTCCTCAGCAGGTATTTTTTTCAATTCATTTTTTTATCGAACTTGACCTTATACTATTGGTGAGTTAACTCACGATTAAGTTCTGTTGAAAATCCAATATCTTTTTAATAAAAAATATATATTTATCAGACAGTGCAGTAATAAGCGTAATTTCAGTTGCAAACGTTTATGGTGCATAATAGGTATTAAATAGTGCACTCATTCTGCAACATTGAGATTTGTACCCTCTGTTTTCGACCAGTCTACAAAATAGCAACATCCAAAAATGGTGTGTTTTATACGAAACGAGTAAACGCAGATTGCCATTCTTGTTACCATTTAGTACAGATGAAGGCTGACCTCTATTACGACTTCAGCGATGTCTTGCATATCTTGAGGAGAGAGGTCTGGGGCGATCTTCACTAACACTGGAGGTTTCCTCTCACACTGCAGGGCATCTCGCTCCTTCAGCACCTGTTTCACCAACATAAACAATTGGGTTCACCAACATTACAATTACAATTAGGGCATTTAGCAGACGCTTTTATCCAACCATGCAAGGCGACAGCCAGCTCGTCAGGAGCAGTTAGGGTTAAGTGTCTTGCTCAGGGACACTCAGCTAGGAGGATCTGGGGATCGAACTAGCAGGCTGAGCTAAGCCGACCCGTCATATACACTTATACACATAAACATCATTATACACAACAAAGAAAGTGCTGTTATTCATGTTATATGTGTATATTTTCTGATCCACTGCCGATGTGAGGGGTAGGACATCGCAGCAGCACCATGTTGTCTTCCATGGCAAGTTTTGGGAAATAGTTTGACTAACACTTATTCTACTACCGTCCTGTATTTCCTGCTGTGGCATCCTCCTTTGCTGTCTGCGATCAATAAAGTGTAGTTATTTCTTATCTTACCCTATCTTATAGTATTGCAAAATGACTGCTGTTTTATGACTGCGCGGGCGACCTTGATGTTGGTTAGAACTGTTCAGACAATATGGCCTCTTCTACCTCATGGAGCTTAGGCTCCCCTCCTCCAAAGTGATACCTTATTAGGGCACCCTCCCACTAGGCCATCTGTACTGTGCGCAAGTCTGTTTGACACCTGTACCTTACTCAAGTACGAGTAAGGTACTTTCTTTTATCAAAGACAAAGACACACATATTTAAGTCTCAAGTGTAGACACAATGAATGCATTACAACTATGATCATGAGCAGTTCTAACTGGAGAGAAAGAAAGCTGCGAGCTGCTGATCACGTGAGAAAATGTGATGCAGTCGTATTAAACAAAGACGTTGAAAGGTGGTGCGATCTACGAGAGAGACGCAGAGGAACTGGCCTTACGAGGCTTTTTGTCGGGAGAAAAAACAAGTCGTCAGCAAAATAAAGAATATGTTGGCATTTTTGCACCTGTAAATAGTTAATCGCTTTTGAAGCTTACACTCAGACGTGAACTTATTCTCCAAGTAACCAAGAAAGCCTGCGCCGTGACGAACGGGGGGTTTTGGATCAAAAACTCAACTTTGGCTCATTAGCATCTGTACCGTGTGCTCAGGGCACGGAATTGAACTGTACTTGAGTACGTTTGAAGTGCTCAGACTAGCCAAACGATCTAGCTTTAGGGGCGCAGAGGCGTCAAACGGACTTGGGCACTGTACAGATGGCCTAGTGTGAGTGCACCCTAAAGCAGCATATTGGCTACCCTCCTCCCATACGATACCTTATGAAGCAGTGTGTGCAGGTGTGCCTTCCCCTGCAGGTCTCTGAGGCCAGGTGTGTTGGGACTGCTCACGTTGACCACCAGGTAGTCCGCCAGGGGGCCCATCACCCGCACCCCCTCCATGAAGTCCGCTGATGCATCCTGGGAAAGTTTGTTCTTCCCCAGATTGATGCCAAGCGGCAGGCCAGCTAGACACAGAGAGACCCACAATTATACACACACACACACACACCAGATGACATAGACGCACCAATACAGGACAAACGTCATATCCACATAATTACATGCATTACACAGAGAAACACACATATAGAAACACATATATAGAAACACACATATAGAATCTCAAACAGGCACACTGAGGTAAACATGCACAAAACATGTCAGGAAACGTTGACAGTTTGTGAGCGTTGCGTATGTTGAGTGAGTGAGAGGTTGCGGAAGCACAGCTCAGGCTGCCGGACGGCGCTGCAAGGAACTTTTATAAACGCAATATTGTTATCCCGCAGTGATCAGCCCGACAGCCCCGGAACGTTAACGGCCCACCAGGAATTCTACCGACTCTCCTGATTACAACTCTGCCACTGTGTGTGTGTGTGTGTGTGTGTGTGTGTGTGTGTGTGTGTGTGTGTGTGTGTGTGTGTGTGTGTGTGTGTGTGTGTGTGTGTGTGTGTGTGTGTGTGTGTGTTTCGATAGCCTGGTAATGTGTATAGGCCTTCGTACGGTAGGAATATTCATACTGGTTTAAATAATAAATGTTATAGTATTTCCCATCTTTGCTGAGCAAGAGTTTTGTTCGAAAGTTCAGTGATTGAAACAAATAAAAGCCTTGGTTATTGAAGTTTTACGGTAGGACTACCACTGTCATGCACCTACCCGATGTCAAGTGGACCGGGTTGAATTCACTGCGGGTCTCTCTTCTTACCGTCCTTCTTAACACTCTCTGATCTCACTTAAAGGCTAGCAGCCCGAAATCAAGGAATATTTAGAATAGAATAAAATGTGTGATTAATCGCGATTAAAATCAGCACTAATACATATATATACATATATATACACACACATATATATACATATATATATACATATATATATACATATACATATATATATGTATATACACACACATATATATGCCATATATATATATGCCATATATATACATACACATATATATACATACACATATATATATATATATATATATACACACACACATACATATACACACATATATATATACATATACACACATATATACACACACACACACACACACACACACACACACACACACACACACACACACACACACACACACACACACACACACACACACACACACACACACACACACACAAATATATATATATATACACACACACACACACACACACATTTAACCCTTTAAATTATATTCAGGGCTAATTAAATAATATGTAGTAACGCCACTGCCCCCTACCATTTGTCCCTGCAGGGATTAAAAATTGACGTCGTCCCGTCGTCCCGGGGACGTGATTATAAACACGTAATTAATTGATCAATATTTTCTCTCGGGTCGACCTCGAGATGAAGAGAATTTTGTGGGCACTGACTTCATTTTTCTGTTTAAATTTACACTTTCTGCGAACCAGAACGGAATGACGGTCGGTAGAAAAGACTTATGTGAAAAGGTAAATGGAAAAAGGACGATTGGACGATGGTTCAATTGGCTGGCGCGCTCGCGTTTGTGTTGTTCAGTGAGATGCAGGGACTGCTTGCAACAATGGTGACGGCCTCTTTACACTGCGAAGCCAGTTCGGTCGCGGCTTGGCACACCCGGCGATTTCACCATCTTATCTCTTCCTGTGTAAAACCGAGGGGGTAAAATCCCCGGTTCGTCACAGAGCGGGCTTTCTTGGTTCACTGGAAAAGGCTGCATCACCTTCTCTGGCTGGTTCAGACTACACGATTTAACATGTCACACTATGCGATCACAGAGCCAGGAAATCGGGTTTGTCTGGTCGGAGACTGGCCACACAAGATTCGAGGGTGCGATGCTCCAGAATCTTTACTTTGTATCGTTCACGATACACGCAGCAACAAAGTGTAAATGACAATGGATCCCGAGTTCCTCATTAGGCATTATGATGGCGGTCCTCTGCGTAGTGAAGTGAAGTCTAGTTAGTAGAGAAGTGTGGATGAGCTGCAATGTCATCCGCACCCGCTGCCTAACATCAATATCTACCCGAAGCAAGGTTTTTTTCAACAATTGATACCCGCAGCCTCCCGATCATGTGTGACCAGACGTCCCGGTTTTGCGGGGACAGTCCCGACTTTGAGTTGCGTGTTCCGTGGCCCGACAAAAGCCTGCCGGCATGCTAAAATATCCAACCACTATGAAATGCCCCCTGTTGTCAACGATTACATAGCCAACGTGGTCTTATTATAGCCCGATCATTTACTAAAAGCCACATAGAAGAATAAAGCATCCATATGATTTCAACAATGCGTGTGAGGGCATATGCATTATGCAGCAGGGATGATCGCACAGTGGAATGCTTATGGAAAACCAGCGGACAAGCGGAGATGTTCGCGCATTCCACAAGCAGGGAGATTATTTAAAAATATATGTCAAATTTGTCAGTTTTCCGTTTGTCTGGTCAATACGTTAACCTACTTATTATTTATTGATTTCAACCGCGACCAACCGCAATTCATCCAATTAGCCTATTACTTTTTTTCCACGCAATCCACCCAACCCGTGGATAAACCAAGGTGTCTGTGGGTATGAACGCCAACCAGGCATCTCTACTAGTCTTTACTTTACTAGGTAGTTCTTTACTAGTTAGTAACAGCTCCAGCTGTTTGTGGTATTCCCTCGCACAACTGGTGGCGGGGTTCCTTCCATGTCAACAATGAATACATCATTGCAATTCCCCAAAATTTCTTGCATGCCAAACTCTTGGTCTTGGGGTTTTCAAACGTCGCAGACAAAAAGAAATCGCAAGCAAGTCACATTCCAAGACCTAGTCTCGTCGCCGACTTTCCAAAATCGTGTAGGCCTACTACTCGCAAATTTGTCTGCGACGAAAGAATCGGGGCAAAATCATGTAGTCTGAACCAGACATGATCAGCAGCTTGCGGATTTCACTTTCTCTCCAGTTAGAACTGCTCATGATGATGAGCATTTTAAATTTAACAAATATATTATTTTATCAACATAGTGAATTGTGTTTTTATTATATTATCAGTAAGTAACAACTCAAAATGTAGAAAATGATTGTTGGTAAAAATTTGGGACGATTCAAAATGTTTTTAGGGACGTTTCCGGGCAAGGGTTGAAAAAAGTTACTTTTAACCGTGCCCTGGTCTCTGGTTATGATTGACTAAAATCAACACAGGATCATGAAAAGCGCAAAACTTGTTTAATTACTCATTATGTGTCGATTACAGTGATTGACAGCCTACTGTTGCAAGAGTAGCGCATCTCTTTGAGAGAATAGCGGAGCCACGACTAACTGCATTGTGCTATCATATAATACTGTTACACTATCGACATTGATATGACGTTTTCCAACAGTATAATCAAAATAATAAAGCAGGCTATTAATACTGTTGTTTGTACTATTATTCCAATAACGCAAGGAGCCAAATGGTGCTTCTTTGGCTAATAGTAGTTCCTAGCTGCTTAAACCTCTTTGTCTTTGGAATGCGCACCAATGTTTACTCTCGTATCTTTCCTCTTGTCAGATAATCTTCATGGGTCGTTTGATTCACCTCTACATTTCAATTTATATGGAAAGCTTCGGCAACAGAAGTTGCGGCAAACTGGCGAATAATCCTGTTCCATCACAAGGGAGCAATAAAAACATTGAATGAAAAAAACTATAGAGTGAATCGCCATCTATTTCTCCGACTTCCGTCCTCACTCCCTGTGTTTCCCGTCTTCCCGGTATTTCTGCCGGATGCCTGTGCTTAAGGGGAAATTTCGCCAATCAGACTTGACAAAAATTGCCCGTTTCAATTAAAAAATATCAGGATTTCGCTGAAATAAGAAGTGGTTAAAAAATATATATAAATAACCTAGTTCTGGTCGTTTTTAGAAAATAATATGCCAAAATCGACATATTCTACCTTTAATTATTATACTTTCATTTGTTGCATATTTTTCTAGTTGTAATATTGCTAGTATAATTTCGAAAGTTTGAGCGAGAGAGATTTTATTTTTCCTAGTTTGCAGTGATTGTTTCTGTCGCAGCTCAAAACCAGCGAGCAAGCAAGGGAGCGAAAGAGAGAGAGACTGTTTGAATTGTTTAAGGACTAGTAAATTGAGGCATCAGAGATTATAAAAAGATAAGGGAGATCCGTCTTGGAGGAGGTAGAGATTATGAGGAAAATGAAGTAATGGTGAGAGGAATGACTTGAGACACATACATGATGTGTACTACAGTATACAGGATGAGAGAGTTTATTAGAGAAGTAGGGAGGCACCAGGGCTGTTTCCTCTCTCCTCCTACCTTTCCTAAGCAGCTGCTGGGACGCCTCCCTAGTCTTCAGCCTATGTTGAGCCTCAAGCAGACCACAGCTGTTGAACCCATACCTATAGGACACCACAAACACCAAACATTACATACTAAGCAGACCATTAATCGAGACCAAACTGCACTCTCTGGTTCTTAGCCTTACACTAATATTATATCCAAACACACCAAATATCCTAACTTTAAGCTTTATAAAATTTAAGCTTTAAACATGGTTATATGACTTATGCGATCATCCACATATCTATGCCATTTGATCAGTTCTTGATATGCGATTGTAATTTAGAGAAAACAGGTCTCCCTAAAACACTATTCGACATTCCACCTTACTTTCAATGCAGGTAATTATCGTTTTGTGAGGCTGTAGTGCGTGCTAGTATACTCAATACTATCCTGGAAGACTAACCCTCACAGTGTTAATTTCATTGACGAATAATTATCGTCCTAGTTTTCGACATGATTTCACTGACGAAAACAAGACTAATCAATTCCTTTTTCGAAATAACAATCTATTTTTGATGACAAACTATGACAAAAACTATTTTTTTCAAGCTATATTATCAGCTAAGATGAAACTGGTGTGGTCGCTAAACTTGGAATACAGTACAAGCTAAAATAATCCACTGCTGTCCTGTAACGTTACTGGAGCTCCGTGCTGTGGACACCACAGCGGAGAACAGAAACACAGGATTGACTCTGGTTTCCGAGACATACATATTTTTTCAATGACTAAAATTAAAAAGCCATCTACAGAGCCGTAGCCCAACTTTTTTAAAAAGCCACGCAGCGTCACAGATAGCCACACTTACATACAGTTCCGTTCTTATGACGGGAGAAAGGAGCAGCAATGCATGATAGAGAGACAACTTGGAGCTGTGTGTGTGCGTTTGTATAAGGGAGAGAGGGGAGTGAATGAGACAGAAAAATCTGAACTTGATTGCTCCAGTATAGTTATTATTCCTCTAAATACCTTGGATATTTTGGTGAAAGGACACAGTGTAAGCTTATCTTCACTAGGCTATATAGGTTGAGAAATCCATCACACACACACACACACACACACACACACACACACACACACCCACCCCCCCCCCCCCCCTCCCTAATGGCCCAACAACTAGGGCTAAGTTAGTTAGATAGGTTTGATAGGATCCAGGTTGTTTACAAGTCTAAAAGTAGGGAGTAGCTTTGTTAGTTTCACATTGTTGGGTTGGGTTTGCTAAAGTGACACTAAGATGTCTGTTGAAGAGTTTACTAAGTGTCCATCGGAACCTCTGCTTCACCAATGCAACAAGGAGCAACTGTTGAACAACGCTGAGAATTTTCAAAGGGTAATTGGAACAAATAGGTTAAGGAAACTAAAGAACATCCTGAAAGTAAATTTACAAGAAAAGGGAATCTGTGAGGACGATAAAGGTGAGTCGCTGGGCTTACTTTTGAACAGCAAAAAGAGCTGCTTATGTTAAAGATGGAGTTGGAAAATGGTAAATGTCAGAAAAAAGTAGAATTAGAAATGAAAAAACAGAAAATGTAACTGGGACACCAATTGGCTGAGGTAAGGAGTAGACTTGACATAGCCTACACACAAAGCATTATAAAATAAAACAACTAAAACATTGGCAGGGGAGAGAGGAGATATCAATATTGCAAGACATTTTGGGAGGCTCAAGGAGGAGAGCAATATTAAACTTCTGCGTATGTAAGCGCGTAGGCCTCTGTAATGGCGCATTCCCACTAGGCGGTTCGGTGCGGTAAGGTGCAGGTCGGAACGAACGAATCCCGAAGTTGTACGACGAGAACTGATACACAAAACCGAACTATGACAAAATGATGGTCACGTAAATAAAATATACAAACAAACAGAGCTTCATCTCCCCGTGACCTTATATTGATTGAGTCTAAAACGTTCTCATCGATTCAGCCAATGAGAGCAGGTAGAAATCGCGCTGCCATTGCCCATGGGTAAACAAATGATAAGGCACCACCACACAAGTTAACTAACGATCGCTGTTGGCTTCTATATCATGCAAGCACTTCATGTTTTCTTTTTATTTTGTTCTACATCACAATTGCATGATTTAATAAAGTATTGTTTTTACCTACCATTATGAGTCGTTTGGTCTAGCTGCTAACGTGCTTCACTGCTTATTAGCGCTACTTGGAAGATGCCATTTAATTCACCCCATTATGTATTAAGGATATTAATGGAAAAAAAAGGCACGTATGTGCTTTATATACATGCTTAATATTTACACTTAACCTGGATAATTTCGCCAGAACATTAGAAAGCAGTAGGCTACATGCATATTGATTAACATTTATTCCATAATTTCCGATTCCCTTGCAAATTACGTAACAAATCATCCAACTTAACAAACTATCGAACGAATTAATAAAACGAACGAATCATGATAGTGAACGGAACTGAAAGAACTGATTCCCGGAAAATAATCGCTTTGCCCATCCCTAGTAGCCTGACAAGGTATTTTCACAGACTTAACACGTCACGTCTCTGGAATAGGCCAACGTATTAAATATAGCATGCATATGCATTCGTTATTTTCTCAATTTGATTTACAGAGCAATCCCTGCAAGGTTTTTGGTTAACTACTAAGCGCTTCATCGTGATGTCGGTCACAACCCTAGGTGACAATCAGCCCAAGATTAAAACAAACAGTAAAGCCCACATCTCTGCTTGACTTGATTGCCTGCCTTGGGCAAGTGTGACAATGACATGTGGTTCGACTCCCCGCGCTGAAAAGTTGGGAATATTTGAACTTTTATGCGCATGTAAAAACCGCTAAAAAAGCGGGACTCCATACTTAACCAGAAGCCTATTACCATCACTGCAGGCCTAACCGTTAACAGACTGGGATGAACGGCTTGATGACACGATTTAGGACCATTGGCACCTCTAAGCACCATGTTCGTAATATCTGTGATTAAGGGCAATACAAATGACTTGATTAAGGGTGGCTTGGAGTCATGAGCCTACCTGTTAATGACGGCTTGGTCCGCCGGTAGTCTGAACACGCGGGGCTTTGGGTTTCCCTCCTGCGGTCTGGGGGTGATAGTGCCCACCTCTACAAAGCCGAAGCCCACTTTAAACAAGCCGTCGACAGCCTCGCCATGCTTGTCGAAGCCCGCTGCTATCCCAATGGGGTTCCGGAACTTCCTGCCCATCACGGTCACTTCCTGTGTGGGTGAGGAGGACATTCACTCATTTAAAATACAATGGCAATGATTTTATTGTTTAATGTGATGTTTTCATTGCATTGTGTTGCTTCTCAAAGAGAGCATGCAGTGTGTTGTTCCTGCTCTGGGTTTACTACAGCTGTCCATAGACAAGGCGCAGTACTGACTGCTTCAACAAAGAAATGTACTTTTCACAACATTACATATGTACTTGTCATATGTCTCATTTCAGCATCTGCATTCAATTTGATATACATATAGGCTACGTATAGCCTATATAATATAATAAGGGTAAAAATAACTTAGAGTTAATATACATCTTTGAAATCAAACAGTGGCCAGTCTTTATGGAGACAGAGATTTACGTTCTGTCTGATTATGCACGGTATTCACATCCTGTCACTACAAATTTAACTTCCACATGTAATACACATGGCACAAGTGTTTGTGCAAAACCATCTGTTCTGCATGTTACTCTTTGTTTTCTACACGTTACATTCACCTCTTCATTGTTAACGATAGTATTGACGGTTTTCGATAATTTCGGAAGGGAAATCTGTTTCTCCATAAGGGCGGATTACCACCCTGTAGTTCAGTAGACTATGTCCAATTCATGTGTGGACTTTGTTAGGCAAACGGAAAATTGTAAACAAATGCCTCTCGGCTGAGCGGTTTCCTCTTGTTAGGCACAATAATGAAAAAAACTTGTGCAGTCTTGGAATTCTTCATTTAGCTTTGGTAAAAACTTCAATGCTTTTGCGAGCACTATAATAATAATAAGTACATTTTATATAGCACCTTTCTCACACTAATGGTCGCTTTACAGATTCATGAGAGCACAAACGGAGCAAGACAGCACAACAAGAGATACAACACAATAAAAATAAAGCACTGAAAAAGCAGTTGCTTTAGACCTGGTGGTATGTCCCCTATAAATCAATGCAGACATTTCCAATAATGTTACATAAATGTAATATATATACCAGTGAAGCTGGCAATGGCGCAAAATTTGAAAAAAACACATTTTCACTAGAGGTTTAGGCTGTCGAAACGCAAATACAGTGATTTCTAAGATCTAGTTACTCTGCTGTGTTGGTGGTTCTTTTACCAAAGCGTGTTGCTGTGTGGAGAGACAGAAACATTTAGTATTGGTGACCAATTTTGGTCTTGGGACCCAAATTGTGTGTGTGGAAAAAGTTTGACTAGAGTGACTGAGCACCCTGCACGCACCCTGTCGATAGTAGCTTAAAGCAACGTTTCAATTTTCTCGCAAAGCTGCATTTTCTTCTGTGCCAACATGCCGATTTCTACTTTATTTAAAGCATGGCAAGGCTTGGGTGTGGGCTGTGGTTCATACCTAGACACAGGACATACGGGGACAGAGCATGTGGGTGCGTACCAGAGAGGCAGGGTCCTGGTACCAGTTCAGCGGGGACACTCCCAGACTCAACAGTTTCACCGCCATCACATGAGCAGTCTCGGCTGCCACGATCCTCTGCAGAAGCGGCATGAGCTGGTTGGCATAGAAACGCTCATCTCCGGTGACGGTGAGGTAGGAGGTGAACACCAAGGCCCCTGAACCAAGGATCTTCACAGCATCCGTCAGACGTTTCTGGTGACCAGATACACTTATATGAATCTTGGGGCGACTTGGTGGCTCACCCCCTGCAAAAATGCCTAGTGGAGGCTGTGGTTCAAATCTATCTAATGCTCATTTGCTAAATCATGTATATACCTCGCTCTCCCTCCCCCACGTTCCTGTCCATCATTCATTACTGTTGGGTCAATAAAAAGGGAGGGTCCCGAAAATGACCTTGTAGTGACAGGTAATAATGCTCTACAATTTGAAATCTGTACCTTCGGCACCTTCGCTGGAGTTAAGAATATCATTGTCATCAATCATACGTTGCTATTAATTAGTACTGGGACTGAATTATTGATATAATAAGAGAATATGATATATTGAACAGGGATTACGGGGGTTACAGGCTTTCTAGTAACCAGCAAGGCATATACCTCCGATTTAAAATAACACAAGTTATGTAACGTCACTAGACACAGCACTATGGGAAGTTGAAAGAACCAAATTAATAATAGAAAAACAAATGTCATCACCGAAGGTATGTTTAAGGGTTCACCGGAACACTGTTGTAAATAAAGCGAATAAACGTAAAACACTTTCTATAAAATAGTTTCAAAGTAACTACACGTATCCATTACTCTAACGTTAGGGAAGGTGGTTCTCAATGAGCGATATTATTGCCAAGACCTTCTTTAAATAG